>NC_138191.1:126639126-127156626 GCF_964194105.1 Spermophilus citellus
TCCAGGGCCCAGGAGATGGCCCTGTGGAGGGTTCCAGAAGGCCCCAGATCGGATGTCAGCGACTGAGCCCGGGAGAACCTGATCTCACCGCCCATCTCCCGAGGTTCCCTGCGCCATCAATCAGCAGCGAGAGGAGACGCGATTGTGTTTTACAGCCTGAAACCCAAGTCCGCTCCCGGTCCTGCCTGCTCAGGGATCAAGCGGCCCGGGCGCCTTAACCCTTTGTGATCCCTCTCCTACCAGCTGCGGGCACAACTGCTCTCCCCCACCAACCCTGCCCAGCCGGGTCCCTGGGGGTGGAAGAGGGACTTAGAGGAGGGCAGAATGGCTTCTGGGGTCTTGACTGCCCCTGGGGACCAGCAGGATGGCTGAGGGATCAGAGGACGGTCCCGCCCGCCCTGGAAACCCGTGTCCTGGTTCCAGGCCTGTCCTTCTGTGCTGAGCGACCTCAGGCAGGTTGCTTTCCCTCTCTGGGTCTGTCCAATGGTCTTCCTGGGTGAAACTTAGTTCTGGGCCTTAGATCTCAGCCGCAGTCCCCCCCCCCCCAGCGTGAGTCCCCGGAAGAGACCCTTGCTTCTCCTGGGAACTGCGTTTCCCTTTTGGAACTGGGGGCCCAGAGAGGATTTTTTGTCAGTCAAGATGGCACAGCCGTCTTGTAGAATTGGGCCCGAGCTTCTTTCTGCCCTGGCCACTAGGGCTAGCATGTCCCTCCCTGCTGTCCTTGGAAAGCTGTCTATGGGTCACTTTGGATTTTCAGATGGTTGTCAGGCCTTCGGGGGCTTCTAAGGGAGCCCGCCAAGTGGAGTTGAGAGAACTGAGGCGGGGGAGAAGTTCCAGGGCAGCAGGAAGGAGCCCGGGGCGGCCGGGTGACCCCCAGCTTTGGGATGAGCTGGCTGGTAAACGTGGTCTCCGTGTGACTGTCCCCTGATGAGGACAGCGTGCCAGTCTGCCCAGTTCTCAGGGTGGAGCACAGCAGTGGCCATCGCTGGCTCCACAGCCCGCGGGGCCCGAGTTGTCATCAGGGCAGGGCCGCACCCCGTCACGGAGGGGTCTTCCAACAGCCCGAGCCTGGGGGGCTGATGGGGCCTCCCGCGAGAGGGGTTCGAGGGCCCTTCCAGGGCTGGTGGGGGTGGCGCGGGCGGGGACGCACCTCCTGGGGTCTCCAGATTCCAGCTCCTGACCGCGCAGGTCACTTCAGGGTGGGGGAGGGGCTCCAGGAGCGGCTTCCTCAGGTGACCAGGCTCGGGGATGCGGGTGTCATGCCAACAGCGGGACGGGCCGGGCTGATGGATGGCAGTTTGAAAATCAATTTTCTGAAGCCCAGTCGGAGGGGTGGGCGGGGCGCCCTGGGGACCTGCGGGCTGCACGGGAGGCTCTGCCCAGCAGGTGGAGCCCAGCCCTGGCTCCAGAGGCTCAGCCGTTTCCCTGCCTCGGCCAGGCGACACCCGGAGCCCTTCACTGCCACTTCTGGGCTCCTGGGGAGGAGCTCTAGCTGGAGTGGCCGGTGACCACCGTGCCTCATTTTCCTCATCTGAAAGTAGGAGGAGTTGGTCTCAACTTTCCTCACTCCCCAGAACACAGGAAGCCAGTCTGGCCTCTGCATCGTGGAACATCACCTCCTCAGAGGCCGCCCGCCCAGGGCCTCCCTGCCTCCCCTCTCGGCGATAGTGGCCACTCTGCCCAACCCCCTGAACGGTCCCCAGTGGTGTCACCTCTGCCTGTCTGTCCTCCTGGAAGGAAGGACCTGCCTCCCTGTTCCCTGTACTATCCAGGGCCTACTCAGTGCCCGGCACACAGTAGGTCCTCAGGAAACAGTTGGCAGATGTTGGAACCCACGGCAGACCCCCTGGTCGGCGTGAGAGCAGCAGCCAGCTCCTGACTCTCAGGGCTGACAGTGTTGGGGCCACAGAGTGTCCCCAGGCTACTTCCATCCTGAAGCAAGGCAGGGAGGGCCAGGAGGGGGGCCAGGAGGGAGGGCCAGGAGAGCAGGGGGGAGCCGGGGCAGTGCCCGTGGCCCCAGGGGTCACTTGGGAGAGCTTGGGCACCCGGCCTGGGTTGTGGGCCCTCCTTCCAGGCCGGAGGCTCTGGCTCAGCCTGTGGTGTTGCTGTGTCCCTCTCCTTGGGGGTCAGAGACCCTGGTGGGGGTCCCGGGGAGAGGCAGCAGAGGACAGGGCCCTGGGCTCCGGGTGCAGGTCCCCGATCTGAGCTGCTGGCTGGTGACCTGGGACAGGCTGTGGCTCTGCCTGTCACCCTGTCTGCAGAAGGGGCCGCAGCAGCCCTCCTCTGGGCTCTCGAGTCCACACCCGCATCCTGGCCCCTGGCGGGCAGTGCGTTGCCCGGTGTCTCCCGGCCGTGCCTGGGAGCGGGGCTGGGCCGTGCAGCACAGGTCTCTCCCCCGCTTCTCTCTCTTTCCCCCTTTTCTTCCTTAAAAAGCCACAATAACAGCAGAACAAGACCCAGGACCTTCCGTGACCTGGGAAGAGGGCCCGATCCGGTGTCTGGCCCGGGACATGTTTATGGCCCCTCCAGGCCGGGCAGTGGAGCGCGGGATGAGAGCCCCGTTCCCAGCCCCGCCGGGGAGGCCCGTCCCTCTCCCCAGCTGGCGGTGGCACGTGGGAAAGGCCCGCGGGCGGGGCGGCACCTGCTGCTGTCACTCTCCCTAAGCACCGGGGTTGGGGTTCCAGTCCCCCAGGAGGTGGGGTGGGGTGGGGGACCTGCCACAGCTGACATGGCCCAGGGCCACAAGGCTGTCCTCAGAGTGGGGGTCTGCCACCCAGGTTCCCGTCCCCAGAGGAGGGGACAGGCCCTGGAGCCCCAGAGAGGAGGGCAGCCAGCCCGGCCCCGGAGGCCTCCCCTCGGAAGGGGGACAGGGTCAGCACGCAGTGGCTGCTTTGTGTCACTCTGGGGTGGATTAAGGACCCTGGGGCCAGGGGCACTGGCAGCGGAGGGGAAGGCAGACTGGCCGAGGGAGGGCCTGGTGGAGGCCGGGAAGCGCAGCAGCGGATGTGCCCGGGGACTCCCTGGCAGGCGGTGGGCACCTGCTGCTAGAGGTGGAGGAGGGGGCTGGAGCCCGGAGACGGGCCTGGAGCTTGGACTCGTGCCGAGAGGAGGGGGGTGACTGCAGGACAGGGACAGTCGGTGTGTGTCCTGCAGTGGCAAGGTCAGAGGGGACGGTGGAGAGGGGGGCCGACCAGAGCGAGCCGGAAGTCGGGTCATGGGCTTGCCGCAGTCCCCAGGTCCCCAGCAGTGTCCCTGGTGAGGGCACCTTCCCTCTGAGACTCAGTTTCCCACCTTGGCAAGGAGGGAGTGGGACAGACAGGGTGGCCTCTGTCCCCCGAGTCACCACACAGCTCTATCATGGTCAGATGGAAGTCCCCGGCCTCAGTTTCCCTGTTGGTAAAATGCCAGACCCAACCAGGGCGCGGGGAGCCCAGCCCCCGTCTGTAGAGAGGCCACCGCCGAGCCTGGCACGTCACCGACGGGGGACGCCTTCCGTCCCAGGCCCCTCCGGGCTGAGCCAGTGACTCCTCTGAGCGGGGCTTTCTGGTAATACTGAGGCTTGGCACGGAGGGGAGCGCTGGGCAGCAGGCTGTCCCTGGTGGCAATGGAAGGGCCACTCAGGTTTCAGAGATCCCGGGACGGCAGCGCTCAGGAATGTTCCCAGGCTGGGCGCGGGCAGCTGGGAGCCATCCGTCCCAGGAAAGGAGAGGGGATCAGGGTCTGGCGAGGCCTTCTGCTGGGAACCAGAGCTGGGGGGGGGCCTCCCGTCCAGGCTGGAAAGACGAGGTCCTGCTGCCTGGCAGCTGCTCCTGGGGAGGCCAATACACCATGCGGCCTGGGCCCTGGGGCTGGGAGAGTGGGGGGCACGTGGAGCCTGGAACAGCCACCCACTGAGCCTAAGTGGCCTCAGGTGTGACCTGGGCAGGCCTGAGGACACTGCCCCAGGGCGCTGGGGGTGGCCAGGGTGCCACAGCCCAGGAGACGAGAGCAGGGCCCGTGGCCCACAAGAGCCCCACTTGGGAGCCCAGCAGAACCCAAGTTCACGTCCGTCTCATGGCCAGTGTCATCTCTGCCAGGTTGTGATGAAGGTCAGGACGGGGGCCAGCCTGGGTCCCCCAGCCCCACCCCACCTGGGGGACATCCACGGCTGGGCTGGCCCATCAACTCCCTGAACCTTCATTCTCCCGGTGCTTCACCTGGGCTGTGCCGCGACCCAGAGGGTCACACCCCTGCCCTGAGCGCCAGCCGCTGTCCTCACACCCCCGTGGGGGATGGCACTTTGAGCCCCAGTCCCGAAGGAGCCACCCCTTTCCCTGCCAGCCCTGGTGCCAGCAGTGGTTGTCCCGACCCTGTGACCTCTGTGTGCTGGGCACCCTGGTGGCTGACATGACTATCTCGGGCTCTGCCGGCCACTCAGGAATGTCATATTTTGGTGTCCCCATTTTATAGGTGGGGAAGGAAAGACCCCGAGGTGTGTGGAGAGTCACTCAAGTGCTGTCAGCACCAGGGAGAGGGGAACAGGCTGGGGAGGGCAGCCAGGTGACAGGGACAGACCAGATGCAGGGGAGGACCCCGGCCTAGCGCTCCAGGGTGGACACCGCCTGCCTTCTTAGGCGGAGGTGATGGCAGCAGGTGCCGCGTGCAGCGGGATCAGATGAGACCCGCTAGAGTCACAGGTACAGAGCGCTGGGGTGCTGCAGGGAGGGCTCCCGTGGGTGACATTCATGGTCTCATCGGGTTTGAGACGTTGGGGACGCTGGTGTGTTCTGTGGTAGTGCTGGTATCATGATGTCCCCGCTAGTGGCATCAGGGCTGGCGGTGCTGTTGTTGACGGTGTTGGTGTGGTTGCTGCTGGGTGGCGGTGGTGGTGACAGTGATGGGGGTGGTGGCATGACCCCTCGTGGCCGTGTCGGTACAACCATTCTCGCGGGTTTGGGTGGTGGGGGGCCTGGGGTAGTGTGACTGGTGTTGGCAGTGGTGCTGGATTGAGATGGGTCCAGCGCCCGCCCAGCAATGCCAAGGCCCGCGGCCTTCAGTCACTTGCTGGGCTCAATTAAGGAGAGTGCCCTGCGGCTCCGGGCCCTGCGGCTTCGGGCCCTGCGGCTCGCCCGCGTGTGGCCCTGGCGCTCCTCGGCTCCCCTACTTCCCTTGTGCAAAACCCCGACCCGGGTCAGCAGGGTGCAGGCCAGTGGGGCCAGTTGAAGTGGGGACGGGGGCGTGGGCAGGCCGGTAAGGGGGGTCCCCAGCGGGGAAGGCCAGACCACGGGCTTTCCTGCTTCCCAGGCCCTCCGCAGGCCTCCCTGCTGCCCGTCCTCTGCGACGCGCTTTTTCAGTAAAGACTCGCTGGGGACCTTGGTGCCAGGCCCCAGAGGACCCCTGAGGGGCCAAGATGAAGGTCACTCGGGTTTAGACCTGGGTTCCTTGGGAGCAGGGAGCTTGTCTGCCATGGCCCCTGGGGCACTCCCCGTCCAGGGACAGGCAGAGTGAGTGAGTCAATGAAGGACCCCGTCTCTTGCTCAGAGAGCCCCCAGATTGGCGAGATGATTTGTGGGTGCAGAGGGAGGGCCCCAGGCCCTGGGAGCAGGAGGAAGGGCGTGGTCACCTCTGAAGGAGTCCTGGGTGTCGGGACCACGTCAGGGGAAGGAACGTGGGGAGAGCCATCCTGAGGGGCAGCCCCCACTGGGCCTCCTGCCCTCCCTTCTCTGCCGCCCACACGTCCAGGGGCTCCAGGTGGAGGAGGTGAGGCCTGTGGGTAGAGGCCCTTGAGCTGCCTCCTGGGGAGGGGCCAAAGCCTCGCTGAGGGCGCTAGTGTGGGCCAGAGTGGGGCTTGGGGATGCTCTAGAATCCCACGGAATCTAGAAGGGTCCTTGGAAGCCATCTAGCCTGTCGGTTCCCAAACTGGGTTCCTCAAGGCCTTGGGATTCCAAGGAAGGATCTCTGGGAAGGAGAAGGGGACCGAGGGGTCCCACTCAGGCACAGCAGCACCACTGTTGCCAGGAGGGAACTTCTCCAAATTCAGCTCTAATCCCGTCTTCACATGCACAGGCTTCTGGTTTCTCTTAACATAGGATTGAAATCCTTGCCACGGTCCCCGGGCCCCTGCCGGCCGCTCAGCCTTTTGACCATTAGCACAGGCCAGCTTCCCGGTTGGTCCGCTGCTCCTGAGTCTGGACCCCAAGCCGGGGCCTGCACATCTGGGTCTTGGGTTCCCCCGAGGCCTCCTGACGCCCGGGAGGTCCTGTCCTCGGCCCAGGCACCAGCCCTTGCCCTGCCGTCTGCCTTCCCCAGAGGCGCCCGCTCTCGTGGCCCGGGAGAGACCTGGCTCCTCCGTTCTGGGGTGGCCCAGGGCCCGGGACGCAGTAGGTGCTCAGTGAATGTGTGAAGTAACAACTTATTCAGCCTTCTTGGGTTGTCAGTGAGGGAGGCGAGGCCCAGAGAGGGACGGGATTGTCCCAGGGTCACACAGCAGGTCGGCAACAGAGGCAGCCTGGGTCTTCTTGTCCCACACCCTTTCCCTGGTCCCTTGCGACCTCTCCAGGGCCCCCTCCTGCCTTCCTTGGGCAGATCTCACCCCTCCTGCCCCCGCTCCCCACTCGCCGCCCTAATCGGGCACGTCCCTGGAATTCTCCGTGGAACATCTGCAGGGGCTGGGCATGGGAAGCTGGCAGCGTCCTATCCCTCCTGGGGGGCAGGAAGTCACCCCCATTCCGGCCACTTGGCCAGGACCCTCTCCTCTAAGCCCCAGCCTGGGAACCGCTCCCTGGTCCCCGCGTGGCATTCCCCTGCCCCGGCCTTGCCAGGGGCTGCATCTGGTGACGGCCGGGTGGGGCGGCCGGGGGCATGATGGACGGCCTCCCGCCCCAGCTGCTCCTCTCAGTCCCGTTGGGAGGCCCAGCCCCAGAGGCAGGGAGGCAGAGCATGGGGAGGTGGCCTGCGGCCAGGGAGAGATGAATAAGGACCCGGGAGAGGCGGCTGACCGCGGTGGGGAACACCCTTGAAAATCGATTCTCCGTGTGGAAAACCAGGGGGCGAGGCAGGGTCTTTGGGCCTCTGGAGCCTGGGGGCTGTGGCTCTTCTCCTTGGTCCTCTGGGCCTGCCGTTCATTCCCAGGGCGGCTCTGTTCCTCAGGGGCCACCAGGTTCCTGCCGCCCACCCGTCTGCGTGAACCAGGCTGTGGCCAGCTCCAAAGAGGCAAGAGCAGCAGCCACCAGCCAGCCTCAGCCTGGGGACTCAGTGTCTCTGGGAGGGGCTGAGGCAGCCGGTTAGAACCGGATCCCCCTCCGGGAAGGGCCGCAGATGTGGGTGGGACATTGCGTCCACTCCTTCGCCACCGAGAAGCGGGAAGCACCCTGATTCCCATTTTGCAGATGAGGAGACCGAGGCTCTCAGCCTGGAGTCTTGCTCCCCAGTGGGAGCGTTGACGTGTCACCCCTCTGTGGACAACTGGGCAGAGAGCCCCAGGGTGGGTCCCCCATGCCTCCTGCCAGGAGGGAATGTGGTGGAGACCCAGAGACCGCAGAAGTGAGCCGTGGGCTCCAGAACAAACGGGGACCCCCCAGGAACGTCCTGGAGTGTTCCTAATTGTCCCTTTGATCATCACGGTGAGGTCTGCTTATTAGAGACACCAGAGAAGCTTCCAGAAGAATGCAAATCAGCCCCGTGGGAAACATGGCTAAGACAGAGGCATGGGAGAATTTAGGAGGCAGGCGTTTGGGGCTCAAATCCCCACTCTGTCCCCCAGGATTGTGGCTCAAATTGCCTGAGGCTCCTTCCTCCCGTGAAGAGGGGGACAGGACCCATGGGGGAACCCGGGAGTAAAAGAAGGTGGCGTTGGGCTAGCGCCTTCCCGGGAGCCGTGGACAGAGCAAGTTGACTGCCATCATCAGAGAAGCGCCCTCCTTCCTCGGGTGGTCACTCCACCTTGAGGGGCGCCCTGGGGCTGCTTACAACTATTTTATTCTGACATCTTCATGGATTCACAGGAAGAGGCAGAAACGGAGGGGAGAGAGGTCCCCCCGGTTTCTCCCAAGAGTCACATCTTCCATAACCACAGCCTGTACCCAACCCAGGCCATGGCCCCTGGCCCAGAGGGGGAGCGCACTCTCATCTTACGGGGTGTGGACTGGGGTATGGCGTGGATATGACATGTCCCCCTAAAAGCTCTCGGGGCCACGCGGGAGTGTTCAGAGGTGAAAGGGTTAGATTATGTGAGCTGCGACCGAGGCGGTGGATTAATCCATTTGGATTAATCCATTTGGAAGGACGGCTGGTGTCCGTGGGCAGGTGGGGCGGGGTGGCAGGAGGTAGATCACTGGGGGTGTCCCTGACTGCTGGCTCTCTCTGCTCTCTGGCTGCCAGGAGCTGGGCGGTTTGCCTCTGCCACACGCATCCCTCACGACGTGCGTCCCCCTTGGGCCCAGCACAGGGAACTGGCCGACCGTGTGACCGAACCTCTGAAACCAGGAACCCAACGCAAACCTCTCCTCCTCTCAGTTGCCTCATCCCGAGTGGTGCCCACAGTGTGGACGGACCCTGGCGGTTCCACCACGCAGCCTTCTAAGGACACATCTGTGTGCCGACCCGTGTGTTCACGCGCAGTCGCACCTCGGGGCTGAGCACCCGGGAGCCCTGGACGGGATGTGGGACAGGTGTGTGTTTTATTTTTTAAAAAAGCTGCTGAACAGTTCCCCAGAGGGGTGATGCCCTGCCCGTGCCCACTGTGGTGCCCTGCCTGTGCCCACTGCCATGGGAGAAGCCCAGCTCCTCGTCGTCGCAGCATTTGGTGGCATCACTTGAAACACTTCAGCTGCCCTGACAGACGTGGCGGGGTCTCATGCCATCTTGGTCTGCATTGTTCCGTGGCTGGCAATGCCGGACGTCCCCTCCCGTCCCTGTCTGCCATCCCGAGTCCTGGCCTCACCCAGCACGGAAGGCCAGCCCCGCTGCTGGGGTCACCACAGACCCTCCTTCGTCCCATTCTGCTCCAATGCACCACGTGTCCCTGTCATAAGGGATGCTGCCATCCACACCCTGAGCATAGGCCGCGTCCCACCTGCTGCGTCATCCCAAGAACAGATCCTGGGGGCAGAATTCCTGCATCCATCTCCCAAGGGTTTTCCAGTCTCTGCTGCACACCACCTAATTAGCCTGTGAGAATTTGCAACATGCCACCCCCTTCCCGGTTCCTCTGTCACCTCTTCAGCAACAATCAACTCTTCTGAAGCTCAGAAATGAGATCCTACCCTGGGTCTAGGCCTTTGGAAGTCAAATGCTGGTTCCTACCATCCACTTGCTGTGTGACCTTGGGGATATTACTTAACATCTCTGAACCCCACTTGACTTCTTGGTATAATTGGGGGGATGACTGAGGAACCTTGCTTTACAGAATTGTTGCGAGGATCGCAAGAAATATTTGCATAAAGAACACAGCATAGTCCTGGGCTAAAGCCACCACTAAAGCAATCACCATTATTGGTATTCGCCGAGTCCTATGCCAGGCGCTGGGGACATAGAGGGACTAAGTTAATAACTACGACGTGCTCACAGTCGCTCTGGGAGGACAGCGGAGTTGTGACAGGGGAAGCCAGGTGCTGTGGTGGCCTGGAGGAGAGGGGCTGGGGACAGCATCACCGAGGAACCGAGGGAGGATGAGGAGGGAGGCTACCACCGTGGAGGGGACTGGGGCTGGCACAGGAGGTGAGAGTGTCACAGGCTGCGCAGGCAGGGCTCAGGGTGCACGGTCGGGCTGGTGACTAAGAGGGACGCGGGGCGATTTGTGCTAGAATCACCATTCAGTGCAGCGACAGGGGCCAGAGTGGGCCGGAAGAGTCGGGGACGCGGGAACCCCAGCCCCTGGGCGGGGGGAGCCCTAGGAGGGCGAGTGACTCTCCCAAGGCCTCAGAGAGCAGCGATGGCCGAGTCTCAAGGTGCAGCAGGGGAGGAGGCTTGGCTCCTGGCCCCGTGGCGGACGACAGAGGCATCCTGGGCCCCGCTTGGCCCTGAGCTTTGGCCACCGTGCCCACCCACCCCAGCCCCTACGCCGGAGCCCCGAGGGTCCCACCCAGAGTCGGGGCCGGAGCCTCTCCCAAGCCCCCTCCTCTGGCCTCTCTGGAGACAGCTTTCCCAGGCTCCAGCTAAAATCAGACGCGATACTGGAAGCGATGGCTGAGAGCCTCCATCAGTCAGGCCCTGTCAGAGGCCCTGCAGCCCCCGCTGGGCTGAGGGACGGGTGCAGCCTGCCGTGCGGGTCCCCAGCATCCTCTGTCTCTGTCACAGAAGAGGCCCACGGCCCGGGCGCAGGTCCTCGCGGATGCTCATCTGTTCACTCTGCAAAGATTCCTTGAGGCACTACATCCTGGGTGGGGACAGCCAGCTCTGGCAAGGTGACCTGATCAGACTATCACAGCCCTGCCCTCGTGGGGCTGGCAGGGACACTCCTGGGGAGGGCGCGACTGGGATGGAGAGGATGTGACTGGGGGGAGGAGACAGAGGGAGCCATGCAAAGCTCTATGGGGAGAGCACTCCAGGCTGAGGGGCAGCAAAGGCCAACGCCGGGCTTGGAAGCAGGAGTCAGGAGCCTCGGGTTCAAAGCCGCGGCTTGCCGGGTGCCTTGGGGTTCTCCCTGCTGCCTCCTGGGAAGGGGGACTCGTTCATGCTTGGCTTTGGTGCAGGTGAAAACCAGGAGAGCCACAAGGGGTGGGAAGAGGGGCCTAAAACTTCTCGTGGGGACAATGGGACAGAGGGGGACAGTTCCGGAGAGCCTGCTCGGCTGGGCTACAGGCCGGCGCCAAGTCCAGGTCTCTCAGGCCCCGGCTAATTGAAGGAACCGTTTGCACTCGGGCCACCAGTGCCCCAGCTCCAGCCAACCAGCGCAGAGACTCAGGAGAGGGGCCTCTCCATTCCCCAGACAGACGGAGGGAGTGGCCCTGCAGGCCAAGGCACAGGCAGACCAGGGGTCCAGTCAGCTGAGCCTCAGAGGCCAGGGACAGGCCTGCCCTCCCAGGGTGAGACCCCCGTCCTGGCCTGGTGGGTCCCTGGAAGGATGGGGGTGCCGGCCCCCGCTGCCTGGTGCAGGAGGCACGGCCCTGGGAGGGCGCCTGGTCGGATCTGGAAGCCAAATGAGCCAAGGCCAACACGCGCCGAGATGCCAAGACGCCAGGTCGGCCGCTGGGACCCTTGGCTCCACGGTCCTGGGTTGGGCTGAGGTGCTCCAGGCGCTGTGGGCCAGGGTGGGCGGGGAGCCTTGCACCTGGCTCAGCACCTACCGCCCTGTGACCTTGGGTTGTCACTGGGCTCCGGTTTCTTTCATGGTGACTCAGGACCTCGTGGGACTTAGATGAATGCCACCTCCCGCAGAGCCTGGACCTGCTCTGAGGCACAGCAATGGCTGATCCTGGTGGAGCGGACAGGCCCAGGGAGGGCAGGTCCCTGAAGTCCCTCAGCCAGCCAGGACCCCTGCCACCCCACTGCCCACCTTCGCGGCCACCTTCGCGGCTCCCCAGGGTGCTTACACTTGTCCCCTGCAGGGCCCGGGCCGGGAGGGTGCCCTCTGCTGCTGATGGGAACACTGAGGCCAGAGAGCTTCACCTTCAAGGCCTGCCCAGGGTGTAGACATCTAGCTGCCCAGGCCTGCCCAGGGTGTAGACATCTAGCTGCCCAGGCCTGCCCAGGGTGTAGACATCTAGCTGCCCAGGCCTGCCCAGGGTGTAGACATCTAGCTGCCCAGGCCTGCCCAGGGTGTAGACATCGCTGGTTAATTGAAGATGGATAAAGGAGTTGGGTGGGGTTGGTGAAGCTGCTTAGGACACCGGCATGTCCCCTGGCTGGAGCCGAGCCTGAAACCTGAGTCCCGGCCCCAGGCTAACATCTGTCTCCCTCCAGACCTGCCCATGGCGGACCTCCACATCTGGATGGGGTCCCACCCCTGGCCCCTCCTCTGGCCTGGGATGTCTGGTTCACGGCCCCATCCCCACACGGGGACAGGTTTAAGTGGAGTGAGGGGGTGGGACCCGGAGCCCCTGGGCCCCGCTGCTGAGGCTGGCGCCGGGGCCTGGGGAGCTGGCACCTGGCTGCGGAGATGACGAGCAAAGCAGAACAGCGCGTGTGACGTCCTGTGAATTAATGTGAGCATCCTGGGCCCCGGGCAGTACAAGCGGTGGCAGCAGGGGACCCTGTGTCCAGCCTTGATTAAATCACAGCGCTCTGCCAGTCTGTACCCATTAGCACTGCGCAGAGGGCGGCGGGAGCGGAAAGACGGCTGCCCCTGGAAGGGAGGCGCCACGTGGGGCGGGCAGCCCGGAGGCTCCAGATGGCTCGCACAGGGGGGCGCAGGAGTGGCTCTTTGGCCTTGGCCCCCATGGCCCCCATCAGGGCAACGGGGCCACGTGCACCTCCCCTTGGGTGGGAGCTGGTCGAGTGGGTCCACGAGGGCTCTGCGGCCTCCAAGAGAAATCACTGCCGTGTGCAGCGGGGGCTTCGTGAGCCGGGTGTTGTTGGCTGCGTAGGAGTTCTCTCTGCCGGGAGCAGGGTGTCCTGGGGGATTGGTTAGGGGCCCTAATTTTCTTTCTCTGGCTGGTCCTAAGTTGGAAACAGGGAAAGAAATGAGAGAATCCTCTGTTATTAACCAAATTCCTGGCCATTTGTGGCTGACTGTTGGAGAAGTGATGTTAGATTCCTGGATTGTCACTGGAGACCACCGTCTGGACTCCTGATCACGCAGGCCGGCTCCGGGTTCACTGGGGACAGGTTGGTCCCCAGGCAGGCTGCTGCAGGGCGGGGCCAGAGTTCTGTTATATTGGATCTGGCAGGGCCTGTTTGTGAATTCAGCCTCTCAACCTCCTTCAGGAACGAGAATCATCGGGGGCCACCTCCTCCATGAAGCCTTCCCGGGCTCCAGTTCCAAGCAGGTGTCCTGGCTCCCACGCTCCATTTGATGGAGGCGCCACTGCTCTTACTTGAGACAGTCAAGGGTCCGAATCCCCTACTCATGAGGAGCACGTGTCCGGAACCAAGAGACGCAGCCCCTCCGCCTCCGTGGAATGTAGAAAATGGTAGCCCAGCCACGAAGATGAGTGAGATCCTAAATACACGGTGCTCCACGCTGCTCTTGTCCCTGTTCGCACAATTACTGCCACCCCACAAGCCTGGGCCGGGCGGGGTCGGTCCCCCACCTCTGCCTGGGCAGGGAAAGTCCCGAGGTGTGCAGCCAGGTTCAGAGGGCCACCGAGCCTGGTTCCCTTCACACTCTGTGCTGGGGATCAATACGAAGCTCCATCCGATTTGGGGTGACAGAACGGGAACTCATGTGCCTCTCCTGGGTAGAGGTGTCCATGATCCGCTGACCCTGTCACAAGATAGTCCTGACCGGCCCAACACTCGCCCCACACATCACAGAAAAGAGGGAGAACAGCCCTCAGAGAAGCCCCCACCACAAGGAAGCGGTTGTCGCCGAAAGCCCAGCTACCAGGGCCCCTGGACGGTGGCTCTCGGGCCAAGGTGCTGCGGGCTGGTGCTCTAAACAGCTGGCTTTCATTAAAAAAAAAAAAAAAAATCTAACAACTTTTCACTGGAGTTTAATTCAAGTGCAGAGAGGAGCGCGGGGGAGAGCGATTCCACCTGGAGATGCGCGAGTGCAGTCCGGGCCCGAAACCATGTCACCAGCTCTGGGAGCCCCGGGCCCTTCCCCGCTTCCCCTCCTGTGGAGGCCACGGAGTCTCAGGGCCTTGAGTCTGGGGCTCCTCCGCAGCCTGCCCTCCTCCTCCCCCCGGGAGCCCTGATCCCACTGCACCCAGGGTGCCATCGCCGGCTCTCTTCTGTTGGTGGCCACGGGGTGGCTTCCCGTTTCCACTGGCAGCCCACCAGGGCCTTCTGGTGGCTGGCCCAGCACTCCTGTTGCCTGAACCTCCGGGGGCCACTGGCCTGGACGGCCTGCGCTCAGCCCAGTGGACACTGCCGGTGCCCAAAGTGGTGCCCACGTGCGCCCGACGGCAGAGGCTCAGACTCCGGTGGCACCCGGTGTTCAGCACCTCGCCCCGGGACGGTCCCCAACCTGCACTTTCTGAATGAATGACGAGGCCGAGAATCCTTTCACGTCTATGGGCCGTTGCCCATTTTCTGTTCATGTTTGTTTTTGTGGGTTTGTCTTTCTCAGATTTCTTTGTAGATAAACTTGTGGGAAGATGTGCCCCGGGAGCTCTGCCACGTCTAGCACTCACCTCCCTCCCGCAGGCCGCCACAGCCGTGTCTCCTGTCACCTGACGAAGGGCCCTAATTCGGAGTTGTCATTATCTTTTCGTGGTCAGCGCCTTTTGTGGCCTGTTGAAGACATTTTCGCCTGACTTCAGGTCACAAAGGTGAGCTGTGTCCTGTAAAGACCTTATTGTGGGCTGGGGCCGGGGCTCAGGGGACAGCCCTTGCCTGGCCTGTGTGAGGCGCTGGGTCTGACCCTCGGCGCCAGGAGAAACAAGCACATAAAATGGAGGTGGAGGGTCCATCCCCAAGGAAAACAGAGCTGTCCTTGTCTTGCCCTTTGCCTGGAGACCTGCGTCCTGTGCAGTGGCGTGTGGTGTGAGGAAGGGTCACAGTGCATGTCCACCGTCCCGGCCACTCCTAGGGGGCCTGGGCGGAGGGGAAGGGGACGGGGAGGACACTTTGCAGGGGTGTGTGGGGCCCGCCCACCTCATGGGCACAGCCTCCCCTTGGTCTGCCCGCCTCAGGACTCCTGGGGCTGCGCAGGCTCCGAGGCTGTTCTCCCAGAGAGACAGCAGCTGCCGCCGCCCTCCTGCCCCAGACTCGGAAGCAGGCACCAGGCAAAGCCGTCCTGCTCCCCGGGAAGGAGCCTTTCTGGGCAAGACCTGGCTTCTGCTGCCATGGCGCCCTCCCGCCCGCCTTTCTTTCCCCCTTCCTTCCTTTTTTCTGTTTTTAGGGGGGTACCAGGGATTGAACTCAGGGGCACTCGACCACGGAGCCCCATCCCCAGCCCTATTCTGTATTTTATTTAGGGACAAGGTCTCACCGAGTTGCTTGGGGCCTCGCCTGTTGCTGAGGCTAGCTTTGAACTCGCGATCCTCCTGCCTCGGCCTCCTGAGAGGCTGGATGACAGGCCTGCCCCACCACCTGGCTCGCCCCGGCGTTTCTTCGTGCTGTTGGTCTCCAGCTCTGCCTCCTCCCCTCCTCCCGCCCTGCCTTTACCTTCTCTCCCCTCCGTCCCTGGACACCCCGTGTCAGATCCCGGCCCCCCCATCACAGTTTCCTCTTTGTGTCCTCCTGGCATTCGGCGCGTCTCACACCACCTCTTGTCCCCACACGGGGGTCGCCCACGCTCTGCCCAGGTTCCCTGGGGGACCCTAGGATGCATGGGCTTCGCAGGCTCGGTTTGGGGAGTGACAAGCCTACCTGGCCACGTCGCCACCCCCAGTCAGGACAAGCCCTTTCACCCCCCAGGAGGCCCCTGGCCCCGTCCAGCCGACCCTCCCTGGGAAGCAGCCTCTGCTCTGGTTTCCAGCTGGGAGGAGGCCAGCCTCCTCCTGAACCTCCTGTGTGGAGTCCCCGGTCACCCCACGCCCTGGACTCACTGATCGTGGTTGTAACTGTCTCCTGGACTAGACAGAAAATGCTGCAGGTGGCAGTTCGGTCCTGTCGTCGGCTCCTGGAACACGCAGCGCCTAAAGCATTCCTCCAGAACAACTTTAAGGAAATGATCAAAGGGAGCCACAGTGTCACCCCAGCGGGACCCCATCGCCAATGCAGAGGCAGAAGGCGGCATCAGCGAGAGGCCCCGGCCGCACCCCTCACCTGCTCCACAGCTGCCTCAGTTTCCCCACTTGTACGACGAGGCCGAATCCTCCCACCTGGTCCAGTTGGGAGCATCGAAGGAGTTCATTCAAAACCAACTCAGGCCTGCTGAACCCTGATAGTAAGAGTTAACTGCTGGACCCACGGTTGGTGTCCCTGAGAGGCGTCTGTTTGTCCAACCACCACTTATCAGGGCTTTGTTATTTATGGAGGTCTACGTGGTGACGGTGGTGTGACAGCAGGGACCAAGGCCACATCCACACCTTCAGGGCGGGGGGCAATTTGGGGCAAGTGGCTGAGAGGGGAGCAAGCTAGACTCCTAGAACCAATGAACCCGGCAACGTGTGTTTGAGCCGACTCAAGTCTGTTTATTTGTTGATTTTTACCTTGGGTGACACTGCTGCAAAGTGTCACCGTCTATTTGAAACACTGTATTGTCTCTGTCATTCCTGCAAGTGCCTCCCGGGGTGGGGCCCAGGCCAGTGTCCCCTGTCCCACAGTCTATGTGGCTCTGTCTCCCAGGCACATGGGACAGACGCAGGACCCTCGGGGCTCACCTGTGCATTTATGGTGCGCCATGCTGTACAGGGGGCAGCAGTCTTCAGAGGCAGCTGCATCTCTCCGTGAAGGAGCCCCAAACAGGACCCGCTGTGAGACAGCGGGTCCCTAGGCAGCCCTGGTCCCTGGGAGCCGGCCCGTGCTAGGAGTTGCCAGGCGCTGCCAGGGCAAGGGCCCAAGCCAGCCTGCTCTGCCACCATGTGAACGGGGACAGATGCCTTCACCTCTGTGAGCTGGGTCTGACCCCCAGCGTGGCCTCCTGGAGCATCGGTGAGGGCCACGGGCCCTGCTCCCACCTGGCCCACAGGTGGGTGGTGTCTCCCGGGGACTGTCATATTTTTCACCCATCCTTTGAAGGGAGCCCAGGGGGAGGGTTCCCACCAGGATGCTGGAGGGGGAGGCAGGGAGGCCAGGGTATGAAGGCCGGGGGCCAGCAGCGCGGGGCCCTCTGCTGTCCCCACCCAGCCCCTGCCCCCTGGCTCAGACCCGACCTTGGCCCACACCCCCGTCCCAGCCGCCGGCTGGGCCTGGCCACGGCCACGCTGTGGAATTTCCAATTTTCAGCTAATGTGCGGGTCATGACAGAGGCTCAGAGGCCCTGGTCGGACATAATGGCAGAAGAATTGTAAATGTCGCCCGAGTGAATGGCAATGAGGCAGGGCCGGGAGGGGACCCTCTCCCTGGGCCGCCCGCGGGCCGGGAGCGCATTTTCTCCCGAGTGTGTCGCATTGGATTTCCAGAGGTGCGGGCTCCAGGTACATGTCATTAGTAACAGTTGGGCCGATAATGAATCCTTTTATTTCTTTTCCTCGCAGCTCATGAATACGTAACGAGGCGCTCAGGCGCATCTGGCCGCCACCTAATCTTGTCCCTGCTCCAATATCCAGGCGGCCCAGCTGGGGCCCGCCTTAAAGGAGCCGCTGCCCTTTCCTGCCAGGGGACGCCCAGGTGGCGGAGGCCGGGCACCACGGAGACCCAGGGCGGGGAAGCAAGTGGCAGAGTCGGGGCAGGAGAGGCTCTCCAGCCCCTGCCTCGCTGTGTATCCAGCAGGCGCTCAGCAGTGCAGCTGGGTGAACGGGGACTGCTCGGCCAGGGTGGCTGTGTGACAGCCCTACCTGCCAATCACTCTACCCGGTGGGACGTGGGACCCATTTTACAGCAGCGGAAACAGGCGTAGAAGGCGGGGCTTGGCCCTGGGCGTGGCTCCGCCCCCCCCCCCCAGGAGGCGCTGGGTTCCCCAGCAAGGACCTCCCGGTCTATTCATCTCTCATCTCTTCTCCAATGCGAAGGGGGAGACCAAGGCCTTGGCTTTTAAAATCTGTTGGCCCGGATGTCCACAGCGTTTTTGTATTTCCCCCAATTCCCTCCTCCTCTCTCCCCGGGGCTTGTCCCCACCTGCGTGACTGTCCCCGCTCTCACCATGATCATATTTGTGGGCCATCAGGGCCCCAACAGGACACCAGGGCTGAACCAGCGGGGACTCCAGCTGGGTCTCCAGCGCCAAGGACAATGTCCAGTATACAGTAGGCGCTCAGCAAACGTTTGCAGAGCACCTAGCCAGGCATGGTGGTCCCTGTCAACTCAGAGACTGGGGCAGGCTGAGTCCACCTCTCTGGCCTCGGAGTGAGCGTTTGGCCTCCCCTCTGGGCTCCGGGTCTCTCGGGTCTTGGGGCCTCCTGGATTGGAGGAGGAGCAGCGGTGACAAGCAGGGCTCCCTGGTGGGTGGGACACTTAGTCATGGAGATGGCAAGGCCCCTGCTGGTGGCCTGCGCCTCTGCCCTCTGACGGTCCTTCCCCAGCCAGGGGACGGTCCTTCCTGCAGCACCAGCCAGTCCTGAGTCTGAAGGCCACTCTGCCACTGGGACGTGACCTGGGACACCCTTGTCCAGGGCTGGCTGTCACCAGGCACTGTCAGAACATTTACAAACATTAAACAATATTTAAAACGACCCCAGATCACCCCTGAGCACCCGGCATGATCATGAACTCCTTCCCCAGCTAAGGAACTAGAGGCACAGAGAAGTAGGCCACCAGCCTAGGGACACACAGCATTCAACCCAGAAGGAGGGTTGGAACTCAAACTGTCTGACTCCAGCATGCAGCTGCTTAAACCCAGATCGCACCGCCTTTCTGAGGGGTGTCACAGAGAACGACAGTGTCACGAGATCCTCTCTGTGACACCAGCAAAGCTGTCTTTTTGGAAACTCCCTGGGCCCTGCAGGACACTCTACAGTGTGCAGTGTGGTGGGGACTTGGGTGAGCCAGGAGCCTGGGGCAGCTCGGGGGTGGAGGGGCCCTGCAGGCCCACAGGCCTGGCTGGAGCCTGGGGCTTCTGCTTGTTGCTGTGGGTTGTGGGCAAGTCACTCAACCTCTCTGGGCCTCAGCCTCCTCAGCAATAAAACGGGGCTGAATCAGCACCCCTGTGGGGATGCGGGAGACCAACGTGCCCACCCCTGTGAGGTGTGCAGAATGCTGGCCATGTGGCACAGTTTTCTTTTTACACACAAAGTATGGAGCAGAGGTGGCAGGATTGACGTTGGTGCTCCTCTCCAACCTAACCTCATCACCTCGGCCACCCTCACCTCCGCCATCCTCCTTGTCCCCACCCCTGCCACCACTGTCATTCCAGTCTTTACCTGGGACACCAAGAAGCACTGGCCTGGGACCCAGATGTGAAGGCTAGAATACCTGCAGCCCCGTTGGGTCAGGGTAGCAGGCATACCCCTGGAATGCAGAACACCCCAGGAGCTCAGACCTGATCGGCCTCCCCCACGGTGTCACATGGTCACTGGGAACAGTCCCCAGGCTCTGTCCTGAGGATGATTTATATTGCCTACGAGGTCCCAGGCCTGCAGCTGAGTGCTTTACCTCTATGACTTCATGTAATGCTAACAAAAATCCTGAGAAGACATCCTTGTCCTCATTGTTTCTATCCTATAGACAAGGAAACAGGCTCAGAGAGGTTATTTGCCCAAAGCCACTCAGTAGGTACAAGGAAGAGCCAGGACTGAAACCCGGGTGCGTTTGATCCCAGAGTACCCGATCTTTACTATAATCTAGCGCTGTCTTTCCTCTGCACCCCGCCCCCCATATCTGCTTTTGGTCCCTGGAATTCCACCCTGGCTAAAAAGCCTTGTTAGATTAAGGAACAGAAGGGGAGCCGGGTACAGGGGTGCACTCCTACAATCCCAGTGACTAGAGAGGCCAAGGAAGGAGGATCATAAGGTTGAGGCTGGGATATAGCTCAGTGCCAGAGCACCTCTGGGCTCCATCCCTGGTACTGCAGAAAAGGACAGGAGGGGAACAGATGTCCTGTCCTCCTGCCTCATCTGTATCCACTTGTCCCAGAGCAGGAGACTCATCTCACCCAGGCTTTGCGGGAACCTCGTCCCCTGGCTGATGCCTTCCGGGGAGGGCAGCCTGGCCCAGGAAGGCTCAGGAGGGACGAACCGTCTGGGTTAGTGCCTTGGGGACCAGCCTTGCCCCCTCAGGCGCCAGTGCTCTTGGCCTGGACCTCACCAGACCTGGCTGAGGTGGGGGGTAGCCCCTCTGGGCAGCCTGTACCCTCTGGGGGATGGTAAAGGTGCCTGGACCCCAGCCTGTGACCCTCCAGCAAGTGGCCCCTCTCTTCTCAGTAGCCCCGTTAATGAACAAATGGGGTGACGACGCTATTCAGAACAGGGCCAAGCCCTGGAAGTTTCCAACAAACCTTTCTCTAGATGGCAATTTCCTTTCCTTCCCTCCATGATGGCATCTGCCCTGTCACCTGTGCAGGACACGGTGGCCTCGCTGGCCTGCCCTGCTATGTCCACTCGTCTCTCTTTAACCCATTTTGAGGGCTCCCCTGATTATTCCGATAACGTATCTCTAGTCACGTCCCTGCCACCCGCGGGGGCCTCGATGGTCCCTGTCACCCCCGAGACAAAGCCCAAACCTCCGGGCCTGGCATTCAAAGCCCTTTACCAACACCCTTGGCCTCCCTGTCCCATCTGAATTCTGATGCCGCCCCGTGCCAGCCCACACCGCCCCGTGGCACTTGCCAGGCCCACGGCTGCCCTGCCCCCTTGTCTCCCCCTCCAGCTCCATCGGTCCTGCAGGAAGCTGCTCCTCATGTCCCTCTCGGGCGCCTCTCCGAGCCCAGGCAGGACCCAGGAAGGGTTTCAAAGTGGTGGCCACGGCCAGCTTCCTCCTCCCGGTCCTCCCCGTCCCCAGCACAGAGCAGGGCCCAGCAGCCAGGCCCCGGGACCCTCCGTGCGAGGCCCCTCCGCGCCCTGCCCAGCCCCTCGGCGGCCCGGCCCGTCCCCTCCGCCGCCTTCACCTGGCCGCCGTGACCAGCCTGGAATTTCAAGCTGAATTTGATTTGTCCTGTTCTGCGGGGCTGGCCCTAAACCAAACCATATTCCTGCTGAACCCCCAGTGCCCAGTGTCCCCAGGGAGGTGGAGACAGCCTGGCTGGGCCACTGCCTGGGGCCACCTTCGCCAGCCCCTGCCCGGCGTGGCCTCCTGAACTAATTCCATAATCCCGCGCCTGCCTGGCCCAGCGGCTCAGGAAGGGTCCTCTGGTCTGTCTGATCCCACCTTCCTGCCCCGCCCGGATCTGTGGCCCCTGGCCCCTCACCCACCATGCTGGGGCCCCGCTGAGGTTCTGAAACTTATTTAGGTCCCTTGCTCTGCTGGCTTAGCGTCCCCACCCCCCTACCCCCAGCTAGGCCTTAACAGGACCCAGATGTTCCCTTCCCTGTCCCCAGGGTCCCTGGAATAATCCGTGACAGTCGGGGGGCCAAAGGGGGCAGGCACAGCTGCAGGGACTGCTGGGATAGAGGACAGAAACAGGTCCAGGGTCAGTGGCGGGATAAACAGACACACCCAACCCAGGAGCCCCCCATCCAATCTACGCCACCCTCCCCCAGGGGCACCTCACCTCCCAGGAGAGGGTGGACCTTCCCACGTGTGGGCTCTGAGACCTCTGGTCCCTGTGCGGGCTCTGAGAGGGTCTCCCTCACCCGCTGGGCCAGCTGAGAGCTCATGGCAGTGCCCCGGGGCCAGGCAGGGCCAACCAGGCACCCAGCAGGCGCTCACCACACGGTAGCGGGAGGCGCTGCCTCACTGGACCCGTGTCTCCTCATCTGTAAAGTGGGGGTGACGGAGCCTACTTTCCAGGGCTTCAGGGGGACTGGCACCTGGGAGCCTCGTCCCTGCGTCTTCCAGCGGCACTGGTCAGCACCCACGTGGCAGAAGGAGGTGGGCGGCTCATCTCCTGGAGTCTGTGCCAAGGCCAAGGCTGGGTGGGGAGCCCCTCCTCCAATGGAGAATCCAGGGCAGAGACCCCAGTTCTAGTCCCGAGCTGCCTCTAAGGAAGCGCCTTCCCCTGCCTGGGCCTCAGTTTCCCCACCCAGAACAGAAGGTCTTTGGAGTCCCTTCCAAGCTCCCAGAACACAGTACATGCTCAATAAATCTGTTGCATGATATTCAGAAAACTCACCATCCTTTTCTGTCCTTCTTCCCAAGCCCCCTGGCCTTCCTCTTTCCCTGCTGTCCCCGAGGGGCTGCAGCACCCCTTGTCCTGATGGCCCCTTCCAAAGAACCCTCACCAGAGTTACCTGCCACCAAGCCACGGCCCGCACTCAGCAGACCAGGGTGGAGATCCAGGGGCTAGACAGGGAGGACAGGGGCACGAGCAGGTGCAGGGACCCTCCCAGGCCCCCTTCAGGCACAGGTGGGATCTGGAGGAGGAGAGCCCTTCTCCCCCCCGCTGGGATGTGTCTTCTGTGTAGCCTGGCGTTGCTTGGGGGGTTACTGTTCCCCATGCCCTTCCATGCACTCCACAGACAAATGCACATGCAGAAATACAGCCTGGGGACAGTCAGCACGTGAGACTGAAGTGGACGTAGTTTGAAATGTCATTTGTTGTCTCAAAGATCTGTATCTGCCAATCCCTGTCACTAATTCATTTTTAAAAAGTAAAAATAAGACCACTCATTCCTAGTTTTTGCTCCACACACGTTTATGAAACATGCATTAAGAACCAGAACCAGGAAATGGAGACAAATGCAACCCAGACTCTGCTTTCAAGGGAACTTGAGTCCCAGGAGTGAAGCAGGGAGAAACCAGGCCCTTCCAGCACCCAGGGCTGAAGGCAGGGAGGGGGCAGGCAGGCGTGGAGGAGGGGCGGGGCCAAGCTGGCTGGGCGGGAGTGGGGCGGGGCCAAGCTGGCTGGGCGGGAGTGGGGCGGGGCCAAGCTGGCTGGGTGGGGAGTGGGGCGGGGCCAACCTGGCTGGGTGGGGAGTGGGGCGGGGCCAAGCGGCTGGGCAGGGGCGGGGCCAAGCTGGCTGGGCGGGAGTGGGGCGGGGCAAGACAGAGAGGAGGTGGGCCAGAGGGTGTCTTCCCGGGGAGGGGAAGAAGCATTCCAGAGAGGGGTCACCGCAGGGGCGGAGTGCTGGAGGTGTGGACTGCCACAGATGCAAGGGGGCGGCTGGGTGGCAAAGGCCCGAGGACCATCACTTCTCGCCTGGATTCCGGGCCAGCTTCTTGGCAGGTGTTCTAAGCTTTACACGATTGACCTCCTTAAAAGCTCTCTGTGTTGAAAGATCAGAAACGGAGGCACCGAGGGTTGAAGGATCTGAGGACACATTGTCCTGAGGCTCCGTGGGCAGGGCCTCTGCCAGTGGGGACCTGGAAGGCGTGTGGCAAAAGCCTCTGATTCCAGACCCTTAACGTTGGTGACATTGGGAGGTGCGGGTGAGGGTCCCTGCGGCCCCTGAGACTTGTTAAAGGATGATTTCAGGAAGCGGAGCAGGAGAAGGGCCTGGGGAGCAGGAGAAGGGCCTGGCGACCAGGGTGGAGGTCTTTGGGTCTCCTGCATCCCGGCGGGTGGGTGGCTCGTTCCACAGCGTGCTGCAGCCCTCCCCAGAGGTGGGCATCCGTCTGCGTCCGTGGACCTGGGGCTTTGCATTTCTTTCTCTTCCTTTTTTCAGGATTGGGATTGAACTCAGGGGTAGAGGGCCACTGAGCTGCATCCCCAGCCTCTTTTATTTTTTTTCATTTTGAGACAGGGTCTTGCTAAATTGCTGGGCTGGCCTCGTTGGAACTTGAGATCCTCCGGGTCACTGGTGTGACCCCTAGTCATCCTTGGGGTGGATGATCCTTCCAGCGTTAAGGATCTGGAATCAGCTACTACCATTCTGTTTTCAGGAATTTAAGATGGGAGAGGTTGAGTGACTTGCCAAGAAATCCACTGCAGCCAGAGTCCTTGCCTCAGGGCTCACCATCTCTCACTCTAGGAGACACCACCTCAGGGCCTTTGCACTTGCTCTTCCCTCTGTCTGGATGCCTTTCCTGAGCTCCCAGGGGCTGCCTCCTCTGCATTATTGAGGTGGATGTGCAGATACAGCCTCCTCAGAGGCTGCTCCTTTCCCTGGGTGTAGCACAAGCTGCAATCGCTATTCTTAATATTTACTCAATTGCTTACCATCTGTCTCCATTGGACAGAACGTGACCTCTAAGGTCAGGGAGGTGAATGTGTGGTTCACTCTTGCACCCTGGGACCCCACTAGGCTCTGATAGGTAGAGGGGCATGTTCTGCCTGTTGAATGAATAAAATCCTCCCTAACAGTCTTTTTCGGTCAAATGTTCCTGAACTCTTTTCTCTCTCTTCCTAGTTCAACCCTCAGACATCAAGTACAGCCCTGCCCCCAAACCTAGTGACTGTCACCAGCGGGGGCTCCTTACAGTACTGCCTGATGGTGCACAGAAGCCACCCAGGCAGGACAGAGGCGGGATCCAGGTGTGAAGCTGGGAACCCGAGAGCGGCTCAGGGCCAGCGGTAGCCTGTCCTGACAGGCGCGTGGCTGGCGGCTTCCTCCCAAAGTCAACGTGCTCCGTGTTTGCCTTCGATTTTTAAAACTCATAAATTTGATGTATTTCATATGATGCATTCATACGATTCAAAATTCAAAAGGACAAAGGCATGTCCCCGTCCCCCTCCCTAGAGGTAGCTCACAAAAGCAGCTTCTCATATACCTTCCAGAGATGGCTTTAAATGCTTGTGCAAACACAGATTTATTCTTTTTCCCCTTCATACACAAATGGCGGTGTACGGTTTCACTCTTTATTGTTTTGGTTTTTTTTTAGCCAACTGTGGATCTTGGCCATCATTCCGCTCCGAATGCTGACAGCGCATGCGCACTCCTGCTTCCAGCAGCCGGGGGAGGGGGCTCTCTGGTGAGCCGTGGTCTGCCCCCACCTGGTACCTGTGCCAGGTGGCGGGGAAGGTCGGAGAGACCCGGGTTTAATGCCAGCTCCACCATTAAACCGAAGGAGCTCCGTGGCCTATCCCCAAACACCTTCCTCTGAGTTGAGGCCAGGATGAAATAAGGTCATGGAGGTCAAGGGTCTCGCTCTGTGCCTGACACACAGTAGGCCCTCATTGCATGGTGGCTGCTGTCACCAGAATCATGAAGAGAAGACTCTTGCCCTCCTGGGCCAGGCCATGAGGATGGCTGGGGTTGGTGACCCAGGGACCTTGTAGAAACCAGAATCTTCTTTTTAGAAATGACCCTGCCAGGACTTGTGAATGGGGCCTTGAAAGATGTGCCCTGGGTGGGCATCAGCTCCTGTTGTCGTGTGGGACAGAGAGGCACAGGACCGCCAAATAGTGTGGGGTCTTCCGGGAGCATCTGGGAGACAGGGGCACAGCTTGCCCTGGTGGCCTTTCCCTGGTTCTCAGTGGCCATGTTTCGGGTTGAGGTTTTGGGGATCTTGTTAAATTCTTTCCCCCGAGTTTCTTCCTCCAGGAGGAGCAGCTTCTGTGGGGAGCTGTCATCTGCCGGAGGCGATGGCCCAGGGCACCACCTTCCCTCCAGGCCCCCTTGCCGATGGCTCCTCGCAGGTCTTTTCAAGTTATCAGGGTAACCGAGCCACCATTGGGAGAGTAAAAAGAAAAGCCCTAATTCCCTTCTTGGGGTGACTTCCAGTGACACCTTCAGCCCCGTCCGTGCCCGCCCTCGGTGTGCCCCAGCATCTTTGAGATCCTATCTATCACGGTCAGGCTCCTGTCCTGGGTCCTGCATTGCATCCTCACGATGTGGGAGACCTCATCTACGTCTTCTTCAGTGGCTGTGGAGTAGCCTAGTGCCGAGAAACACCGTGTTTCTGGGATCCTCCTCCTATGCTGGACCTGGGGCTGTTCTGCGTTGCTGTACCACTTGGGGGTGTCCCCACGGAGAGAGCTATGCCCACCTGAGGATTTTCCCTGAGGCTGGGATTTCCAGGAGTGGGTCCCTTGGCCACTGACTGTGAGATGCTGAGGATTGTGACCTCCACCCCACCCACCCCATCCCCTGCAGTCAGCTTCATTTTAAGACGCGCTTCAGCAAATCCTGCCTTTTTAACAGATGGGGCTTTCACCTGTGAGACCCAAATTTCACGTTTGTTTTTCCTAAAGCATCTCCAAGGGCCCCTAATCCAAGGCCATCAGAAGCCAGTGCAAATGGCTGTCCAGGGCATCCGGGATGCCAGGCCTCGGGGGGCAGGTAGCTCGGTGGAAGAAGAAGAGCCCAGCCACTGGCTGCAGACCTGGTCCCAGCTGCTCCCTCTCACCCCAGCATCCCTGGCACGTGCAGCCGTGAGATCTGGGAAGGTCTCAGTCCTTCTAAGCACCAGTTATCTTTAAGACAGGGCGACTCTCCCCTCCTCTGAATGTTGGCTGGTGATTTCTGCTCTCTCACTCAATCCTTTACTCCATACGTGTTTACTAATTGCTGCATCCGGCTCAGGAGGAGACTCTCCCTTCCCCATCATCCCATCTGCATGTGTTGGTTCAACAGGATGGAGCTGGGGTCAAATGCCATGGGTTAAAATCCCGCCTCTCCTTCTGACTGGCTGTGGGATTGGGTCAGTCATTGAACCTCCCTGAGCCTGAGTCTTCTCCTGTGAACACCGGGAAGGAAACGGGAGCCTGTGGGGTAGTTGTGAGGATTCACCTGCGCAGAGCGTGGGAAGGCTCGTCAGCACCCAGCCAGCACGGGCTCCGATGAAGGTTGCTGAACTGTAACCACGTTGTATAACAGGATCTCAGGCACCTACTCTGGTGGTCATTTCCCCCCATTTCCAGGATGGCCAACTGCTCCAACTCCTGGCAAGTCTCATGGGGTGCAGGCACGACGGGGGGAATCACCCAGCATAAGTACCCCCCAAGGGTCCCCAGGTGCATTTGCCCTCCCAGAGAAAAGGGACAGCAGGTCTGAGCCCCTGTCGGTGACTGACAACCAGACACTGGAAACAGGTGAATTGCGGGTTGGGGTCTTCCACGTGGACTGGACAGCCTGGGCGTTGGAAGGGGGGAGGCAGGGGTGTCAGAATAGCGTCATCATCACAGGTGACAGTGGTGCGAAGCCAGGACGTTAACACGACTGAAGCGTGGACGTTATAATAGTGGGCAGAACATTACGCTCAAAGGACTTCGGCTTGGAACAGGCTATGGCAGAGGACCTCGCCTTGTGCTGAATCGGCAGGCACAAAAAGTCCCGGGAAAAATACGGTATCACTTTTCTGAGGGTTGGCAGCACTGGATTTGGACAGGAGTTTTAGGTGGGAAATTCAGAACTGGATCGGCACAGTTTTATGCATTCGGGAACAGAACCCAAAGTTTACATATATGATTATGAACTTTAAAATTTTTGACCATTTTGGCTGGGGTGCAGCTCAGGGGTAGTAGATACCTGCCTGCCTAGCACCCACAAGGCCCTGGGTTCAATCCCCAGCACCGCAAAAAAACAAATATGTGTAGCCAGTCAAACAGGTGTGGGTTTGGGGTGGGCTCTTGGGTTCTGCCCACCTCAAGGGCCCTGGGGATGGACACCCACGCTTCCTTTCTTTCTTCCTAGGAGGTGAAGACCAGTGACTTCAGATTGGTCCCTTCATCTAACAGGTGAGGATGCAGAGATCCAAATTGCAAGATGCTCTGGCCAGGCCACGTGTGGGCTTTGTGGGGTTGGAATGAGTCTGAGCACCTGGGTGTCTGCTGCCCTCTCCCCACGGCCACCTCCTTGGCTCTCCTGGGCTGTGGTGCTTGGCCTCCTGCGCTGGCATCACTGAAGTCTGCCTTGGGTTGGAGATAATTGTGTTCAAGTTGCACCCAACCTGCTGGCTGTGGCCATGGCTCTGGTTCCTAGGCCATACCCTATTCAGTTATGTCATTTCACTAAGAAAATAAATAGTTGGGAAAAGATGGCCATCTGGTCTACCTAGAACACTGGAGTAGAGTGGTTTTTTAGAGCCAGGAAGCATGGGTTCAAATCCCACCTCTGCCACTTCCTGGCTGTGTGATCTTGGGCCAATAACATAACCTCTCTTGTGAATCGTTTTCCCACTGGTTAAATTAGGTTAATGTTAATGTGATCATATTGTCACGAGGGTTAATGAGACAGAGACCCTTAGCACAGCGACTGTGACAGAGTGGATGTCTAACAGACATGTGAGGGTCATCTTCTCTCTCCTTCCTGATCCCCTCAGTTCCCACCACACTCTCCCTGGAGGCTCATGGATTGGTCTTTCAGTGCCCTGCGTTTCTTGCAGGTGGAGACACTTGACTCACCCCAAATACCTACGAGTTTAAACGTGATGGACATTTGGAGCTTGGGTTTTTCTTGATGAACTGGAAGGATTTTTTTTCTTTGAAGGCCTCAGAATTCCTTAGCAAAGTGGCAGCCAGACCATGAGAAGGGACAGTCACCGGTCCTGAAGGCCTGCCCTGCTTGGTCACAGCTAATGCTCCAACCTCCAGGCAGAGAGGTGTGGAGGGACCCTCCTTCTCACAGATGGGGCACGGGGGCCCAGGGAGGAGTTGATCTGGTCAACCTCAGAGATTCGCTTCTGAAGCTCTGAATGTTGGATCCTAAAACCCGCTTCCTTTCTGCTAGGCCTGGCTGGCTTTCTTCCTCTTTTTTTAAGAGCAGACAATATTTTAATAACGTTTAAGAGTGGGCTGATATGCGGCTAATTCTCACAACTTCTGTTATTTTTAGATTCTCCTTGGTGCTTCTTGGTCTCACAGAATGATGGCTTCATTGTGGCATATTCCTATATACATAAAAGTGGAATCGGATCTGCTTGACTTTCTGAGCTGGAGAGTGGCCCAGTCTTCACCTGGCCCTGGGTTCCCCAGGGGGTCGGGGAGGGTGGACTGCAGAGATGGATGGGGTCAGAGGGAAAGGGTGTGGTCCAAGTCTGCACCCCCCACGGAGCACCTTCCTGGCAGTGGTGCAGAGCTGAGCTCTGTGGACAGTTCCCTGCCTCGTCTAGAACACCTGGTTGTTTCCCCTCTGAGATGTAGAGCGGGTCCCTTGAGTGAGGCCCTCCCTGCAAGGCAGTTGCAAGACGCGACCAGATGGAAGCAGCTGGAACATTTGGAAACAAAAGTAAAAGAGCTAAAGAAGCAAGGGGGGGCGGGAAGGGGGGTGGGACGGGGGGTGGGGGTGGGGGGGCTCAAGGGAAGCTTCGCAGGCACCACCAGTGTCTCCTTCCCGCTCCCTTTACCTCTCCAAGAGGAGTGAAGACAGAGCTGAGCTGGAGGAAGTGCGGGCCAGGCTACCCTAGTCCCATAGGAAGGACCAGAATGACCCCTAAGGAGGGTCAGGAAGAACATGGCTGGCCCAGAGAGGGACAGGGGACCAAGTACAGATTGGAGCCCAGTCTTGAGGACAATCTCTGGGGAACTGGAAGTGGTGAAGCCCACCTAGCAGACGCTAGGTTGGAGCAGGAGGCTCAGAACCAAGACCAAGAACCAAGGGAGAAGTCCAGGGTCCACTCTGAGGTGCTTTGGGTGCGGTCTGTTGACCCAAGAGGTCCTCCCCAAGCTCAGACCAAAGGGATGGGATTCCAGGTGGTGGGCTTACACACACAGGAGGTGGAGGACGGGAGTCGAATGACCTTCACCAATGTCACCCAACTTGGTAAGGGACAGAGAACCCCTCGCAGGGAGCTAAGACCACCGACTCACCCTCATCTCTTCCTCCTGAAGCCCAAAGTTGCACGAGGCCAGATCAAGGCCCAGGCAGTGGCTGCTCATCCTCTCATCCCCAGCCACCAACAGACAACAGAATGGGAAATAATTAAAAAAACAAGAGTGAGGATGGGGGGGGTGCTGGGTAGGAGGAGAGCTGGGGGCTGGGGGAGCCGCTTCCAGAGGGGAGTGGGAGGCGGGTTGGCTGGAGATACCAGCAGATGCGATTCTGCAGATAAGCGTAGCAACTTAGATAAATCTCAGGCTTTGGAGCGGGTCGCCTGCGTCCCCTCTCCTCCGTCCGCCTTTCTTCAATTTTATCTCTGAGCCAAGGGAGGGGGAGGGGGAGGCCGGGACTCTGAGGGGTGAGGAGCCGGGAGGCGGGGAGGGCGGCCAGCTTCATCTTCGGGGACTTTGGCTTTTCTTTTTAATGTGTTTTTCCCAGAAGGTGGGAAATGCCAACACACACTCGGAGACCTAGAAGGCGGCCTATGTTTTTTAAAAAGCGGCGGACAAAAATCAAAATATTTGAAAATGTATTTCATGGTAATTATGTCATATTTCATGGGCTGGTGGCACTACTGAAAGAGAGGCTGAATGCCTTAATTTGTATAGAAATTGTAATCATTTGTTCATTTCAAGGTGAAAATTGCATTTTTTAATTTAAATTGTATCCTGCATGATAGTCTATTATCTAGTAAAATTGTCTCCATGTCTGAATGCCTTATATGCAGTTGCAATGCTTGTTACAAATCCACTTATATTCATAAAAGCAGGTGGACATCTCAGGAAATGGGAGCCGTTGTGTGTGTGTGTGTGTGTGTGTACGTGTGCATGGGGATGAGGTGGCCCCTCTGTCCATCTCTCACTCCTTCCCAGCCCCTGCACCCACCTCAGTCAATGACACACTCATGTCAGGATCCAGGTCTGCTGAAGAGAGGGTAATTAGCTGGGATAGACGGGGAGATGGAAGGGTGAGCCCTGGGCAGTTGGGGGGCTGGGCAGGGCTCTGCTCCAATACCACAGCGTGCCCCCTGCAGGTTGTAGGCTTGATCCCTTCTCTGGGCCTCAGTCCCCCCCAGAGCTAAAGCTTGACTTCCTCCAAGTGAAGATTGTGCACCCATCGAGCGAAGAACCCAAGTCCAAGCTCGGCTGCCCCCGTCCAGCCCTGCTCTGTGGTCACACTCGCCCTGGCCTTCGCCTTTCCGGGCCTGTTTCCTCATCTGTAAATTGGCAACAAAATCTGCATCATATGGTGGTGGTTTCTGCAAACTACAGGCTTTGGGCCAAATGCTTTGTTCAGCCCAGGAGCCTAGAGTGTTTTTTTATGGTTTTTTTTTTTTTTTTTTTGCATTTTTTAACAGTTGAAAAAATAAAGAAGGATATTTTGTGATGTGAAGTTTTATGAAATTCAAATCTATGGGCTCATAAAGAAATTTTTACTGGCCCAAGGACGCGCTCCTGGGTTCACACGAGGCCACTCTCGCGCTGTTGTGGTCGAGTTGTGGAGCTCTAACAGTCTAGGTAGCCCACCAGGCCAAAAACTTTTGCTACCTAACTCCTTATGGAAAAAGTTTGCCCACCTCTGAGATAATAGAAGCTCAGCACTTAGCTCAGCATCCAGCACGGGGCGGGGGAAGTCTGGGTGTCAGGAAGAAAATTAGGCACCTGGTGTTTATATGGCAGGTACCATATGCCCTGCCTACACCTGGTACCGATGGGTCAAGGTGCAGAATTTTACTTTGGGGCAAAAACTAGAATTGGACTTTGTTTCCTCCAAAGATATGGTACCTGGAGTTTTCTTGAAAATTCCATGATTTTTTTTTTAAATTCTTGGGTGTCAGAAGGGGCTGTGGATCAGGAAGTAGATGCTCTTGTCCACCCACTGACTCTGGGCCTCAGCTTCCGTTGGTAAAATGGGTCCCTCCAGCCAGAGGTATGACTGAGAGTACTGTACGCCATAGACGGTCAACTAGCATGTTCCTGCCTGTCCCTTGGTCACTCTAGAACCCACTTAGAGGCTTCGCCTCACCCCATTTTGGTTGCTCATTTGACCAGCAATTTCCAAACCTCTCCTGTGACTGAGCCCCTGCTGTGCGGAGCAGCTTGCAGACCTGAACTCCGGCCTCCTTTGTCAGAGAGAAAGGAACGCTGCAGCCGGACCCTAGCTGAGTGTCATTTTGTGTGTGACTTCACCTCTGAGCCTCAGTTTCCCCAACCATAAAGTGGAACCCATGATTTCCCTCCCTTTACTGGGGGGAGATGGGGGAGGGGCGTGGCTTGAGGAGCCACTGGGCATCAGCTGTTCTCGGTGACCGTAAAGAGTGTTCTTTAAGGATTTATCTTTCCCAGGATCCAGGCTGGGACAACTTGCCCCAGGTCACATGAGTTTAAGGCCAACACCCAGGCTCTTAATTACCCACCACCCTCCCTCTCCTGACAGCTTTTATGACCAAAGGGGACGCCAGGCTTCTGTCTGTGCCTGGAGGAGTCCCAGGGCCTCGGTTTCCCGTGGGCTGTCAATACCGGGGGTGTCAGAACCAACAATAATAACAATAGCAATAATGATGAAGGTACCTGGCCAGTCCCCAGTGGTCCCGGCCTAATGGGCAGGGGCCAGAACTGCTGTTTCTCTCTGCTTCCAACCCGCAGCAGCCAGGGCTGAGAACCGTGCACTCCACATGCTTGAAAGAGGGGCCCTGTGTGGTGGGAGACTGCCGCAGTCTGGCTGGGCACAAAATCACGAGCCACCACACACCTTGTAGATTCAAACAGCAACTCTTTATTCCCGAACGCTCACCGGCCTCTACACACACGTTCTGGGGAAATCCACGTTCTCCACCGGGCTCTGAATCCCAAATACTCTCCGAATCCCGCGAGAACTCAACGGGAACTCAAGGAGCGGGTGCGCCTGGGTGTACCTGGAACCGCCCTAAACCCAAGGAGCGGGATATTCCCTAATCCCAGCAGGATACACCCTAAACCTGGATCCGCCCTGGTCCTTGAGCAAGGTCACCTTACATGCAATGTCACTGCAAATGACCTGGGTCCAATATGGAGAGTCCTTCCTCTAAGCAACATGGGGTAGGCTGACAAAGAAATTGCCGTGCGTCATTCCTACTTGGCAATGGCTCTCAGCAGGAGACAATATCCAGGGCCTCCAGTGGCTGGTCCTGATGTCCCTTCAGCTCACTCCTGCTCCAGGAAATGCCACCCCACTTCAGAAAGGTCGAGGGCTCTGGGATGAGCAGAAGCGAACCCTAAGGCTGATTCTAACTTGACCCCCACCCCTCGCACCCCTGTGTGACAAGGTGAGGACATACGGACTCCCAGAGCTTCAGGAACTGCTGTGACTGTGCGCCTGGGGCAGGCAGGGCCCAGTGGATCCCAGGGAGTGAGAGCCAGCGGGACCCAGGAGAGCCTGACCCGCAGGTCCTCCAGGCAGCACCACCCTGGGCACCTGGCTGGACTCTCGGGCCAGTGGCTAATGGTGTGTGGGGAGGTGGGGGGCAGTGGCCAGCAGTTAGCAGACTTTCTTGGCAATCTTCCAAGTGAGTTCAAGTTTATAACAGCACGTACCAATGGCTGGGCCACCCCCGTGGGCCTCGAGGATTTATTTAGGGACAGACCATGTGACAGGCCAATTCCTTGTCCCCCACCTGCCTGAGTGTTTCTCCCCTCTCCAGCGGTCCCTGCTGTGACTGCAGACTGCTTTGCTGGAGTCTCGTCTGTGTTTGAACTCTGGAGGGCCTGGTTCTCGGCTCTTTGCCTCCTCTCTCTCCTACCCCACTCGCTCTCTGCGTGATCACAACCAAACGGGACCCACCAGCCCCACTCCTGGGACTGAGGCTGCAGGCTCAGAAGCCACCGGGTGTCCCCCACTGGGGCAGCTCCTCCGGCCTTCTGAACTCTGACACCCTGGCTCCTTCCCTGGTCCTACAAGCTCAGCGAAGGGCCCCAGATCTACCCACCGTCTAGACCCAAAGTCCAGGACCCTCCATCCACTCCTCTCCCACTTTTCCAGTGCTGGAGGGAGACTCGCGACTCCTCCTCCCACATGTTACTGGGTCCGCCCACTCCCACCTCCATTCTACCACCCAGTCGGGGCCACCGCTGTCACTATCCCCTGGTTCCCTGCACCCCTCTTGCCAGCACAGGCTTGTCTCCATACAGCAGTCAGACACTCTTTCCAATATAACTCCCACCACTGAAGACCCTCCCTCGGTGGCTCTTGTCCATTCTCTGAGTGAATCAAAGTCTAAGCTCTGGGCCAGGTTCTGCAGGGCCTCCAGGATCTGGCCACTGCCCATTTCAACCTTCTAATCTCCTACCACAAGGGAATGGATGAATGGATGAGTGAATAAATGAATGAGTGAATGAATGAATGAGTGAATGGATGAATGAATGAGTGAATGAATGAATGAATGAATGAATGAGTGATTGAGTGAATGGATGAATGAATGAATGAGTGAATGAATGAATGAATGAGTGAATGAATGAATGAATGAGTGAATGAATGAATGAGTGAATGAATGAATGAGTGAATGAATGAATGAGTGAATGAATGAATGAGTGAATGGATGAATGAATGAATGAGTGAGTGAATGAATGGATGAATGAGTGAATGAATGAATGAATGAGTGAATGAATGAATGAATGAGTGAGTGATTGAGTGAATGGATGAATGAATGAATGAGTGAATGAATGAATGGATGAGTGAATGAATGAATGAATGAATGAATGAGTGAATGAATGAGTGAATGAATGAATGAGTGAATGGATGAATGAATGAATGAGTGAGTGAATGAATGGATGAATGAGTGAATGAATGAATGAATGAGTGAATGAATGAATGAGTGAATGAATGAATGAATGAGTGAATGAATGAATGAATGAATCAGTGCATGAATAGATGAGTGTACAAGAAACAGCCTGCATTGGGAATTAAGAGATGGACCCCAGCCCTAGGTTCTCTGGGACTTTGGACAACCCGTGTCCCTGGGACTTAGCTCTAGTGCTGGTTGGATCTCTCACCACTGTGCCTATGAAATAGTCACTGCTATGCTCGTTTCACAGATGAGCAAACTGAGTCCTGGCAGGGTTAGGTCCTTTGCCGAGGTCACCCAGCAGCAATGGAGAGACCTAGGATTTGTTTTTGGTTGTTTGTTTTGGGCTGTGCTGGGGATGGACCCAGGACCTCATCATGCTAGACAAGTTCTCTCCACGAGCTACATCCCCAGCCTGAGACCCGGGATTCTCACAGCAGCACGTGTCGTTCCAAATCCCATAGCCCCTCCCCATGTGCCTGTAGATTGGGGCCAGAGACACACCCAGCTGCTGCTGACGCGCCACTTGACCCCGCATCAGGGGTCCCTCATTAGCAGCACCCTGCCCAGGCCTGGCGAGGACACTTTGTATAAAACAAAATGTGCCCTGCCACATCCAGCTGTCTTTCAGAAAGAACCAGATCCGTGGCTCCTGTGGTCAAGATGGGACATTCTGTTAATTTGGTGCCTCTGGACATGGCCTTGCGTGACAGAGTTCTCAGCTGTGCGGCCTCTAATGGAACCCGCTCTGCATGGTCCCCTGACCCAGGCCTTCCCCACCTCGGTGCCAGGAGGTGGGTCGAATGGCTGTGTTGCAGACACTGTCCTGGGCTTTGGAGGACAGTTCACTACGTACTAGACGCCAGGAGCAGCCCACCCCCTACCAGGACAACCTAAAATGTGTCTAGCCTTCGTCCAACATCCCCAGGGGGCGGGGACCAAGAACTGTCACTCTCATCTAAAGCTAGCCCGATCCAGAACTGTCCCATCTTACACCTAACTGCTCTTGTTCTGTGGCACTTTTCCATGTAGCAGGCTTCCAATAATTGGCACCTCATTAGGAATTAACTACCAGTGAGCACCTACTGAGTGCCAGGCACCTAAATTTAGCATAGATGCACTTTATCGACCCCTTGGGTAGATGCTATTTCACCCATTTCACAGATGAGGAGATTGAGGCTCAGAAGGATGAGGTGAGTTACCCAAGGTCGTGCACCTGGCAGGACGCCCAGCCAGAGCCAGGCTCTCTGCCTCGCGTGCACCTGCATTTGGTCCAAACCATTTTGCCAGCCATGGTGTTGTGATGTTCAGATTCTGGAGGAGGAGACCCAGGCTCACGGGATGTCCCTGAGTTCACTGAATGTCCCTTGGCCTCCGTAATCGGTGGAGCCAGGATTTGACCCCAAGGCTGTGAGAGGAGCATGCGCCCTTCCCGCCGTGGCTGGTTGCCCTCTGGATGGGCACACGCCGCTGACTTGGCGGGTGCTTAGGGCTGCTCATTTACTTGCTCCAACAAATAGCACCGATGCCACCCCATGCCAGGCTCTTCATCTTTTGGATGCGGAGGGGAGGCGGGCAGTGGTGAGGATGAAATGAGATTGGCGGGGGATTTTCTCTGACTCGGCTGGAGGAGGCCCGTCTTTGCTCCTAGGAGACTTTTCATCTGATGGTGCTTTTCCAAGTGTAGACACCAGGTCTGGCTTTACCACCCAGTGTCATCTTGGGGACACTTCTCTGCCTCTCCAACATTGGCTTCCTGATGGGAAAACTGAAGATGACCCTTTTCCATTCTCAGGGTGTCTTACGGACCAGGGGAGAGAATCCAGGGAACGTTGTCCCCACGGGCACTGAGTAAGGACCGAGACCTTGAAGGGGCTTCTTTCCATCACCACGAGGAACTCACTGTCTCCTTGTCCCCATACCTCACCTGAGCACTACCCTTGGTCCACCCTCAGTCCAGATGGCCAGCCCACGGGCCCTACGCCTTGGGGTGGCCCTGGAGAGAGTCTAGCCCTGGATCATCCACAGCGCAAGAGGAAGGCAGAGTCCTAATCCCCGTGGAGACTCTGGGGCCACGCAACTCTGCACCCCTCAGTGACAGCTGTGACGAGGTCTCACCTGGAATCCTGGTGACTGAGCTGAAGTCCACCCCCTCTGCTTTCCCCCTTCCTTCCCCTGTCCCCTCCGGGTCTGGGCAGATTAATTATTTCAGTGTTCCCAGCCCCAGGGGTTGGCGTGGAGTTTTGGAGACCCTCCAGGAATCCTGGCTGGGTGTGGGGTGTGGGGTGTGGGGTGAGGGGTGAGGGCCAACAAGGAGGGAATGAAGATGGTCTCATGCTCGCAGGGTGGCCACCTGGGGACTGACTTCCACCCAACAAATATTCCGGACCCTGTCCTGCACTCCCCAGGCCCCCATGCCAGGTGCAGGGGTGCATGCTTTGGGAGGCTGAGGCAGGAGGATCGTGAGTTCTAAGCCAGCCTCAGCAGCTTAGTGAGGCCCTAAACAACTTAGTGACACCTTGTCTCTAAATAAAATATAAAAAAGGGCTGGGGATGTGGATCAGTGGTTGAGTGCCTCTGGGTACATTCAATCTCAGGTACCATAAATAAATAAATAGACAGATAGATAAATAAATAAATAAATAAATAAATAGCAAGCTGGAGTCATATGACCAGTTCTGGCCAATGGCCTGTGAAGGAAATGACACTTGTACTCACCAAATGTACCTCCCTTCCCTCTTTTCCCTAGATGGTGTCCTCCGAGGCCATGTGTTCTAACTAGTATAGAAACATCATGGAGGAAAAGAAAATCCTTAATCACCCTTGAGATTTGAGGGTGCTATAGTTTGGATGTGATGTGTCCCCTAAAAGCTCACTTGTGAGACAATGCAAGAAGGTTTGGAGGAGAAATGACTGGGTTGTGAATGAATCCCCTGGTGGCATTCACTGAGTGGTAATTGAAGGCAGGCAGGTGTGGCTGGAGGAGGGAGGACTTTGGGGATGAGCCTTTGGGGCATATATTCTGTCCCTGGTGAGTGCAGTCTCTCTCTGCTTCCTGGTGCGATAACCTGAGCCACTTTCCCCTACCACGCTCTTCCGCCATGATGTTCTGCCTCGCCTCAGGCCCAGAGCCATGGAGCCGGCCCTCTGTGGACAGAGACCCTTGAAACCATGAGCCCCCAAATAAGCTTTTCCTCCTCTGATTGTTCTTGTCAGGTCTTTCGGTTGCAGCAGAAAAATAAAAAGCTGACTAAAACAGGGATTACCCATCTCTGCAGCAGAACCAAGCCTATCCTGGCTAATATGACAGGATCTGTGTCAGGAAAACCTGCAGAGATCCCGAGAGTAAAGGTCAGTCTTACAGGCAGTGTACCACGGTTCCCTAAGGCCAAAGTGACCACCCCTGGGTGATAATACTCTCTGTGCAGTGTCCTGTGTCATCCCTGTAAGAGACCCCACTCTGTATGAACCCATAGACCAAGGACAATGGAAAACTTTGCTTCTGGCACCCTCCTGGGTCTGCTGAGTGAAGGCCACAACAACAAAACAAACAAATATGACCAGAATCCCATCGTCCAGAGGATTTTAACAGGCTCCAGAGTTTCATGACATTCTATTCCAAAAGTCCAAGATCACTTGACGCCCTAAAGACCAGGAAACCCTAGAGCAATTCAGAAGGGAAAGGCACTGGACAGCTGCTGACCCTGTCATGAAGCAGGCGCCGGAACCATCAAGACCTTCAGGGGCCATCAGAACCGCACTCTGTGAGGTGCAGGTGGACAGGCCTGAAGAGAAGGAAAAGGGAGCAATTCTTGGTGGAAATACAAGTTATGGGGAAGAACCAGATGGAAATCTTATAACTGAAGCACGCAATATCAGAAATGTTTCCAAAACTCACTGGATGAGGTCAATAGCAGGGGAGAGATGACTGAGAAAAGAGTCCTCGAACCGGAGGACAGATTCAGAGAAACTGTCTAATCCAAACAATAGAGAAAAATTATTTAAAAAAAAAAAAAAAAAAAAAAAAAAACAAAACAAAAACAGAGGCTCAGAGACCTGCGTGACCCTAAGATGCCATTGAAGTCCCCGAGTAGGAAGAGTAAGAGAGACAGAAAAAATATTTTGTAAAAATAATGGCTGAAAATTTCCCAAACAATGAAAAGACACAGATATTTAAGATGACCTCCCAAATGCACAGATATAACTGAATCAAACTTTTGACAATGAAAGAAAAGTCTTTAAAGCAGTTAGAGGGAAAAAATGTTCAAATGATTGCAGATATGTCATCAGAAACCACGGAGCCCAAAGATATCGGAACACCTCTTCTAAAGAAGACAGCCATCTACCCAGAATCTTCTCTGTAGAAAAATATCCTTTATGGGCTGGGGTGGGGCTCCATGGTAGAGCGCTGGCCTAGCATGTGTGAGGCACTGGGTTCGATCCTCACAAAACATATAAATAGATAAAAATAAAGGTCCATTGAAAACTTTAAAAATATCCTGCAGAAATGAAGGCAAATGAGAAAATCTGGGGTGAAGAAAAATCCAAAGAATTCTTGACCATGGGAATGCACTAAGGAAATGTTAACATAAGTTCTTCTGACTGAAGGAAACTGATCCAGAGGGAAACTTTAGGAATAAAGACAGAGTAACAGAAATGTTGGATATCTTGGTAAATATAACAGATTATTTTTAAGTTTTTTAGAACATATGATTAAAAGTATCCAATTGCCCGAGAGGGATCAATGTACGTACATTAATACATACGACAACTACAGCATCAAGTGTCGTAGAGATGCTAGGTTTTCTTTTGTACTTCTAGGTAAAATATTAATTCCAAGTAGATGGTGGAATTTAGGAATGTTTATTATATCCCTAGACCCATCGTTAAACAATAATATAAAGAGGTATAGCCCAAGCGCCCTTAGCTTACTAAGATAACACTAAAATAGATTAAAATAACTCAAAAGAAGGCAGCATAAAGGAAAGAGAGAATCAAACAAGAAGAAGTTACAAACAGAAAAATGTAAAATGACAAGCCCAAATCTAATTACACCACTTATTGCATTAAACATAAATGGCCTACATACAGACCTTACAAGACAGAGATTGTCAATTCCTGTTAATGTTCCCTATCAGAAACCTACTAATTACCTATATAATCAGACTCTAAACATTTTCAGAGTGTGTATTTATGAAAAGCACACTTGTTAAATAGTCATTTGAATTGTGATTTTCTTGATGGTATTAACTTCCTTCTCTAGATGGTCCCAAACGTTCCTATGTCAAGTGAAGTTATCAAGGAGCATGTCCTGTTGTCCCCCCTTCCTCACCTGCCCCCAGAAAACCTTTATAAGAGACATTTCTTTACTATGCATCTTTCTATATTTCACAAGTTTATTCTGAAGTTGTCATTTATATTATTGAATAGTTTCCTCTTTGGGAAGACACCAGGTATAAATTGCTTATAATATTTGAACCTTCTCTTAGCAAGTTCCTTATTTTCTCAAGGACATCGATATTTGTAACTCCTCGGGTTTCTTGTTTTCCTTGGGCTTCCTGGAAGCTCCAGGATCTTCCCCATAATCTTGGTGAGTATTCCTACCAGAAAAGGTCCAGCCATCAAGTGAGTTTGTGAAATGAGACGAAAGACAGTTGATTGGGTTTCTTAATCCCATGGTGGTATGTAATCCCCACGCCCCCTTGGAGGTTGGTGCCATCGTTAAGTCAGTTCATAGATGAAGGGGAAGGTGAGTCCCCACTGAGGTTTACAGCGCTCACACCGGATTACCCAGGGGTGGCTTCAGGATGGGAATCCCCTGCCACAGGAGGTTGTCAGGTGGCTCTGTGACCTGAGAACCACTCTCTTGAACTGTTGGCAGATTGTGTACAGAAAGCCATCGACACAGAGGATGCTCACCCTTACGGACTGGGCAGCTGAAGTGCTGGCTTCACAAAGGAGGGGGCCATCTTCAGGGACAGGTGAGGCCTGGCCCCAGGTCCCAGGGAAAGCAGATCGGCTACCCCAGCCCTTTCCTGAGCCCTTCCTCCTGGGAGTATCCCCTCTGCTGTACATGACCAGCACGGCTCCTGGGGACCCACAAACCCCTGCTGCTCCTCGAGCCCAGGCCCCTCTTCCGGAGGCCAGTCTCCTGCGAGCTCGAAGCTCTCCCTGGAGATAACTGCTCACCGCTGAGCGTTTCCTGGGAGTGGAACAGGTTCAGCCTGACAGAAGGATTTTTTCCTAAATTTCCCAGATAATGGGCCTCACTCTTCCCTCCTCTGCCATACAGATGGGCATCCAGACCCCGTGCACGCCTCGAGGAGGGCGGAATGCTCTTCCCGGTTCTTGACTTTGGCCCTGAGCCTTGCCTTGGCCTTGGGACGTTGGTGATCTGACAAGAGAGGCCTGAAGTAGATAGTGAAATACATGGGACCGCGGTGCCCTTTGAACCCTGGTCTTCTGCAGCCATGGCCCCGTGGCTGCCCTCTTCACGGCCCCTGGACCCCACATCGTCACAGCTGCACTCGGAGCTCGGCTCCCGGTGCGAGTTTTCTCCTGCGATGGGTCCAGCACCACCCCCGCGTCCCCTCATGGTCTCTGCAGGTCAGGAGTCTGCACGGCGTGGCCGGGGACCCTGCAGGGGAGTCCCCAGGCTGAGGCCCGGGGTGGTCAGGGCTGGGGCTCATCTGGAGGCTGGACTGGGGGGAATCGGCCCCCAGGTTGGCTGAGAGAGTGGCATCGGCTCCTTGCCCTGGAGGAGTGAGCGCCCCCTTCCTTGCTGGCTCTTGGACACGGGTCACCCCAGCTCCTAGAGGGTGTCCTCACCTGCAAGCCACGCGGTCCTCTCCCAGCATGGCAGCCCACTTTGTTCAGCCATCAGCTCCAGGCTGCCGTGATGGGCTCTGGTGACACGTGACACAGTCACCAGGGTGAGGCCTTTCCCGTCACCCTTGCCAGATGTGCAGCTGCCGAGAACCCGGGGTGGCCAGACCCCAGCAGCCCACAGCCCGCAGGAGGGAGAGCCAGCGGTCATGGGCCCAGGAGTTCTCACGTGGCTTGTCCCCAGGCTTCGCCGTGGTGATGGCCGGTGGCGGTTGATCTTCTCTTCCAGAGCACGTCCTCCTGCTCCCGCGGACCCAGCTCCGTGCTGCGGGGGAGGCCGCCACAGTGGACGGAGCTTTGTTTTGGTTCCAGGTGAATCTGAATTTCAACCTCGGTTCCTCCCATTTCTAGTTGGGGCCCGGGGACAATGACCTCACTCCCTGGGTCCATTTCCTCATCTGTGAAATGGGACCTGCGAGGCCTGCCGTGTCCCGATGGCGGAGGCCACAGCTCCGGATGTGCTGCAGGACCGCAGCCCCTCTGCCCCTCTGCCCAGGGGAAGCAGGTGGAGAGGATTCTGGACAGGGCCCCACGCTGTGCTGCCTGGCTAGTGTCACTGCTGGGGAGGACGGTGGCCTGCAGGAGTCTCTGACCCTGGGTGGACTCTCAGTGTGAGCCAGATGGCAGGAGGCTGCCCTGCCAGGCTCCTGTGGGCACCACCCTCAGGCAAGGCCCCGCTCCAACCCTCCAGCACCTTGGTGCTAACATGTGACCTGGCCCGCTTCTCCCTGCCACTGACCCGTCACGTGACTTGGACCAGTCACTTTCACTTTTGGACCTTGATTTCCCTCCTCACCTTAGGGTTAAACTCCCACTTCGCGAGGTTGTCATGCTGATAATGTGACAAAGGCTCTGGCTGGGCCATCGTGGGGCTACGGGACAGGCTGCCCACCTATGTGGGTTGCTGTGTCCCCTGCCGCAGGGCCACCAGGACAGCAGCCCCTGTCTCCCCTCCACACCTGTGGCGGGGGCCGGAGGGGACCGTGCTGAGTGCTGAGCCCCAACTCCACTCCCTGCTCCCTTGGAGGCTCGGGTGGAGGCTCTGTGTGCCAGGGCACCTTGCTCCCTGTCTTTCTCCCAGAGGCCACAGCCCTTGGCAGGATGCCACACTCCAGCAGCCCGTGGTGGGTGCCATAGGGTGAAGGTGTCTCCCAAAGTTCATGTGTTGGAAACTTAATCCCCAAATTCATAAATCAAAGGTGTAAAATTGGGGGCCCTTAGGTGAAGTCATGAGTGTGTGCCCCCCTGATGGCATGAGTGGCTTTATGAGGAGAGAGACCTGACCTGGGTCTCTGTCCCTCCATGTGGCTGTCTGCCTTGTTATGACATAGCAGGAGTCCTCACAAGACGCCACACAGATGTCTGCAGCGTGCTCTCAGACTTCCCAGCCTCCAGAACTGCCAGCCAAATAAACCTCTATTCTTTATAAACAACCCAGTCTCAGGGACTTTGTTACAGCAACAGAAACCAGATTAAGAATGAGTAGAGGACACGAATAGGAACAAGAAAAAACGAGCCTTTGGAACCACCAAGATGTGGGGCTGGTGGTCACCATATTCTGTCATGATACAGTAAGCAGTCTTTATTCCCATGGGAAGGATGGGACAGCTGAGGGATATGACTTGCTTACAGAGGGGACCTGGCACCAAAGGTGGGATTTGGCCAGAGGAGGTACATTTTGATCTTTCTGGGGGAAGCACAGAAGTGACAGGTGCTCTGAACGCAGGCTTCTTGCTGCCCCTGGGGGTGAGTCTCGCTCCCCCAGTGGCAGCTGTAGATGTGGCCAGAGGAAGGAAGATGATTCTCTGTTCTGGGAGGACCAGAGTCTAGACTCCACTACCCAACAAGTGGGACTGTACTGAGTGTCTGTCCTGTGTGTCCCTCCCACTCGGTGGCTCCATTCATCTGCTAGCCCAGGACCCTGTTTCCCCTCACCAGCTCTTGTCACCTGAGGAAAGCCCGGGAAGCTCGTCCACCATAAGGAGAGCGTGACAAAGGAGCCGGTGGACACTCTCCGCAGTGTCTGTGGCAAAGCTGGTAGATCCACGCGTCTATCCCACGTCTGACCCCCTTTCCTAGGCAAGTCCCCTAAGAGGGTCAGTGAGCGCGCTGGAGCACGGTGGCAGAAAGCTCCAAGCTCTCAGGCCGCTGGGCCTCCTCCAAGCCTGCCTTCAGCTCAGGCGACTGTGATGGTAACGGGGGGGTCCCTAGAGGGTGTCCAGCCTGCTTTCTAAAAATGAAAACTGTCCCAGGACCCACGGAGGCTCTAACGCAGAGCGAGGGTGGGGTCTGACTGGCTCTTGGACTCTCCTGTGTCTTCCTGACTGAGTGATGGTGGCCTGGCGGGGGAGGGGGAGGAAGAGGGACAGACGTGGGATGGATCGAAGTTGGGAGCATCAGTTGCTGGGACTTTGCAGGGGGGGGGCAGGGACCCTGCATGGGGGAGGGTCCTGGTCTCAGACCCTGGGAGAACCCAGCCTCCCCCTGGGTCCTGCCATGGAGAACCAGGCCTGGGCCGTGTCCGCTGAGGTCAACAGGAACCCTTGACCTTGGTCAATTCTTCATATATGATTCCTCTCCCAAACTGCCCTACTGCCCTCTTCCTGTTTAGAAGACCGTCCAAGGAAACCAGAACCCTGGAAAGGCGTGCAGACCTGAGTTCAGAGCCAGGAGAACACGGGTGGCATGGACTCTGCTAGCCCCTGCCCAGGTCCCTTCACATGTCCCTGAAATGCTGCGAAGAGCTCACAGCGGCTCCTTTCTTGCAGAATTTCAATCAGAGCTGCTGGACACGCAGGTGTCTACTCAGCCACCCGCACCCCAGGGCACCAGTAGCCAAGGACGGGGAGGGCACAAAAGGCCACCCCACGGGCTCAGCAACTCCCAGCCCAGGAATCCCCACATCAGGTGACATGCCAGCTTCCAAGCCCTCTTCCGCCTCTCGATCCTATATCCCGGGAGAGAACTCAGGAGGTTCTAAGCTTAGCGACAGGAAGTTTGTTCTGGTGAAGGGAACCCAAGTTCCTCTCCTCCTCTGACATCGCACTGTTCCTCTGAGCTCAGAGCTGCTCCAGCAACTCTATCTGTTGATCAGATATTGATTAGGCACCAACTGCATACTGGTAGCTGCTTAGCACTGGGGGACTCAGTGGGGTGCGAGAGAGTCCCAGTTCCCACCCTGACCTTCTGTCCGAGGTCAAAAGGCTTCCCCGATACCCCTCAGCCCCCAGCCCCGAATGGCAATCAATCGGTGGAGGACACGGAACCTTTAAAATGCTTTTAATTTCTTTTAATGTATAACGGTTACGCCTGAGTTACAGAGGCAGCGCTTACAAGCAGCAGGTAGTTAAAGCAAATACCAGTTTCTCTTTCTAGTCTACTATTCCATATAGCTGAATAAATTATGGTGCGATTATATTTAAACACATACCCTCACGCACACGCACACACCCATGCACACCCTCTCCACGCACACACTCTTCCATGTGGAGGAAAACTGTTGAGAGTCAGACACGGGAGCAATGGTGCTGCCGTTACAAGGAAGGAGGAATGATCTAGAGTGTGAAATGGCAATTTCCCAGGTCGGGGGGTTGGCCATGTCCAAGTTGACAGAAGAAGCCTCCAGTACACAGGTGTCTTGGAACATTCAAGATGGCGGCTGGAGTGCGCCCATTTGGTCTTGGCTTGATGCTTCTGCAGGAGGGGAGAAGAGAAGACCTGTGTACCCCGACAGCATCCAAGATGGAAAGACACATTCAGGAGCTTGAGGAGAACACCAGCCCGAGACAAGATCCAGAGAAAGATTTTAGCTGGCAAACATGGAGTTCTGGGTTGAGGTCCAAGATCCGAATCCCACAATGTTTCACCAGCTCCATCTGAGACAACACTGGGTTGCTGGTGGCCTGCTCCAAGTCCAGGACCTGTCCTGTTCTCCAGCCACGGTCAGGTGGGACATCTGACCTCCGCCCGACTTTGGGCCAACCCACCTCTGTCTGCACTCTTCTCTCTCTTTTCCTTATTCCCCTATTTCTCGGCTTCCTCTGCTCTTTCAGTTCCTCTGGCAAAAGAGCATCAAAAGTGAATCAAGTAAAAAATAAGAGTAGAAGAGCATACCTCGGGTCTTACATGTCACTTTTTTTTTTATTCATAGCAAGAGAGAAAGACCAAGTGAAAAAACAAAGCAACAAAGTGAAGGAACTCAACAGAGCCCGGAATGCATACATAATCTGGAACACACGATAGGCAGATATATCCCTACAGATGGTCCCTGGCACTAGCACGACACACACTGTGGGGGTTTTCTTTCCTTTTTTTTTTAGTATATATATTCATATATAAAAAGTCAACTTCCTATAAACAAACAGCACGTCACCACGTTTCCAACTAATATCCAGTGGGCTCAGGAGAGGAGCCCCCGTAGGTAGGACCAGTAGCTACTTGGGACAGTTGGAGGAGACACCTCTTCTCTTGCTAGGGACTCTATTTACAGGGGCGGGTGGGGTTGTTTCTGGGCTGGCCTGGCCACTGGACTTCAAGGCCTTTTTTTAGGCTGTGGTCAACCCCCAGGGATTGAAGCTTCGAGCCTCTCGTCCAACCAATATCACTTTCTCGGTGAAGCTGCAAGCTGCCAACACAAGGTCCAATTTTATAGACTGAGTTGGCTAGACCACAGATACACGGGGTTTTAGGGAATATCTGCTGGGGGTTAAGGGTCCCCTGGAAAACCAGTAAGTACCATTGTCTACCGAGACGGTGGCTTGGGAGAACTCCGAGGTGTTGGATGTAATGACAAACCGCTGGGTTGACTCCCAAGCAGGTCTTGATTTTGTTTCACAGTGGGGGCAGATAATCGGGATTGGTCCTAGCATGGGAATGTCACTATTGGTGCTGGGCTGGGCAGTTTTGATGTCACCTGCCTGAGAGCCCTGCTCCTGAGTCACACAGGCTGTAAAGGGACTCAGACGTGTTCTGAGCCGGGCCTCCAGGGAAGGATTGGCCGTTAAGGAATGTGGATGAAGATGGCGTGGTGTTCTGAGTGGCCTTCTGGCTGTGACAGCTACAACAGCGTGGACTGCACTTCCAAGGGACAACAAGATCTTCCCTTTTGTCCAGAGCTTGAAGAACCCAAAGTCTCTTTGAGTGGACGCTCCAGTTGGCTGAACCTGACGGGCCACTGCTGTCCGGGTGCCCACCGCCACCAAAGAGCCCATTTGTCCTCAGTTATCAATAGGTCGCTCTAAACCGCAGGGTATAAGCCGTCCTGGTCAGGGCTCAGGACTGGCTTGGTGTGATCAGTTCTCATGAAGAGAAACAGGTGAGCATGGTCCCACAGGTGACGTCCATGCGGACGAGTGTCCTAGCTTCTTGTCCATTTGGCTCTCCAGGAGGAGGGACCTCGGGTGAGCTCCCAAAGCAGCATCCCTTCCCTCTAGGAATGTCTCGCTGGCTGAGGGCAAGAGGCCTGGACTGAGCAAACAGGTGGCTTCAGGTGCCCAGGTGGGGACAAGCAACAGGGTCCAGTGTTTGTGGATTCCTGGCCATGTCCCCCATCACAAGTGTCCTGTAGCCGGCCGCACTGGTGCAGGTGAGCTGAGCGAAGTGTAGGAGAGGGTGAGGGTGAAGGTGGACGGTTTCCATGAAGGTGAAGGTGGGAAGCGCCCGGGGAGGAGGGGTAGGGCGTGAAGCAGAGGCCCCGGCTCTTGGGAGAGCAGAGCTTGAGGAGGCCGCTGGAGTGCTGAAGGCAGGAAGGAGTCTTTTCTCCTCTTTTCTAGAACCTTCTGCGTCTCCCTCTGCCCAGGCCCAGGGTTTGGAAATGGCCACATGCACCCAGGTCAGCTGGACCCCATCAGGAGACAGAGGCCTCTGGGCCCAGAGCGAGTCAGCGCTGAAAGATGGGTGGGACCAAAACGCCAAGGGGACTTGGCAGGCTTATCTGGAGGGCAGGCAATCCCTGCCCAGCCCAAGACCCTCCTCCGAAGCTCTGGCGGAAGCCCTGCATCTCGGCCCATCCGGGGCCCGTGGCGGGAAGATGGTGGCCTCTCCTGCAGCAGGGTGCAGGGTGGGCTCCTGTCTCTGAGGAGCTTTCGTGGGGATCCTGACTCCAGGGATGTGGACGTGAGGCCAAGGGCTGGAGCGTCTGGCCTCCATGGCTGGCCGCCCTCCAGTGAAAGGGTTTTGGTCAGGAAAGTCCCTTCCGGGCCCACCTGGCACCTCTTTGCTGGTGACTGTCCCCTCTCTGTCCCATCCGACCCTGCTGAGGAGGGAGCTGAGCAGCTTCGCAGACCCCCCCGGGGTGGACACGGCTGGAACTGGGCTTTGGTTGAAGAGCCTCTGCCTCCTGGAGCCTGAGGTGGGTCCTGGCGCCCTGGGCCAGTAGATGTGGCCGCAGGTGTGACCAGCCTGCCGCCCCCACAGCCCCGGCCCTGGTCAAGCCTCTGCCCTCTCCCCGGTCTCCTCGAGGGCTCAGCAGGGCTGTGTGGGGAGGGTCCTGAAGCCCTCCAACGTCCTGGGTGAAGTCGAGACCGTCACCCTGCTGACACCCTCGGGAAGACCCTGGGGTCCCCTCTGCTGGAGCCGCTGTGTCCTGAGGAGGAAAGAGCTGTGGTTCTGGTGCTGAGCCAAAGACCCGCCGTGGCAGGGGGGTTCCCAGCACTGGGAGCTGACGGGTCACCCCACGCTTCCCCTGCCCTCTGGCCAGGGCACCCCACCGCAGAACGCAGCCCACAGGATGGCATCGCCGGCTCCGCCCCGCTCTGGGGCCGAGGTGCCCTGTTTGGAACGGGCCTCAGTCTCCACCCTGGGTTCTGGAGGTCACAGCAGATCTGAGCAGGGGACGTTGCAGGTTGGCCTCAACCTTCTGGGAGGGACTCCAAGGGGCCACTGAGGGTCCCCAACTGCAGGTGACTGACAGGAGGGCTGCGCATCTCCAGAGGGCTGCTTATGAGCAGGGGATGGGCTCCCTTCCTGGTCTCCCGTGGCCCCAGGGGGATGAGGGGGACTGAGGCGGAGGCTCAGGGGTCAGGAGGGGGTGGGCTGGGCCTCGGGCTGGGGCAAGTCGCCCCAGGAGCCTAGTAGGCCTGGCCAGTCTCCACCGGCAGGAGTCCCAGCACCGCGGAGTGCTCCCCGAGCTTCATGCGACGCTGGGTGGACAGGCTCACGTTCTTGGCCAGGTAATCGACAGCAGCTGGAAAAAAAGAGAGAGAAACTCCTAGAAATGGAGGTTCTCTTGGTCTATCTTCCATTTACTCCATCCATCCATCCACCCATTCATCCATCTGTTCATCCATCCATCCACTCATCCATCTGTCCATCCATCCATCCATCTGTCCATCCATCCATCCGTCCACCCATCCATCCACTCATCCATCCATCCATCCATCCACCCACACATCCATCTGTCCATCCACTCATCCATCTGTCCATCCATCCATCCATCTGTCCATCCGTCCATCCACTCATCCACCCACACATCCATCTGTCCATCCATCCATCCATCTGTCCATCCGTCCATCCACTCATCCACCCACACATCCATCTGTCCATCCACTCATCCATCTGTCCATCCATCCATCCATCTGTCCATCCACCCACTCATCCATCTGTCCATCCATCCACCCACATATCCATCCACTTATCCATCCACCCATCCATTTACCCCTCCAAATATCCATCCATCCATCCATCCATCCACCCTTTGGCCATCTGTCCGTCCATCCTGGCCTTCTCTCCCTCCTCCCCCTCCCTCCCTCCATCCACCTCTTCCTGAAGCTCTTCTCTCACCTCCTCCCCTACACTCGGCACACAGTCACCTAACATTTAATGTTTATAGCTTTCTCGTGGGTTCTGTAGGGACAGAATACGGAGGGGATCCACAGTGTCGAGGGAAGAATAATTGCCTCTTCCCACCAGCCCTCTGCACACCCCAGCTGCGGGGGATGACCAGGGAGTCCCTTGAGTCCAGGGAGCAATGCCTGCTCTGGACCCTAGCCCAGCTCATGGATGAAGCCAGGCAGGACCTCACACAAACACCAAGGCAGCTTTGTGGGTGAGCTGAGGGGACCGACAGGAGGAGGAGCCAGGGCTCCCGAGGTGCAGGGAGCCGAGCCTGCAGCCTCTGGTCATGCAGAGGAGATGGATGAGCATCTGAGGATGTGTGTGCGTGTGTGAGTGAGTGGTGTTCGTGCAAGAGCAACGCTTGTGTTCACGCCCACATGCATGAGTCAGGCACACCTTTGGGAGTAGATGACAGAAAAAATGGCTGGGCTTGTGCGGTGCTATGTGCCGAGAGTTGCACCTGAGCCAGGTGCACGTGTCTACCTGTGTCTGGGTGCAGCTGTGATCAGTGGCCTACTCCTACGTGGGCTCTGGCTACCCTCAGTAAGGCCAGAGCAGAAATCAGGCCTGACCTGAGAGCTCCCAGGCAGGTGGCAGAGGCCTCCTGGGACCCAGAGATGCTGCCCCTGAAATCCCCTGGGACCTCGGGGTACCTCACTAGGGGACTAGCATCCAAGGCCCGGCCCAACACCCACTCCAGCCCCCGTCCCCAGGGGTCACTACTACGTTTCCCACTGTTGGAGCCTGCTGCCTAGAGCAGGTGGGGGCAGGTGATGGACACAGGCTGAGTGGGAGGGCAGGGGCCTCCTGGACAGTAGCTGCTGGGGGCTGGATCACCTTGTGGTTCCAGTGACCCAGGTTCGAGTCCAGAACCTGCCGACTTCAGGGCCTAACACCTCACCACCTGAGCCTCGGTGTCCTTGTCTGTAAAATGGGGCTATTTATTACCCCACGGAGGCTGCAGAGTCCACCGAAGGCTGAAGGACACACACAGGTGTGGTCAGCTGGGCCTCACCCGTCATGCCGTGAGTTCGGCCATCGCTGGCTCAGTGTGGTAGGACCTGAGACTGGGACTTGGTGAGCAAATGTGACCTTTGAAAGGGTCAGAAAGGAAAGTGGTGACAAAGAGGCGGCCACCTCCTGCTCATGTGGCTTTGGGCAAATCACTGTTCTTTGGTACCAGGATTGACTCAGGGGCACTCGGCCACTGGGCCCCACCCCCAACCCTGTTTTGCATTTTATTTAGAGACAGGGTCTCCCTGAGTTGCTTAAGGCTTCACTGTTGCTGAGGCTGGCTTTGAACTTGTGATCCTCCTGCCTCAGCCTCCCGAGCTGCTGGGATGACAGGTGTGGGCCACTGTACCTGGTGCAAATCCCTCTTCCTCTCTGGGCCTGTGTCCCCATCTCTAAATGGGGAGAACAGACTCCAGCCAGCTCCAGGCTGCTGTGAGGAGGGTCACATGAGATGACGCTCTTCTGGATGCTGGGCACCGAAGGCCTGGGCCAAGGTCCCCAGGTTCCTGAAGGATGTACCAAGACCCTGCAGTCCCTGGGAGTGTCAGGCCTGTGCCCTGAGCTTGCCAGGCTCCAGGTGGGTGGTAGGAGGGTAAGCCCCTCCAGGGTCTGAGGAGCCCCAGGGGCAGCCCACCTCCCGGGGCATGGAGCAGAGGGGCTGTGGCCACGCCGTCTCCCCTAGCTGGGTGCCCCGCCAGGAGGATGTGGTCTCAGCGGGGTGATAGGACAGGCAGGAGGAAGAGCTGGCAGTGCCCAGAGCTCGGCCCCGTGGACCCGCTCACAGCACCGCGAGCTCTTTGGTCACTAAATTGTCACCCCAGCTCTTTGAGGCGGCTGGGTGAAGAGCCCCTTCCACACAATGGAGCTGACGTCCTGGGACCAACTTGCAATGTTACACAGGTCCCAAGTCGGGAAGCCAGCCAGACCCAGGCAGCCCAAGGCCCCCTCCCCAAACCCCACAGCGTCCCCAGCGGCCCCTGCAGAATGACCGGGGAAGAGTGTGTGGGGCCCTCTCCACCCGAGACTCACGTGGGTCCACTCCTTCCCCAGGCAAAGCCAGTGACATGTCCAAGGTCACACGGCCAAATCAGGTGGCCTCTCCCCCGTCACAGACTCTGCTCCTGCCTCCCCGTGTTCCACACGCACTAGGTGGACATGATCCCGTTTAATCTTTCTTTTTTTGGTACCGAGGAATGGAGCCCAGGCTTCCTGCTCGCAGTAAGTGCTCTGCGCTGAGCTGCGGTCTGGCCCCGTTTAATGCTCCCAGCAGCCCCTGTGCCTTAGGAGTGATGGCCCCATTCGGTAAATGAGGACCCAGGCACAGTGATGGCCCAGAGTCACACACAGCATGTGACATGAAGGAGCCTGAATGGTCCCTGGTGTACCTCTAGCCATTCTGCCTCCTCCTCCACTTCTCTGAGCCACTGGCCCGTGGCCCAGCACACAGTAGGAGATTGCCCAGGTCCTGCCCAGTCAAGGTGGCCAAGGGGCCATCAGGAAGCCACACCGGCGACCCAGCCAACTCCAAGGGCACCCAACGTGCCTGCCTCTCCAGGGTGGAGGCGGGGCCGATGAGGGCAGGGCTGTGACATTCCTCATTAGGGCCTCTGTCAGGCCCTCCCTGTCCCTCTGTCTCTCCATGGCTCCCTTCCCCGGTCCCACGCCCGCGCCTGGGCTCTAAACGTCTCAAATTAGATTAATCAGGCATTGGCAGGAGGGTGGCCGCAATGCCAACCCGTAAACAGACACCAGCCGTCAGCGCTGCGTCAGCCGCAGCCCCAGAGGAGGACCCGTCCAGACACAAGTTCTTATTAGACTTGTCAGATCGATTAAAATTCTCTCCACACTCCTGAGCTCTATCAGTGCATCATTAGCTCAGCCCTGGCCTCTGGGAACACCAGGGCCAGATTAATCTGCTGCGCGCCCCATCTCCGGCCCCTGCCCCACTCCCTCCAGGGACAGGGAGGGACAGATAGATGGACGGACAATGGCCCGACAGGAGAAGAAGGTGTGACTGTGTCCCTGGGAAGGTGGGAGGCTTCGAGAGGACTCGGCTGCACGGGGGTTTGGCCACGTGTGGTCCACACACACCTGCGGTGGCCCTCCAGAGACGGAGCACACACCAATAGCTACCACTGGTGACCTCAGGCAGAGAACCTCTCTGGGATGCCGTTTCCTCACCTGTGCAAAGGAATCACCACGTGCTGCCCAGGGTGGCCGTGGGGATGGAGGGCAGGCCACAGTAGATGCTCAATAAATGGTCAGTCCCTTCCTTCCCACACAACCTGCTGTTTCTACCTTGAATCAGTGTACTCACACGCTGGTGATGCACTCCGATCTCAGTGTGCATCTGTGGGTGTGTGTGAAGCTGTGAACACGAATCGTGCACAGGAAGGCCTAGTAGGTGTCGGTAACTGAGCGTCTCACACAAGCTTATGGCTTTGGGTGGCTGAAGTCAGGAGACCCTGAATCCTCCATTCTCCTGCTGTGGGACCTTGGGAAAGCTACCTGGCCTCTCTGAGCCTAGTTTTTAAATCTGTAAGTTGGAGACAAATCGCTTTGAGAAGTACATGAACAAGGAACATGGATTTCATCCAGTGTCCCCTGGACTGGACTCATGCCCAGGCAGGTGTGAACGGTCACAGGTGACCCTGGGCACACGTGGCAAGCTCAGAATGCGTGACTCTTGACACACACCACGAGAGCCCAGCCGCAGGGTGTCCAGTGGCCTGTGGACATGGGGCAGGTTAGAGTGGAGAAGGGGGTCTGCCCAGGAAGCCAAGGGCAAGGGAGAAGGCCCCAGAGGAAACTGGAAGGCAGCAGAGCCTCGTCCCAGCCCCTTTCACAGGTGGGAGGACTGAGGCTGCAGGCGTCAAGAGCCCACACCAGCGGGCAGCAGTGGTGGGGCTGGGGAGGGTGGCCCAAGAGGAGCTCCGAGCTCTCCCTGGAGGACCCATCGGGGAACTGGAGTTGGAGGGGCAGGAGGAGGAAGGGGGAGAGGAGGGGAGAGAAGGGACAGGGCTCCTCTCGCCTCCTGGGCCCCTTCCCTTTTGATCCCCTCCCCCGCTCCCCCGCGCTGACTCCGGGGTTAATTCTATTTCCGAGCTGGGCAGGCGCCCTGGAGCAGGGCACGGGCTCCGGGTGTGACTAACGCCTGCCCCGGGCCGGCTCTTGATCAAGAGCATGTGTCCCGCTCCATGCAGGGACATGCGCTGGGTCAGCGGGTCGCCAGGGCCCCTCTGGGAGCACTCCCGTGCACACGAGTGCACCCTGCTCCTGAGCACACACACGTGCTCCCATGCACACACATTCGCACGGTCACACACAGACACGCCACACGCGTCCCCCCCCACACACAGATTCAAACACATGCTCCCACCTGAAGGAACAGCGGCTCACACGTAGGCACACCTGCACACGCTGCTCCTTCTGCAGAACCACGCGGCGACACGAGCACACGCACACCAGGCGCACGTGCACACACGGACTCGCTCGACCCCACGCACACACCTGAAGGCACATTGGAAACACGGGCGCGCGTGACTGCCACTGAGGCGCCCGTGCATGGGTGCACACGCGTGTCCGTGCACACAGACCCCCAGGTGTACCGTGCGCACACGACGCCCTTCCTACGCAGGTGTGTGTGGAGTCGCCCGCCCACGTTCCCCCACGTGCTCACGGCGCCTCACACACGGACACACAAACTCACCCGCTCTACGCAGATGCCAACGTACTAGGACACACAAGCCTGAACTGGGTCACTCGTGGTGCCACCGCCACACTCACCCAAATATATGTGTGCACAGGAGCGGGTTCACACACGGGCAGGGCCACAGGAGAGGAGTGGGCAGGAAGCGGTGCGCAGGCAGGAAGCGGTGCGCAGGCCGGGCGGGTGGAGAGGACGCCCGGGGTCCGAGGCCTCACCCCCTCCCTTCGCCTTCTGATTAGTTTGACACCAGCAGGTGAGGCCCTTGCCGGGAGGTAGGGCAGGAGGGGCCCGGTGACCTCTGACCTCTGTCCCGTCTGGGCCTGCCCTGCCGCTGGCCCCATCGGGCAGCCAGAGGCCGTGGCCAGGTCCGCCCTCCCCAGCCTTTGGTCTGAGAGTCTCCTGTCCCCTGTCTGCAGATGGGTTCTGAGAGGATGGCAGCGGGGGCGGGCAGGGGACAGCAGGCAGCTGGGGACACCAAGGCTGAGGGGTTGGGCTGGATGCCAGAGATTCACACATAGCTGCCCCAGGCTGGGGACAGCACGGGGCAGGGCCTCACACTGTGCCACCAAGCTGGCCACCACTAGCCACACGCTGGCTGCTGAGCACTCGAACGGTGGCTAGCGCAGCCAGGGAGCCAGATTTCAGAGGTTTGTTTAGTTTTTATCTAATCTAGATTTGAAAACCCATCGTCGACTTAGTTATTTCATGGCTGGGAAACTTGTCAGTCTATCTGAGCCACCTGAGTGTGTAAATCTACTTCTCAACTGTAAACTTTATGAAATTTCAATATGGAGAGAGCATTTCTGTTCTTTTGCCGTCGTGGGGAGTGAACCCAGGGCTTTGGGTGCCAGACGGCACCCTGCTCCTGAGCTGTCCCCAGCCCTGGGCTGTGCTTCTGATGCAAGTTTAGTGTCTGAATTAAAATGGAAAAACAAAACGAAATGAAATAAAATAAAACACAGTGCCATCAGGTAAAACACGCAGCAGATATCAAAGCCCAGCATGGAAGACACAATGCAAAACCCAAAATTAATAATCGTATGGGGCTGGAGCTGGGGCTCCGTGGGGGGTGCTTGCCTGGCGCATGTGAGGCCCTGGGTCCCATCCTCAGCACCACATAAAAATGAATAAATAAATAACTAAAATAAAGCTATTGTGTCTGTCTACAACTTAAAAATCTTTTAAAAATGATAATTTTATGTGCATTACATGTTGACATGATCATCTTTCAGATAGATCAGGTTCAATAAAATATGCCAGTAAAGGTCATTCCGCTCTCTCTTCTCTGTTAATGCTACGGAGCCTTCGGGGCTGTGTCCTGGAGGAGTTGCACCGGGGCCCGGGCAGGAGACAACTGGACTTGAGGCTCGGCTCCTTCGTGGAGACCCACTCTGCGTCCCTTCTGGACCTGGTCTGCCCATCTGTGAGGTGCCCCCCCCAGGGGCCCGGGGACACTCACTCTGGCCATACTGGCCGTACTGGTAGCCGGCCACAGGGTCCACGCCGTAGCCGGTGGTGCTGTAGGTGGGCGGGCAGTAGGACTGGGAGGTGGGCAGGCTGTCTCCAGGCTTGATGGCGTCGGCCCTCTGGCTGCAGCTGCCCGAGATGGAGGAGGCTGAGTCCAGGCCGCCGTGCAGCGGGGAGATGGAGAAGTCGGCCTGCGGCTGCGGGGGCACGGCGCTGGGGCTGCTCAGGATGCTCATCACCTGCGGAGAGACGTCAGTGCCGGGGACCCGCCCACTAGGACGGAGGGCACTGGGGCCTGGCCTGGCGGGCGCGGGGCGGCCTGTGCTGGAGCAGACCCCTTGAGGTCCCTGCAGCCTCCTGCTCCCCCTTTACCTGGTCTGTGTCCCCTTGGGAGCGACAGGGCTGCCGTCTACTGCTCTCCTGCCCACGGCCCAGCCCAAGGGTCCCCCTTCCCCTGAGTCTAGGGCAGGGCAGGCCCTGGCGCACCTCTTTGTCCCCATGGCCTGGCTCAGGGGTCACCCCGGGCCTGGCTGTCAAGGGGCCAGGAATGTGTGTGTGAATGAATGAACTCATGGGGTGCGGGGTCTCCCCCTCGTCAGGAAGCCCCCCCTGGTTCAGGACGGCACCTGCCCCCAGACCAGGCAGGCAGAGCAGCAGGACACTGGCCGAGCTTCACCCACCTCTCTGCAGAGGCCAGCTGGGCTCTGGACTCCCGGCCTTCCTGCCTCCCGCCCCTGCCCCTCCTCAGCATATGGCCGGTGCTTTTACTGTATCTTATTGGGGGGTGGGGGGAGCAGGGTGACTGGGGACTGAAGCTCGCCTCTACCATTGAGCCACATCCCCAGCTCTTTTTACCTTATTTAGAGACAGGGTCTTGCTGAGCCACCCAGGCTGCCCTTGAACGTGCCCTTGAACCTCCCGCCCTCTTCCTCCTCAGCAGGTGTGTGTGGCCCAGCAGCCAGTGCTTCAGGTAGCTTCCTGGGGGCCCTGTTTTGATTCTGGCAGCTCCCTGATGTCTGTGACCATCACCACCTCCCTACTCGGCCCGGGGACAACCACTGGGATGTCCCCTCAGTGCTGGCCCTGGGACCGACATGTGGGGCTTGTCTAGAAACCGAGCTTAAAGGAGCTGGGGATGAAGGTCACTTATTCATTCAACAAACAGGCACCACTAACAGCTGGCCCGGCCCTCAGAGCCCTGGGACTTCAGAGGACAGAGTCCTGGTGCCTGCCCCAGGTGGGGAATGGAGGGAAGGGTCCAAGCCTGCTTGGGGATGTGACACACAAGGGCCATCAGGGCAATGGAGCACTGAGGGACTGGACTGAGACCACTCAGGGCCGAGGAGCCCACGGAGGGCGTCCCGCCAGCTCAGGGGTCCAGGAAAGCTAAGCAGAGTCACCTGCTGAGGAGTGGCCCCAGGGGACAGCAGAACAAGGCAGCGCCAGGGCAGACCCTGGGGAATGAGAGGGCAGCCTTCCCACCAAACCAGGGGAGGACAGACGGATCCTGTCTGCAGAGCCCAGGACTCCAGTGACCTCCTGCCACGGCCACCCATCTGGGGAGGGAGGGCACCAGGTGGGGACAGTTCTGCTATCACCAGCCCCGCTCAGAGCAGAGGCTCCAGACGCACAGCCCTGTTCTCTGCCTTTCTAGAGACCTTCCTCAGGGGACAGCGGGCTGCGGGCACCTCCTGAAGAGCCCACCTGCCCCGTACGCGCATGGCCACAGGATTGGCTCGGGCCGGCGCAGAGGCCTGGATCCCTCCTGTGGGAACCTCGGGGGTGTCCCTCAACTGCTGTGACCATCTGTAATCCTCAGGGAAAAGGGTGACGATGTTCTGACACCAGGGTAGCTAAGGACAGAGTGATCTTGGCATGGAACAGGCTTTGCCTCCTTGGTGGCCGTCCTTCCTGCCTCCTGACCACTGACCACGCTACCTGCCCAAGCCAGAACCCCATGGACAAGAGTGGGGCGGAGCCAAGATGCCCATTTCTCAGAAGAAAAGACTGAGGTCTGCAGAGGCCGGGGCTGCCCCAGATCTCAGAGCAGGTCTGCAGGCCTGCTGTCCAGGCCCAGGCTCCCCGGCCCAGGCTCCCCCGCCCCAGGCTCTCCTGCCCCAGCTTGTGGCAAAGCGTCAGGACAGACCCTCCAGGCCGAGGTTCCCAGAGCAGAGAGTCCCGGGTTCCTTCTCTGTGTTCCCGGCAGCCTCCACCTCTGCCCCGTCCCTGGTCCCCACTCTCAGGGCCAGGGCCAGGGCCAGGGCACTGCTGGGCTGTGGCCTGGCTGGCCTCATCTCCTGTACCTGTGGGGATCCCATCGAGGCGTCCAGGAACCACTGTGTGTCTCTGGGTTCTCAAGAGGGAGCTGGGGAGGGTCCTGGAGAGGCTTCACTGTCCACCCAGGGCTGCAGGCCGAGCTCTGCAGTGGAGCCGCTGCTCTGCCCGCACAAGGCCCTGGCTTCCACCCCCAGCACCAGGGGAAATAATAATAATAATAATAATAATAATAATAATAATAATAATAATATATATTTAGAGAGAGAGAGAGAGATCATAGCCTGGTTTTGGGTTGCAGACGCAGCTCAGTGGCACAGCGTTTGCTTAGTAAGCACGAGGCTCTGGGTTCAATCCCGGCACCACAAAAAAATTAAAAAGAAAAAAAAAAAAGAAAAAGGCAGGAAGGAAGGAGAAAAGAAGGATGATTCCTCCCCCTCCATTCCCTGCCCCACACAAACATGGAACCTGCTCCCTCCCCCTGGGAGAGGAGGAATGGGGACGGGGGAGGACCAGGCTGCTTTGGAACCGGCTGCAGCTGTGCCTGGACCCCGTACTAAGACAGAGATCTGCACAGAACGGCCACCAAAGGGACCGCACCACTCAAGAATGACCAGTGGCTCCCAGAACCTCCCCTTAAAGGCTTCTTGTGATGGGACCTGTGCCAGCCTGCCCCAACTCCTCCCCGCTTTCCAGCCTTGTAACGCACAGCCCAGCAATGCCAAGTGTCGTTCCCCTCCTTCCTTCATCTATTCATTCAACAAACATTTCTCAGGGTGCCACCGTGTGCCGAGGTCTAGATAAGGCGGCGGGGCTTTCTGAGGACCGGACGGAACGTGTTTGACCATCTCTACCGCCCACAGCCCACACCGTGATCTGGGAAAAGCTCTGTTGAATCCATGTGTATTCAGTGAGCACCTACTATGTGCCAGACCCTGAGCCAGGCACTGGGGACAGAGCAATGGATGATGCTGATTCCACACCCTACCCAGGGAAACTGAAAACAACCAAGGGTGTGGATAAATAACCTAATTTCTGATCCTGCTAAATGCTGTGGATGACAAATAAGGGCATGTGGTGGTTGTGGGGAGCCAGGAAGACACCCCCGACACACACACCCATGAGGGAATATCCAGCAAGACTGAAAAGGACTAGCCATGGAAGATGTGCAGGCGAGCTTTCCAGGCAGGGGCATCTGCAAGTGCAAAGGCCCTGGGGTGGGAACACACCCAGCAGGTATAAGAAATAGCAAGAAGGTCAACGTTGAGAAGAAAAATCCTGGCAGCTGCCAGGCGTCCCGCAGCCCTTTGTCAGGAGGGGCTTGTGTGGTGCCCAGTGGCTCAGAAGGCCTTGGACCCTGGCCGTTAACAGGCGGCTCAGAAACAGCTTGGGCCCAGGGAGCTTTTCCTGTAATGGGATTTGCTCAATGGGATTTGCCCTGGAACATCAAATCAAATCCACATCTGGGGTAGGTGTGAATGGGGGATGCGAGCTATCGGCTCAGTCTCTCCCAGAGTCCCCGGAGGCCTGCGGATCAAAGGGCTTCCATTTCATCCAACCCCCTGTTTCCAGGCAGAGCTGCTTCCAAACAAATGGGACAGGACCCAAGTAGAGAGGAGGGAGGGGGTGCTGCCGAGAAAGCCAGGCCCCAGCCGTACCCTGGTCACTTCCAGGGCTCCCCAAGCAAATGGGCTATTACTGCCCCCATTCTGCAGACGGGGAAACTGAGGCAAGGGGATGTAAACAGACCCCCTGAGGTCACGCAGCGGGAATTGCAGAGCGGGGACTTGCATACATCTCCTGGATGCCCAGCTCTGCTCTTTCCCCACGGCGGGGGGGGGGGGGGGGGGGCGCCGAGCTGAGCTGCTCAGAGCCCCGCCAGCCCAGGTGGCCCTCTGCCAGCCTCGGGCTCGCCCAGGGACCTCTGGGAGTCCCTCTTTGCCCACAGAAGCGGGAAGCGTTTTGCCCACGGTGAGGGGCCCGGCTGAGGTCTGGGGCCTGCAAACTTTTGAACTTGAGGAAGTCCTGGCCTGATGCGGTAATCCACCCCCTCAAGAATGCCGCGCCTCTGCCCGGGTGGGTTTGCCTTCTTCTCGGTGACCTTGCTCTTGCTAATGTATTACTTCTTGGTACGTTACCGTTACTAACTCAAAATCAATACCGACCTCCACATCTGTAAGGTTTTATCTGAAGGCAAATCTCGGGGCTGTCCGTCAGGCTGACTGACAGCCGTCCCTTCCTCTCCCTTCCCCCCCACCCCTGCCCGCCCCCCCAGCCCCTTCCTCTCCCTCTGCTCCAAATCAGTCCCAGCCCGGACCAGACTAAATCAATAAGGGGCCAGCCTCACCCTCCCTTCCGCCCGCTGGGGAGAGGCTGGCTGGTTTCGGGGGTGGGGACCCCCCTTCCTCAGCCTCTGCTCACCCCCCTCCCCCGGGACGCGCGGCGCGCTCCCCTACTTTAAAAGAAGGGGATGGGAAAATGTAATTAATTCCCTCCGTTCCTGAGCTGGCCCCGGGGCCTGGGACGCGGGGACTGAGCTGGAGGTCTGCACCCTGTGTGATAACCGAGCGTGGCTTTGGGAGCGCGGCTGCAATTAGAAGGGCCATCGCCACTGTCCTGGCTCCGTGGCAGGATCCGGGTGGGTGCAGGGGGGCCTCGGCAGGGTGCAGGGGAGGAGGCGGCGCAGGGACCTGAGCCTGGGGGGCCGGGCCCTTGACAGCTGGAGGGGGAGGGGCCTCGAATCGGGCCAAGGACCCCTGGGATCAGCTGCAGGTCAGGGAGCACCCCTCCTCACGGCTAGAGGGGCACCGAGGCCCTGAGGGGGACCCGTGAGGGCCCTCGGTCAGTCGGTGCTGGGCCGGGGGCTTCTCTAGCCGCCATGTTCCCCCGTGACTGCTTTCACCTGCCGGTTCAGCCTCAGTCTTCCCGTCTCTACAGTGGGAACGGCAATGACCCAGGCCGCCTGTGGGGTCACGCAAAGGACTAAATGAGTAAGTGCACAGGGAGTGCCCCAGAGGGGGCCTGGCACCCGTCTGTCCCCAGGGAACCCGGCTGTCTCCTCCCCTGCTGGCTCCCCTCAACCCCTCCCCATGGGGACCTCCTCTTTGTCATCGTTGCTTCACAGGAGGCACCTTCTGGAGGAGCATGGCTCGGCCCCCAGGACAGGTCTGCCACCCCCCAGAGCCCGGGGTCACTCCGACAAGACACCCCACCTGCATGTGTGTGTCCCTGGAAGGCAAGTGGCATAGGCAGGCACGGGCCCTGATGGCGAATCTGTGACACCTCCCCGTCGCCACCTAGCCAGGCCTGAAGTCCACAGACCCCTCCTCACGCACACCCCGCGGAGCAGCTCACGCCGCCCGCCCCCGGTGCACGCACCAGATCAGAGTGAGCAAGGCTCAGACAGCTTCTCCTCACAGCCCCAGGGGGGCCGTGCGATGGACCTTTTTGCACACCGACCTTCGGTGAAACTCGTCAGATTCACTTGCACACGCACATAGCCCAGTGCTCCCCTGAGACCCCGAGGCAGCCTGGAGGTCACCGCTCAAAGGGGAGGAGGACTGGCCGAGTCCCCAGCAAGCAGGCCCTGCCGCGGCCCACGGGGCCTTCCTGTCACTCCCTCCTGTCCCCTAGCCTGTGCTAGGCTGCGAGACACCCATCGACCCGGCTCGCCAAGGGCGTCTCCTCTGAGCCTCAGATCCAGCTCCAGCCCTGGGCCCCATCCTGCTCTCTCGTCCACTCGGCTTCCATGAATGTCGAGGGGGGGACATCTGGGGACAGCCTGCTCCCATCGTCAGGACACGGCTGGCCAGGAAAGGAAAGCGAGGCGTCTGAATTGCACGAAAATGTCTTCATGGGCCAAGAGCCATCCGCAGGCTGGGGGGACCTAGGAGTCCCAGCCCCAGCTGGCCTGCTCCCTGAGCCCTGGAGTCGACTCGGCAAGCTGAGGGCAGGGGAGGCAGGCAGGACTGCTCCCCCGTGTCCCCTCAACCGCTGGGAGTCACTGGGTTCTGGGGCATCAGGTACTTTTCAAAGGTCCCAGGTGATTGTAATGGGTGTCATCATCACCCCCACACCGTGGGACAACACAGGCACACACACACACAGAGACCCACGGACACCACACAGGAGCACACAGCACCCGGGTCAGGCCAGCAGGGACTGGGCACGGGGAGAGCCGCACGCACAGGCTGCGGGGCCACCACCCACCCGCCTGTGTGCATGCCCACGCAGCCTCCAACCCCGTCCTCCACTCCACACACCCTCCTCCAGCCGCCAAGGGATGTCCAGATACACATCTTGGGCGCATGCACACACACACACACACACACACACACACACACACACTTTCACTGGTCCCCTGCCTGTCCCAGCTCCACGCTGGGATTAGTACGAGCGAGAAATCACCCACCCGGGCAGCGGCCACTCTCTCCCCCTCCCCCTCTCCCTGGCAGTTCTCTGCTAAGAGGATCTGGCCCCCCTGCCCGCCCCCTGTGGACAGCAGTAATGGGCTTCGGGTGCTGACTTGGAGCTTCCAAACGAGATTTCCTGCAGGTCTTCCTGTCCCCCGCCCCCTTCCCCGCCATCCCTGATGGCCCTCACCCCTACCCCCTCCGCCCCCACCCAGGCCTCACACAGCAGCCCCCACCAGCCAGGGACCAGGACCAGTGCAGCTGTCCCCACCCCTCTCTCTTGTCACCCCCCAGCTTCCACGGAGGCCTTTCTAAGCTGCTCCTGCCGCTCTCGGGCCTGAGCACAGCACCTTACAGTTTGCAAACCATTTCCCTTGGGGCTCGAGGACTCTGTGACTCCACTTTGCAGATGAGAAACTGAGGCTGGGGGGCTGGCCTCGGTTACCCCAGGGGTGAGGGCAGGCGTGGGCCGGGGCCCTTGAGCCCTGGCCCCCAGTCCCAGGCACCTCGCCAAGGTCTACTCTCACTACCAACAGCTCATTCATCCAGGCTTATGCCAGGGTGCACACCACGGTGCGTCTGTGGTGTGTGTGTGTGTGTAAGGGCTGCATTGGTGTGTGCGCGTGTGTGGGGAGGTGTCCTGCTTTTCCCTGAGGACAGCACAGGTGCAGGCTGGGCAGAGGCCCTGGGGTGAACACCAGGTCACAGGCTGTCATCTCTGACCTGGTGGGGACTCCCCACTCTCCACCCCCTCAGGGTCTCTCTTCACCCCCCCCCAAGTTCAACCCACCAGACAGGAAGGACTCCTGAGGCGGGCTCTGTGTGAGAGGGGGAAGCAGGGTGGGGTGGGAAGGGCATCATTTGTGAAATTGCAGCAGGACAGATCTAGGTCAGACGTTGGTAAGAACCTCCTGATGTGGACAGAGATGCTGGAAAGCCATGCAGAAGCCTCACTGGGTGCAGCCTGACCCAGAGGCAACTTTTCAACCTCATTGCTGCCAACCCGCGGCCTGGGTATAGGTGCCTCTGGCCCTGGGTGCTGCTGCACACATACCTACACACACCTGCTCTCTGGAGCACTGATACCCACCCCCACAGTGCTCTCTCGCTCTCTCTCTCTCTCTCTCTCTCACACACACACACACCCACAAATTCCCAGTGATTGACAGGATGGCACTCTCTAAATATCTGGAAACATCAAGACGGATCTAGAAAAACTAGATGGAGATTTTTGACCTCACCCACCCTGGGCGGGTCCCTTGGCCTCAGTGCCAGGATGGGTCCTAGGGCTCGGGCCGGGAGGGTGCTGGGAGTGGTCGGAGCTGGGGGACTCAGAGACCATCTCTGATGGTGCGATAACGGCCCGGCCCCCGGCCGGGGATTAGAGCGACACGGGCTGCCGGGAGCTGCGCGGGCTGGGGAAGGAAGGGGCCGATTGCTGGGAAAGATATGACTATTTAAAGATAATGATTGCATAAATTTAATTAGCACACTTTCACGCAGCAAATGGCCGTTTTGTAATTAATGTATCTGGCCTTACTAAGCATGAAAGATCCCATCTCCCCCTCTCCCTTCCCGCTCCCCCTCCTCAGCGGCCCTAATGAAAGACAGAGAGCAAGTGACAGAAACAGTTTGTCATCGGCTCCAGGTGTCAGGGGCCTAATTGGCCGAGCTGAGGGGAGGAGGGGGGAGGCACGGGGCCTCCTTGACTCTGGAGGAGGATGGGAGGCCTGGGCTCTGAGGGCCCCCCCCCGGGCCCGGGGGTCCCCCTCCATCAGTGCCAGAGACGGATGGAGACGGACGGTGCCAGAGAGGCCTCGTTAGGCCCTGAGCAGACAAGCCGGCACGTGTCACAGCGCGTTAGGGACTCATGACAGTCGGCCGATGCCCGCTCCAGGGAGAGACGCCCCTCAGCCTCCTCCCGGGGTCGAGAAGCTGGCACGACACCATGATAGCCCCCGGTGATTAAGCACCTACTATGTGCAGGGGGCCCAGGGGCTGATGAAATCGGGATTCACCTTGCACCCGCTGTGCCCAGTGATGGCCACGTGGCGGGGTGGCTTTGTGAAGGCTCCCAGGGACACCTTCTGAGAAGATGGAGAGGAGTCAGCAGCGCAGCGTCTTGGATCCACTGAAACGCGGTACAATGAGGAGCAGCGGATCCGTCCCAGGGACCCGGAAACCGAGGCTCCGGGAAGCTAAAGTCTTGCTCCAATTGACCCAATCAGTAAGTGGCAGGCTGGGATCTGAACTCAGAAGGTCCAAATCTAAAGTCCCTTCCCTTCCTCGGGACGCGCTGCCAGACCCACTCAGCACCTTCTCCTGCCCCCGAGGTGCCATCCTCTACAGGGTGACCGAATGGCCTGACTGGCCTCATGGGAACGTCCGCTTGCCAAGTGGGTACAGCTGCCAATCTCCGTCATGTGTCAAGGTGGTAGGGTCCCCCAGTGTCCCTGCAGAGCCACCAGGTAACGGGTGCAGAGAGTTTGAGCCACCACGGCTGCGCGGACCCCTGATAGTGACCCTCCACGGTCCTCACCGGCCTCAGCCACGGGCCTGTGCCCAGCACACTCTTGCCCACTTTTCTCTGAGGAAGGAAGAGCGAGGAGGCCCTGAGCCAGCGCGGCCAGCCCTGGCCCCGCAGCCCTGGCCCCGGCAGCCCTCGCCCGGACCAAATTCAATTTCGAAGCTTAATGAGTTTGCAGAGGAGCCCAGTGAGCTCCCCACGCCGCTCCTTGCCGGCTGGGTGGTTCCCGGCCGGGCCACCGAGCGCGCGGTGGCTGAGCTGGGAGAGCCCTGGGCCCCGTCAAGAGTGGCGGGGGCACCGAGCAAGTGAAAAATGTCAGAGCAAATTGCTCTTGACAGCGTTAATATCTGCAGCTCATAGCCATAATTACATGTAAATAAATAGCAAAACCACACTCAGCTGGAGGCTCGAGCCGGGGACAGGCACCGCTAAGGACCAGCTGAGGACCGCTGAGCTCCGGGCCTGCCTCTCTTTCTCTTAGAGCCTGGGTCCCCCCCGCCCCCAGCCAGATTCCTGCTGCAGCCCAGGGCAGGGGCCTTAGGATCTGGTCACTCGCGTTCAAAATAAAAGGAAATAAAGACAGGTTGATGTCCCCTGCCCCACATTCTGGGCCCGCCGTGGGGCGCAGTGGGACCAAGTGTCCTCCCACCCCCCCTCCCTCCCTCCTCTCTCCCTGCACATCCTGTTCCATCTCTGGCTCTCCGCCCTGGGCATCCTGACGACGGTCTCCTGGCCTTGACCTTCTAAGGCCCACCCCTGATCCAGGGGCATCCCTGCATTCCTGTTTCTGCGCATGACCAGGGTCACTCAGACTCCAGACCGATGTCTCGGTCACCCTCCGTCCCCAAGTCCCAACACCCTGTTGGTCATCACAGGCCGCGCCCAGTCACCAGCTAAACATGGTGGGACTTCCTGGAGAGAGCATGAACTGACCCAGGGCCCCTCTGTCACAGGGTCCTCCCTGCCCCCGGCTCCACAGAGGCAAGGAGTGCTAATGCATGCACCTCTGCGGGGCACCCCACCCGGGACCCCGAGGGCAGCACACTCCACTCTTATCAGGGGGTGACTGTGGCCCCCAGAGAGGCCATCCTCAGAAATCACCGAGAGTAAGAATACGCTCAGGGACCTTCTAGGCCTCTGACCAGATGTGCCTCTTGCTGCCATGTTGGGGGAGCCGTGGATGCGTTGGTGCGGTTTTGTTTGACTGGACTGTCCGGGCTAGCAGAGCAGAGGCCTTGGGCTGAACTCACAGGGCCCAGCGGGAGGGCCTGGGAGGGTCAGGGGAGGGTCACAGGAAGGGAAGGTGGAAGGAGAAGGGTGGAGAGAAGAGGAAGGACCCAAGAGGACCAGGGGACAGCGCAGCCTGGAGGAGGCGGCTCCAGAGCCCCCCCAGGAGGACCCAGGGCCCTTCTCCCAGGTCCCGCCCACCCACCCCTCTGCATGTGGGGCTCCCCAGGCCCCTGGTGAGAGGCACAGACGCCCTCTCAGCTCCTCCCAGGCCCTGCCCACCTCCCAGCACGGAGCAGGGAGCCAGGGAACGCAGGCTCCATTCTTCAGGAAAAAAAATATGTTCTCTGGAGCAGGCCGGGGCTGCACCTTCTTGTTTAGCTCACCAGCTAATCCACTTATCAAGGATAAAGCGCCTGCGAATCCCCCTTGATAAAGGCAGCTACAAAATTAGCCCAAGTGTGCCCACGGCACCACGTGCCAAACAAACAAGAGGCCGGGCCCGCGGCTCAGCGACGGCTCCTCTCAGGCCCTGGGCAGGGAGCGATGCGAGCAGATAGCGGCTCCCTCTCTCCAGGGCCCTGCAGACTGCGAGGGGGGCGGGGGGTGATTATCCAGGAAAGGGGCTGGGCAGGGTGGAGGAAGGAACTGGGGTGAGCAACCCTTCCTATCCGACACTGTACCTTCCCCAGCTACTACCTGGACCCCCAGCTCCCGTTGTGACCCCACTCTGGGACCCTGAGCTGGCGCAGTGCTAACCCATTAACTCCTCACAGGCAGCCTGGGAAGTGGGTACTGCATCATCCACAGAGTAGAGATGAAGAAACTGACACACAGAGAGGTCAAATCACTGGCCCAAGGTCACACAGCTGGTAAGTAACTTAAACAATACATTCCAATTCAACACAACCCATTCGAACTCCAATCCTAGTCCCCAACTTGGACAGCAATCGTCTAAACCAGCCAAGGCCCTGAAGCTTGGCCCCAGCGATCTGGGGTCCCCTCCTCTGCCACTGCAAAGTTCTTTCAAGTGGCTGAAGCCTGTTGGCATTCCGGTGTGATATGACAACTGTGAGTCTCCCCTGATGATCACTGTGAGAGCGGAAGTTGTCCCCCATGGGCATTAGTGACTCCCGTCAGGGCTGTGGGCTCCCAGAAGCCCCAGCAGCCTCTCTACTTTGCTCCAAGGGGCCCTGGGCACTGGGCAGATGCAGCCTCTGACCGTGACAGCAGGATTACTACATGCCACCCAGCCAGGAAGCCAGAGGCTTGGGGAAAGTCACCCATGGTCAACTGAGGTGACCCAGGAGGTCCAGGAAGAGGGAGGGGCCAGGGGGGGATTCTAGAAGGCTCTGTCCTGGTGCTGCCCACCCACCCTCCAGCTCTGGCTTAGAGAGGAGGAGCTGGTCCCAGGCCAAGGGTTGGGGACATTAATCATGGGAAGCACCTGTCAGGGTGGCATCTGGAACTAAAGGGAAACACTTGGCAAAAGGGCGGGAACTTCCCACCCCAGGCGCCCGGGGATCCAGGACCAGCCACTGCCCCACCAGGAGGCCAGGGCATGTGGGGCCCAGGCCCGGCAGCCTGGGAGAAGGTCCCCACCCTGGGTGGACCTCTGCATCGAGGATGGGAGGAGGGGTTGCAGGGAGCATGGAGAGAAGCCCATCTGGGCGGGTTGCCACTGTCACTGGGGACAAAGGGACCTTCTGCTGTCACTGCTTCTGTTGATGGGCAACCTGATGATGCCACACAGCTGGGAGCCGGTGGGCTGGGACTGCAGAGCCGGGACTGTGTTCCGGGTCCTAGGCTCCCTGAGGCCCGCCCCTTGTGCTCTGGGCCCCCTCTCCCGAGGTTCCGGCCGTGCCTTCTGGTGGTCTCTGTCCACACCACACCTTGGTCCCTGGCCTCCTGGCCTCCCTTCTCTCTTCCCTCCCTGCTCCTGCCCTTTCTGCAGCCCTGTGTGTCCATCTGCCCTGGTCTTCCTGTCCTCGGGCTCTGCCTCTCTCCATCTCTGCTCCTCTCTGGGCACCTCTCCCCTCCCCTCTCCACGGCTCCTTCTGTCCCTCCCTTTCCCTGGCCCTTCCGTGTGTCTGTCTGGACCCACTTCCCTTGTCACCAGCATCTCATGACCCAGGTCTCCGTCCGTCTAGACCCACCTGCTTGTGCCCCTTGGCTCCCACTCCTGTGTGCCTCCTGCAGAGGGTCCCTCCCCCGTCAGCCCAGGAAGGAGTGTGCCCAGGAGAGCCTGCCCTGCCAGGGAGCCAGGGTACAGGCTGTCCAGCCCGTGGTGGGCATGCTTGGGGACTGCAGGATGGGAGGGCCCTTGGCCTCTCTCTGGATCCCTGGACACTTCATCCTGGTCTTGGAGGGGCTGAGGGCTCTTGCCCAGGCAGCTTCCTGTCACTGTCCTCTGCCGTCCAGGGTGGGCCCACTGTGAGTCACTGTGGGGAGCTTAGAGGGCATGTGGGAGCTGGGGCCGGGTGGTAAGGCCATTCCCAGGCCTGCACCTCCCCGGGGACCTTGTTAATGGGCAGACCAGACCTGGCAGCAGGGGTCTAGGCCAGTCCCTCCTGATCTGGCAGCCCAGCAAGGAGGGCAGGCCTGATCTGGGGCTCTGACACTGTCCCCCACTGACGACCTTGGCTTCTCCTCTGAATCTGCACAGGGGCCATGAGGATTCCAGGCCCTTGGGGCTCAGTGAAAATCAAAGAGCTCGTGGAAGCCTAAGGGTCTGCCGTCGCCAGGCTCTGGACTAACGCTCCGCGTCGTGACTGATATGAGCACAGACCACCCTGGACCAGGGGCCCTGCTTCTTCGGGGGTCAGGGTAGAGACGGAGCCCGCTGGGCAACTGCCTTAGCCCAGAGCCCTAGAGAGGGTGAGAGGAGTTGGCTGGGCGGGTGGACACCCTGGGCTGCAGCGGGGACGCCAGGTCCTGGGAGAGCACTGTCTATGGTCAGGGATGGAAAGAGCCCCTTGGGAGGAGGCTCAGGAACTTCTGCCCCTGGGCTTCATGTCTCAATTTCAGCCTGGATGTGTCCCCTTTGTGATAAGACACTTGCCAGGGTCCTCGTGGGACCTTAATCCTCTGATGCTCTGGGTCAGAGACCCCGGTCTGGCGAGAGGGTGGCATTCATTTGGCCTTGGGCCAGCTCCACGGGGCCTGGGGGGCTGGGATCTGAGCCCCCGACAGCCCAGAAGGATGGCAGAGGCAGGAGCAGGGCAGGCGTGGGTCTCCCTTGCGCACCCCAACACGCCTCCGTCTCCCTGGCTGGGGCTGGTTCACCCCCAGGGCCGTGTCTGTGTAGGCAGCTTGATCCCAGTGTCCATGCGACAAATCCGCCCTCTAAACATGGGGCTGCCGCCCACCCACCTGCCCTTGGAAAGCCCCGCCAACCCGAGAGGACTTGGCGGTGAACATGGGCTCTATTTGTGAAGGGGGGGGGTAACTCTTTTCGGGGTGTCTTCCAGCTCTGAGGCCCCTCCGGAGAGGGATCTTGGCTCAGTGTGGTTCAGAGCCCTCTTGGAGTCGCTTTCCAAGGAAAAGAGGGTCCAGGTGCACAGGAATCCCAGGGTGCACTTAGGTGAGGGGGCCCTGGATGGCTCCGCTCTGCCTGCAGGAGGTAGACAAGGGCGATGCTTGCTAGGCTGGCGCTTCTGGGTGCCAGGCCTGGGATGAGCTGCCTCTGAGGGGGGCTTCTTTAAAGGGCAGATTCCCGGTCCTTCAGCGGCACCCCCAGATCAGCCCACATCACCAGAGCCTGTGCTGGGAACGCGGCCTGGATTCATTCTGTCTCCCCACCCCGCCAAGGACTGGCTGGCCGGGCTTTTGACAGGCCTGGGCGCATTCTGCTTCTCGGGGCCGCCCTCCATCGACAGCCCTTGGGATCCCTCAGCTGAATTCCACCCCTGTGACCTCTGCACCCACCCGGCTTCTACCGTGTCAAAGCCTCTCACAGGCTCAGGGCGGTTCCCCTCCTGCCCTCACCTGGCATTATCCCATCTCCTGCCCACGCCTAATCCCCGTTTCCCAGGACAGTTGGTCAGAGAGCAAAGTCTGACCTCATGTGACCTGTCTAGTGTGGTCAAGCCAGCCTGCCCTGAGGAAGGTTTTCCCCTTGGTTGGGGGCCTAGGGGCAGACTGTCCAGCTCAGCGGGGGCGCCCTCCACTCCGGGAGGCCCTGGCTCCTGGCAGGGGTCAGGTGTAGCCCCCTGGTGTCCTCAGCGCTCAGGGCTGGTCTGGGAATAGATGCTCAGAGCCTCCCTGCACTTTATTGGGCGCCTACTACATGCTGGGCTTTGGGGTGGGGACCAGGCCCGCAGATGGCCTGGACCTTGCTTTAGCAGGAGAGAGAAGTATCCAGAAAGATACGCCCAGAGGCAACACGGCTTCCCTGGGGAAAACAGGGGAGGCTGCCCAGACTAGAGGTTCAGAGAAAGCTGAGGCCGAGAGTGTAGGACAGGGGAGGCCAGGAATGTTCTAGAGTAAGGAAGGCAAGGCCCGGGGCAAGGGGCTGGAACCAGTGGATGACACGGCAAGGACGCCCCCAGCCTCATTCCCCACACGTGCCCTCGCGCGGGCCTGGGTCCCCGAGTCCCATGCGACCCGCGGCCGGCCGGGCAGGTCCCCTGGCCCCGCGCTCGGCCTGCGGCGGCCGGCTCCTGCGCCGGATCCGGCCCGGCCGGGAATTAAGCGGCGGCCGAGCCAAGCGCGTCCTTATCTCGGGGAGACAGTCGTCGGGAATCACTTTGACTGAGTGGTTTTGTCTCCCCGCATTTTCCACTGTCAGGCGGCCTCGGGCCATGGATCAAAGGCGCGGTGGCGGCGGCGGTGGCGGAGCGCGAGGGGAGGGGCGGCCGCGGATCCGCCCCGCGTCCCTGTCCCCGCGCCCCTGTCCCCGCGCCCCTGTCCGCCCGGACGCCGAGCCACCCCAGAGAACACCGGTTGGGGGGGGACAGAGGTGAGCGACAATGAGCCTGAGTGGGGAGGAGGATGGGGGTGGGTATGGGGGAAAGGGGCCCCAAGCGGAGGGAAGCGCTGGAGGAGGGGAAAAGGGACGGTCCTGTCTGCCGGGAGGTGTGGGCCAGGAGGGGTGGGCCAGGGCGCCAAGGGCCAGGTGAGGGGGACTGGGAAGAGGAGGGAGGGAAGGAGGGCGGGCAGAAGAAGGGTGAGCTTCCCATCAGCTGAGCCCAGGAGAAAGGGGCCAGAAGGACTAGAGGAGGAGAAATGGGACGGCTGGCCAGGCTGCGCTGGGTGGGACAGGACGGCCACCTCCCAAGAAAGTGCTGGGTCTTCTGCCCCGCGTCAATGGCAGAGTGACTGGGGCCAGGAGACGACCTTCCAAAGCTCTCGGGTGATGCCCAGAAGCTCTGGCCAGGAGCCTCCTCTGACTCTGGCCTCCCAACACCCTTAGCAGAATTCCCAGGGCTGGCTGGACACTTGTCACCACTGGTGAAGATGTTGGAAAGATGCTGGCAGTTGGGGTGAGGGTCAGGAGAAAGGGGACCCCTGGGGCTGAGGCTGGGGCAGGGTGGAGCCTGGGGAGGGAGCTGGAAGGGAGCCTGGGAGCAGCAGCTCAGGTGTGGGGGGCCTTTCCGCACCCGCAGGGCTGGTCCTGCCCTTGCACTCACTTATGGTGACCTGGGGCCCATCATGGTCCCTGCCAGAGCCTCAGAGCCCTGCATCTGCCAATAGCTACCAGATACAGTGTGCAGAGACCCCTTCGCCGGAGTCCTATGAGGCGGGGACCCTGCTTAGCCTACTTTACAGAGGAGAAATGGAGCCGAGGAAGAACCTGGTAGAAAGTGACAGTGCTGGAGATGCCCCACTGCACCCCCAAACAGAGACCGCACCCCCAAACAGAGACCGCACCCCCTTGGTCCTGGTGTCTGCGTTCCTGCCTCTGGAGGGCGCTAGGATCAGCTGAGGTCAGAGTCACATTTGGGGCCCTCGGAGACCTCACCAGTGGCAGGAAATAGACTATTTCAATGACAGTCACTGGTCTCCCAGGCCAGGCAGTCCAGGCCCAGCCCCTGGACAAATTGTTTAAATCATTCAGTGCCTCTGTCTCCCCATGTGCAGAACAGAAATAATCCCAGGCCCTCCCGAAGGGGGGTTAGAACGATTAAATGAGATAATCCCTGTAATGGCCAGGTGAGTGCTGGGGAAATTTACCCAGAGTTATTATTCATTGCTTACTACTTGTCTAGCAACACGGGAACTTTTCATATGCTGATGAGGTGTGGTGCATTCCCCCACTAAGAGGGGGTGAGGGTAGGCCAAGTCTTAAAGAATAGGGGGTCTGGGTGCAAGACAGAAGAGAACGGGGTGGCGGAGGAAGAGTCCGGGAATGCAGGTGAGGAGGTTTGGAGACAGGGACTCGGCCCTGGGGGAGCTCACACAGTCACCCTGCCCCTCCTTGCTGGGGTCCTGCCCGGCCCCCAAGTCCAGTTGCCCAGCCATCTCAGCAGCGCCCCTCCCACCAGGGACCCCTGAGATGGGCCTGCGAAGCTCCGCGTCGGCCGCAGTATTAATTGCTAATCTCCCTCATTTTCTTCCCCTCTATCTGCCGGGACTGTCTCCTCCTGAGCCCCAGTGCTAATCAGAAAGAAGGACAAATCCGCTATTTGCATTCTTTCCCACCAAGCCAGGCAGGTCCCCATGGCTAAACCCCTGGCCTGCTGGGACCCCGGCAGCCCAGGGAGGAGGTGTGGGAGGAGGTGGACCTGGAGGGCTGGCCCCACCCGCAGAGCCAGCCGCAGCGCGGGCCTTGGCTCCTGTGGGAGAACTGCAGAATCACAGCATGGCCTGTCTCTCTCTTCGCACAGACAGGGAGACAGGCCCGAGCGGGGAGACTTCTGCTAAGATCACATGGTGGGCCAGAGACAGAACGAGGAGAGAACCGAATTTCCTGATTTTCCTACCAGAGAACAGGCTGGGCCTGCCCTGGATTCTCCTGGCCCAGAAAAAGAAGAAAAATGTCTGCCGGCCACAGTGCTGGGCGTCTCCCACCAACACTCTCCAGTTTCCCTAACGCTGTTTTGCAGATGAGGAAACTGAGGTTCAGAGAGCTCCCTCAGCTTGCCTGTGATCACACAGCGAAACAGAAGAGCTGGAATGGAGCCCTGGTGTGTGTCTGCTGTACTGTCCACAGTGGCCCTGAGCCAGTGGACCCCTCACTCCTGTCGGGCCCTTGGCCACTGCCTTGGCTGCCCCAGTCCCCTATCCCTTCTTTGACTTCCCCCTGATTAAACTCACATCTCGTCCAGGTCACCTTCTCTGACCATGTCCACCCTCCTCCAAACTTCCTTGCTCTCCCTGTTTGACCAGGGATCACAACACAGTGTCCATAACCAGATCTCTGACTGCTCTTTGTGGAGGGGGGTCTGGTCTCCCTGGACGTGTCCCTCATCCGAGCAGAGCTGGCCGCTCGTTGTGAGCCATGACCGTCCAGAGCCCCAGAGTCCTCTGGGAACCCACTACAACTGGGTTCCATCAGGCCTGTACTGTGCTGGGGGTTGACCAACAGCTATTGGTGGCCTACTATGTGCCAGACCCTGGGAATCACGTGTGTCACCAAAATAAGTCCTGTGCTGAGTGGCCCAGGGCTGCCCGGGGTCCTGCCTAAGACCACGGAGACCCAGGGGCCTGAAGCATCTGGTTTTCCCAAGCCGGCTGTCCCCCGCGCTGGGTCCTGACTCTGCAGAGGGACAGAGGTGGGGCTCGAGGGTGGGACTAGACAGACGCCCTGTGGGCTCTGAACTGCTGTTCAGCTCAGGGAGGGCCCAGCCCCAGGATCCCAGGACCCGCTGCACCTTCTCAGGAGGGAAGAGGCCGCTGGCGAGCTCTCCTAGCCCCCTCCATGATAAAAGACCCCAGAGTCACCCTGGAAGTCGGGCCACAGCCGGGACCGGGTTCCTGGTGCCACAGGCCTGGTTCCCCCTCCTTGGCAGCCTGGAAAGTTCCAGATCCTGGTTTCTGCAGGAGTCCCCCCCCCCCCCAGCTCCTCTCCACCCAGGAGAAGCGTGAGAAGGCGGAAACACAAACCCACCGGGCTGTGTGTTCCCAGGGCCTCGCCCCGTGGGCTGGAGCCAGGCCCTGATGGACAGGAGCAGGTGACCGGGATGCAGAGCCAGACATGGGAGACGGCCCAGCTCTTCCCTGGGAGGAGGTCAGCCATGGACAAAGGCATCCTGGCTGCGAGAGAGGAGCCGGGCGTCTGCCCTGAGTGACGACGGCTGTCAGCTCTCACCTCTGCCTCCACGGTGGCCCTTCTCAGCCTCAAGGCTCACCCCTGCCTCAGGGGACGCCTGGTGAGCAGAGGGGCAGCAGCCACATCCGGGTCCCCAGTGTCTCCCATCAGGCTGCAGTGAGGGGTGGGGCGGGCAGATGTGGGGGGGGGGGGTCTCGGGAGCTGGATTGTGACCTGGTGAGGTGAAAGCCAGCTGGGGGGCAGACACTCGGCTTCAGGTCCAAGAAGATCAGCCACAGACTCCTGGCCCCTCCACAGGCTGACCCCTGACCCACACCAACGCTGCTGGTCACCTCGGGAAATGGGGGCGGGTGAGGGTGACTCAGCGCTCTCCTGATCCTGGGGCTCACATCTCCATCTGAGTCACCCCACCCTTCCCCAGGGACCCGAGGCGGCCGGAAGTAGCGTCTCCTGTGCTTTCTGCACCCTGGCACCCTCTCTCCCCACACTGGGTCAATAGAACACCCGGCGTGGTCCTAGGTGGGAACCCAACCCGGGCGTTTCCCTGGCAACCGAAAGGGCTCAAGGAGAGAGGGGAGGGGAAAGGACGGAGGGCCCTGAGGCAGAGTTAGAGACCAAGCCACAGAGGGTAGGGGGGTGTGGAGAATGCACATTTATTGAGCACCTACTATGTGCCAGGCACTTGACTCCAGTTTGTCAGTCCTCACAGCACCCCCGAGAGGTAGGGATTGTGGTCCCTGTTTTCCGAGGAGGAAAATGAAGCCCAGAGAGGTGAAGCAAGCTTCCCCAAGGTCACACAGCAATTTAGTAAGCGGGAAAAGCAGGACTCCAAGTCAGGGCTTCTTATTGCCAAAGGCCTCGTCATTTCTGCCACCCCAGGCTTTCTTCCAGTCCTGGTCCCCGAGGGAGAGGCCTCCCAAGAAAGGGAACGTCAGAAGGAGACCCCAGAAGGCCAAGGGAAGGAAGCAGGCGGCACAGCAGAGGAGTTGCCCAGGAAGGAGGCGAGGGCAGGGCTGGGCGGGGCGCAGAGGAGCGCGGGGGTTAAAGCCCGTGTTCCTACAACCTGCTAAGCCGGAGAAATGAATTCTGATCCCTCCAAAACCCAACCTTGGAAAATGTGCGAGAGAAGGGTCTCCTTTCACGGGGGCAGGAAATCCTCCACACCTCCTCCCGATGCCCCGGTAATGCCAGGATGTCCCCAATCTGCTTTGAGGAATGGAGAGATTAAGAATAATAAAAAAATTGCAATAAAATGTGTGTGAAGGAGGGGGTAATTGTGGACAAACGCAGCATTCAAATTCATTTCTCGGCTCTTTCACACACCATTTCAATCTTATTTTCTGCTTGCTAATGAGATCTTGTTGCCTGGGCCAGGCAAAACCTTCCAATATCAGGACGTAATTGCACATAATTTTCTCTCCTACCAGTGATTTGCATCAGTTTTTTAAAAATTCTGGGCTATTTAACACTCTACGATCCCCCTCCCCATCTTCCTGCCAACAAATCTCTTGCTCCCTCCTCCTTCCCCGTCCTGGTCCAGCAAGACTCATTTTAAATGCTTATTATAAACGCAATGTCACCAATAAAGGGGCGGGGGACGAAGAGGAAATAAGAGGAGAAAGAGGCAACGGGAGTCTCCAGTGCTCACCCGGGGCCAGACGTAGCTCCCTAGGGCAGCCGACTGCCTTGACCTTGTCCTGCTGAGGGCCAGGGGGGAAGTTCATGGGTCAAGTGGATCTTAGTTAAAATCCTATCTCCACATCTCACCAGCTCTGTGGCTTTCCGCAAGTTACTTGACCTCTCTGAGCATGTTTCCCCCAGCAGAGGGATGGAATGACTTCAAGCAGGCAAAGTGCTTTCGTGGGCTCTGGCACCCGGCAGGTGTTCTGTTGAGGGAGTGTCTGTCCTTGCTGGGTGGCTCCCCGGAGGCTAGCTCCCCGTGCCAGGAAGGCAGCTCCTGAGAAGCCTGCAGGAGCCCTGTCCTAAATCACAGTAGCGCTGGGAGCTGCCTCCCTCCTGCCCTCAGAAGGGAGGAGTTTGGGGACACAGACTATGAAGCCCCTTCTGCCACCAACTGCCCCCATGACCTTGGACCTCAGCTGCCCTGTGTGGATGTGGCACCAGCCTCTCAGGGCAGCTCAGGAAAGCACAGCAGGCCCCGGAGCCAGCCTGCTGCATTCCAGCTGTCACTTTCTAGAACCTTCCACAGAGCCTGACACAAGACCCCACAAACAGTCGCTAATAGGTGGATGGAAGACCCCGGATAAAGCAGTCTCCTTGCCTGTAACATGGAAGTCACAGGATAGCTGTGACCTGGGACACAGGCTCAGCCTTTGGCCCGCCTGGGCCTGGCTGCCGTAAGTGTCCACCCCATGGTGACGGTCACTGTAGTTTTTATACTGTTTGCAGCACTGGGGGTCGAATCTAGGGCCTCACCCACACTAAGCAGCTGCGCCCCAGCCCCCGTCACCCCATTATTACGTGCCCAAGAGGGACAGGAGCCTGGGTCTGCAGGGACAGTGGGCAGTGATTAGCTGCACACTTGGAGGGTAGTTTTCGTAGCTCGGTGTCGGGGGGGATGGTGACTATGTAAATCCCTTTATAGATTCCTTAAGCTCCAGAGAGGGACATGGTGGCACCTGGGGACGTTATGAGGAGCACAAGGACTCTAGCGCCCTGGGGGCCACCAACACAAGGGTGTGACCTGAAGCCAGTCTTGGGAAGCTGAGCCCTCTCTGGTCCCTGGTTCCCATTTCCAGCCCTGAATCAACCCCTAAAAAAAGCTGGGGAAGAAGGGACTTGGGGACACAGACTCTGAACCCAGTTCTGCCCCGATGGCCCTTTATGGATTCTGGGACCAGCTTCTCGGGGCTGACCGTGTACAGCACAGTGGGCTCTGGAGCCACCTGTTCCTAGCCCAGCTCTGTCACTTTCTAGAACCTTTCACAGAGCCTTGCACCTGGGGGCACATGGCTCATCCCTGGAGAGACCCCAGCACAGGGAGCCTGCCTGTGGCCTCCAGCCCCAAGGACCCTGGAAATGGCAGAATTTTGCTTGTGACTCTGTGCTTGGGATTTGGGGCCAATAAGACCTGCAAGTCCCGGTGACTATGGGACACCTGCCTCCTCCCTCCCAGGGACCCCTTTAGAGCGGACTGTGCTCTGCTATCAGGCCGGGGCGCCCAAGGACAAGAGGCTTGTCCCCGCCATCTGACCTGGAGCTCCTGAGCTGCTCCCCACCGCGCTGGGGCCCCGCAGGGCAGGGGACCCGGGTGTCCTCATTCTGCACCCTCTGCTTGTCCCTCCTAGACGGGGCTGGCAGCTCTTAGAGTTGTCAGTGTACTCCCGTTCCCAAGGCGTCTTTTGTCCCCAACTCCCAAGTTGTTTTCTAAGAGCCTTTTCCAAGGTCCCGACCCTGGAGCAAAGGGAGGGGGGGCTGGGGTCTGAGTCCTAACCCGGGATGAGCCATCGGAAATGAGGTCCCCTGGGCTCCCCGACACCTATTCAGAAGGACACAGTGCGCAAAGCTGGGACCTCCTGTGTCAAGCACTTAGCACCTGATCCTACAAGGCTGGCGTTTGCAGTTGGGGACACCAAGGGACCGAAGCCTAAAGGAAGGGCTCTGCCCACCCAGTGGCTCTGCTACTGGTCCCCACCCTGAGGTCCTGGGCCTCGGTTCGCTCATCTGTGACATGGGGAGAGTGCTCTTCCCTCCCCCAAGCTGAGCGGGGCAAGCACTGAGCAGGGCCCAGGCTGAGCAGGTGACAGGGTGTGGGGACAGGGCCTGGCACAAGCAGGCAAAGGGCCTGGCACAGGCAGGCAGCTGGTAAACCGCTTTTCTCTCAGCTGCCCAGGACACAGGCACAGAACTGAGGAGAAAGGCTTTTTCTGTGAAATTTTGCCAAATCTCCCAGGGAGTCCTGGGGGCTCTGTGACACCCACTTCCCTGGCTGCCTGGTGACAAGGGACCCAGGTGAACCTGCAGAAGGAGGTGTCTTCTCCCCAGAAGCCATGAGGGTGAGGAGCCGGCTGCCCCAGGTCTGCCCAGGTCTGCCCAGGTGCTCCGAGCCCAGCTTCAGGCCCGGGGGCTTCTGTAAGAACAAACCACCGTCCAGTGTCCAGGGCAAAGCTCCCGGCTCACAGTGAGCAGCAGGACCTGCAGCCCTGGGTCACGGAGGCCGTGCTGGCCCCAGCCCAGGTGGAAAGCCACCCTCTCCTGGCCCAGGTGAGCTGCACTAAAGCCCCTCCTGCCGGGGGGGGGGGGGGGACACTGGGCCCATTTGTCCCCACAAATGATCTCCCTATAGAGACCCCTCCTGGGTGAGAACCCCCCACCCCACCTCTCCAAGACCCCAGAGATGAGCCGGTGATGTTGCTTGGGCAGGGGATGGGGGTGCTGGGGGGTGGGGGGCTGTGCGTGGGAACCCTGGAGTCAGGGCTGGGAAAAGCTGGGGCTTCTGTCTTGGACGTGAAGCCCCCGCCCACCCCTCCTCCCCCCGCCCCACTCCCTGTCTTTCAGGTCTTTCAGGAAGTGTCCAGGGCTGAACCCAGCTGGGCGCATGGGTGCACACACACACACACCCATGCACACGCACACACGCGCGCACACGCGCACACACACCCATTCACACACGTGCCCACTTCTGCCTTGGCTCCTGCCCTGAGTGCAGCCCCCTCCCCCCCGCAGCCCTTCACCCCTGGGTCCCCTCTGCCCCTGTCAGACCCCCCGTCTGTCTTCACACCTTTGGTGGGAACTCTGGGTGGCTCTCCAAGGTCACCCAATCCATCATGTCCCACAGCTTCTCAGCCCCAAGATGGGGTGCACTCTCCCGGTCTCTTCCTTTCAACTCTCCTCTTGTGAGGCAGCGGGGTGTGGGTCCCCCTCGGGGGCTTCCAGGCAAACACACCCCACCCCAAAGCCGTCTAGCCATGAGCGGGGAAGTCTCCTGCTCACCCCAGGGAGTTGTCCTCCCCTCCCTTGTCACCCTTAAGCCCATCCCCTCACCCAGGGACCCCTGTCTGCTGGGTCTCCTGGCTCTGTGACAGGGTCCTGCCGAGGAGAAGCCTCGGGCACAGGAGGGGCTGCAGCTACCTGGCAGGGGGCTAGGGTGCCCTGGCTCAGCCTGGCCAGCCAACATGTCCCGCCATCTGTAAAGGGAGGCAGGGGCTCCACGCTGTCTCAAGGTCCCTCTTCAACTTTCCGAGGGTGTTCCCCCACACTGGCTCTGTCCCCAGCGCCAGGCCTGGACCATGTCTGGGCCACGGACACCCCAGCGCTCGGCAGCACCTTCCCTCAGCAAACTCGGGGCTCCTGGGTTGCCGACCCCCTGTTCAGTCCCGGCAGGTCAGCCTGGCCGGTTAGCCCCCCACACTAACGAGACAGAGGTCATGACCTTGAGCCCCCAAGAAGCCACTTGGTTTCACTGGCGAGGGGAGGTCTGGCCTGCAGGCTGTGGGCACGTGCAGGGTTTGTTCACCCAGGAGGCCCGGGGAGACCAGCCCGGGGCTGACAGTTCAGCTGGGTCATGTCCCCTCATCCTGTGGCCGGGCCCAGGAGGCTTGGGGAGCCTCCAGAGGGTGCTGCGTGGCCTGCTCAGGTTTACTAAGCCCTTTCCAATGGTCACTTCACTCCATCCTCAGTGACCCTAGGAGGTGGGTACCCACATTGTCCCCATTTCACAGACGAGCAAATCAAGGCACATCAAGGGGAAAGGACTGCTCCAGGTCTTCCCAAGCGAGGGACAGGCGGAAACGCAGGTAGCCCCCCCGCTGTGCGGGTCAGTAGAGACACCAGAAGGAACCCAGACCAGCAGACCTGCCTTAGACCAGGGACTGGCATTTTTTTTCTGGGTAGCCGGATAGTATTTGAGGCCCCATAGACCACTGCACTAGAGCAGCCTTCACGTGATGAACGTGGCCGTGTTCTAATAAAACTTTATTTACACAAACAGGTGGCTGGAGGCTGTGGCCTGCAGGAAGTAGCAGATCCCCTTGACTCTTTAAAAACAAATTTTCCCTCGAGGTAGACAACAGGTGTCCCATATCGATTACACTGTCCAGGAAACAGGACAGGGAGTCAACTAACATTGGCTCGGCCCTTCTTTTGTGCCAGGCTGGGTGCTAGGTGCTTAGACTGGTGACCAGGTTGGTGCAGGTTAGCAACAGAGTTTTGTGTAATGGGGGATAAACCAAGGCTTGAGCTGCACAGCAGCTTGAGGTCACCCCAAGAAGGCAGAGCGAGGATTTCAACTCACCCTGAAGCCCGACCCTTCCCCCACAACAGCTGTTGGGATCCGTTTGTGTCTGGTGTCTGCTCCCCACAGACAGGGCTGGGGGTCCCAGCAGGTGAGAGACAGAATAAACCCAGGCGGGCTTTGTCCCCTCCCCCACGGGGATCTGGGAGCTACTGCAGCTACAGAAACGAACCTATCGGTGCCTCAAATTCCCTGCGACTTCTGGCACCATCGACTCCTGTTCCTCAAACCCACCAAAAGCCACCAGGAGCCCAGCGCCAACTCTCTGACTTCATCCCAAGCAGGTCCCAGGACCTCTCCGAGTGACTAAACCAGCAACCAATCATAGCGAGTGAACAGAGTTCTGAGACCCAATCAGAGTGCAGCTCTGGGTCCAGAGCCTCATCTGCAATTCTCTGCACCCCAGAGGGTCCTGCCTCCCAAGGAAAGGTCGCTCCTGGTGGGAGGCAGGAGATGCAGCCCAGGTGGACCCCAGCCCAGCCAGCCTCCTGCAGGGAAGGGGCCAGGCCCGACCAGGCCGACCTGAACAGCATGCGGTGGATGGGGCAGGCCCAGGGCAAGTGCACAGTACTGTTTCGGTTTCTAGACAGCAAGACAGTGGAAGCCCTCCCTCCACACGCAGGTGGGCAGCCTGAGAAGCTCACCCTGGGCCGAGGACCACGGCTACCCCAGTAAGTGGGAGTGGACAGAACAGCCCCCCCCCGAAACTCTCCCCAACAGGCAGGGGGCTCACGGAGGCCAGTGAGTTCTCAATGACACCTGTTCTCTCCACGGAGAACCAACCTGGGTCACCCAGGGCACTCACGAGCTGGGCCTCAGGTGTCTGGTGATGGGCCTGGGCGGAGCAGGGGGGCCACCTACCTGAGGAGACAGACCGTTGCTGACGGGGTTCATGTGGTTGGAGGGGGCCCCCGGGTTCATGAAGCTGTCGGAGTAGCTGGAGAAGCTGTGGCGGGCTCCGTAGGCAGAGCTGGTGTCCGCGGCAGCGGCTGCGGCCAGCCCACCCTGGTGCATGGTGGACGGCGGGAGGGGCTGGGGCCGGTGCACGGTGCTGCCCCCATCTGTGGAGAGACCCCAGAGAGTCCTGAGCCTGGGACCTCGCCCTGGAGGCTGTGCCTTTGAGGGCAGGAAAGAGCCTCCTAGGAGGAAGGCCGGCCATGAGCCTCTGCAGCCCAGGCTCACCCCTGGGGGAAAGCGGCCACCTTCTCAGGTGACTTGGGAAGAAGGGACACACTGGCTCCTGAGCAGGACACTAGGGATGGGCCAAGTCTTGACTGACACCCTTATGCCCAGACGTCCTCTCTGCAACTGCATGCTGCTCTTGCTGCAGGTACACAGCAAGTGCTCCGTAAATGTTAGCTGGACTGAAAGTCACCCCCCCCCCCTCCCATGACTCTAATCGGCTCAGACTTGGCCTGTTCCTGTATGTGAGCATCGGCCACGTGCCAGGGGCTTCCACAGGTGCTGTCTCAGGGCCACGGGGTGAGAACTCGATTCCCATCATTTACAGATGACAGCACCAGTCTTGGTGGGGTTGGGGACTCATGCAAGGTGACAAGGCCAGTAGGTGGTGGGACGAGGGTTCACATGGCTTGACCCAGAGCCGTTTCTGTTCCCAGCTGTCGGGCAGCTACACGGCTCTGTCAGGGTCCCTCTTTCTGTGCAGCCCTTGTTGGGAATGCAGAGTCTCGGGCCCGCAGCCCAGCATGTCCCCAAGATGCCCGGGACCCGTGATGGAAGGGATTTGGAAAGCTCTCTTCCAACAGGTGCTCGGAGGTGCCCAGCTGAGCCTCCTGGAGGGTGACCTCTTGAGCCAAGGATTTCAAGGGCATGGCGGGGTCTTTTTTTGGCCTAACAGTGTGTGCACAGGAAAGTCCACAAGTGGGACAACCTAGAAGGGACAACCCCTGTGAGACAGAGGACTGGAGGCTCAGGTGGCCGGGGAGGGACGCGGGGTGGGCCGCACGCTCACCTTGGGAGATGGTGGTGGTGGGGTAGGTGGAGTCCGGCAGCTGGTATGGGGGCAGCGTGGGCATGCCCGTGGGCGGGAAGCCCCCTGGCAGGAGGTGGTTGAAGGCTGCCAACTGGTTGGCTCCTGCCTGCTTCCGCCAACGGGCACGGCGGTTACTGAACCAGACCTGGGAGACGAAAGTGGAGATGGAGACCACCTGGCTGGAGCAGCTGGAACCAGTCCCCACCCCCAGCCACATCCTCCGGCCCAGGCAGCGTCCTTCTCCAGGGAAGGACGGTCCGCGTCATGCAGACCTGGACGGTCTGCGGGAGGATTTCATAGGCAGGACCCCCTTCTATCCTCGTGACCAGTGAAGAGTTCTTATTATTGTCCCCATTTTAAAGATGAGGAAACTGAGACTCAGAGAAAATGGGTAACTGGCCACAACAGGATAAGTTGAGGCTCAGACCAGCCTCTTGTCCGTGATCGCCCCACTGCTGCTGCGCCAGCTCTGAGGGTGCTGGTAGTCTGCCGGCCATCCTTGCCCATGTCTGTGTGTACCCGACCCTGTGCCCACTTTACAGCAGGGGAAACTGAGGCTCTGAGAGGTCACAGCTCGCCCAAGGCCACCTTCCTGCAATGGATCTAGGTTCCAACTGAAATCAGCCTGGCTCTCCAAGGCGGCTCGCCTGGGTTTGCAACTCCTTAGGACCCAGAGAGACAAGGAGAGAGGGTGGCGGGCTGCTTCGAGGGCTGTCCCCACCCCTGGGCTCGGCACCTGCTGCCCCCTCTCACCCCAACGCCCTTCCTGCAATGGCTCCTCGGCCTTCAGCTCAAACACCCCTCAGCGCTGACTCCCTCACTTCTCATCTAAGGGGCACGGGGCTCAGCTGGGTGCAGGTGCTCGGGGCCTGACATGGCTCTTCTCTAGGTCCTCTAGGAGCAGCGGCCCTAGAGCAGAGGGCTCCACCCACTGGGGCCAGGTTGGAGGGAAGGCAGCCGCCTCCCCAGCCAAACCAGGTCCCGCTGCTCCCCGGCTTTGCGGGCACCAGGGGCATCCCAGGGGCCTCCTGGGATGGGCTGGACCTGGACCCTGTGAGGAATGGGCACTGGCTCCCGGCTCCCAGCCTCCTGGAGAAGGGTGGGGACGCTGGCTGGAGTCAGTCCACCTGGAGGCCGCGGGGGACAGACGTCCAGGTCGGAAACAGCCTGAGCCCAATGCCCCGCCCACTTCTCTGGGCCCTTCGTGGCTTGGGGAAGGGCGGCCTCCATGGGGTGCTAATGCGTCCTCATCTGTCCTGGGCCCTCTCTCCTACTCGCTAATCTCCCTGTCCAGCCCAGGAGGGCTTTGCAGGTGGCAGTTCCTGCAAGACTTCCGCGGTGTTTGGTTTCCACAGTCCCTGTGTCACCCTGTTGCTGTCCCTTTATGGACACGCTGCTCGCGTTGACTTCAAAATACGTTCATTTTGTTGAAGGAAGTAACAGCAGAGAACGTGAGCGTGGCAAGAGTCTCGGACATGGGGGGACGGTCACTGACGTTTTGACTAAGGCGTCCTGGTTTGTCACACGTCCTGGTCGGTCACGGGGCTGTCCCCTCCTGCTGGCTCATCTTTTCCTCAAATCAAAAGTGCAAAGTGGACTGGGGAGCAGCTCCCTCCTTCCCTTCCGGCCCCTTCTCTGCTCCTTTCCTCCCCTCCCCTTCTTGACCTCCTCCTCATCCCTGACAGACCCCGAGGAGAGACACGGGCAGCCCGTCCCGGTCCTGCAGCTGCCCTCGGCCTGGCGTGGGACCCTCGAGCCAAAGAACCACTGCTTTCCTGTGCGGGGACCTCAGGCCGGTGCCTCGCAGGTGTGTGGGGAGGCCAGGGGAGGGGCTTCCGACTGCCTCCTCCGGGCCCAGGGGGACCCTGTCGGGGAGAGGGCCTGCCCCTTGTCCCTGGGACACCGCCATCCCACTGGGGTCCCCACTTCCCACCAAGTGTGGCTTGATGGGTGACAGCAGGGTCCCTGGGGCCAACTGCTTGGGTTTGGGCCTTGCCCTGACCTCCAGCTAAGACGGGGAAGTCTGTTGTCCCTCCCTCTGAGCCTCCGCCTGGTGACCATCTGCAGTTCTGGACCTCGGGCGAGTTGAGGGCACTGGTGACATACAGCATTGTGCTGTCCGCCAGAGACACGTGAAGCCGCTGAGCTGAAGGCTCCTGGCCAGCGTCAAGTGCGAGGTGCCCGTTTACAGGCCGGAGGTGGGAACTCCGGGGGGGGGGGCAGTTGAGGTGCCTGCACCCCACCCAGAGCCCCTGACCAGGGCTGGGCTCTGTGAAAGCAACGCTGGTCTTGTTATTCTTTATTCTTTTTTGTGGTGCTGGAGACGGAACCCAGGGCCTTGTGCATGCCAAGCACGTGCTCTGCCACCGAGCTGCACCCCAGCCCCAGCACCTAGCCCAGGAGCGGGCACAGTAGGACCATCTTGCAGAGCTGAATTTCACCTGATCTGTCTCTTAGTGTTGCCCAGAGGAAAAGAACAGGGACAGAGACTCGAGCCCAGCACAGCCACGTTCTGTGTGGCCAGGAAGCTGTGTCCCTTGGCTACACCTCAGTTTTCCTGTCTGCAGTATGGACAGAGGAATGACCCCTCACCTCCTAGGGTTACAGCGAGGAGGGGCGGAGACACTGCAGAGTGGGGAACGTCCTGCCTGGCACTGCAGACGCCCACCGTCACCTCGCTCTAGAGCTGTGAACGGATTCAGCGCAGGTTGCGCCAGGCCGGGTGGCGCACGCCTGTAATCCCATCGTCTCGGGAGGCTGAGGCAGGAGGATCACAAGTTCAAGGCCAGCCTTGGCAATTTAGCAAGTCTTGCTAAGCAACTCAGTGAGACCCTGTCTCTAAATGAAATACAAAATAGGGCTGGGGATAGGGCTCAGTGGTCCAGTGCCCCTGAGTTCAATCCCTGGTACCCACTAAAAAAAAGACTCAATGCAGGCTGCTAATCAGCCAGCCTTCAGGGCCTCCAAAATGGCATTTCTGTTCAGCTGACAGAGGGTTCTGAACTGGGGCCACCGTGTGCCCGCTGCTGCCCTTCCCTGAAGGGTGGGAGGTGCTGTGGGTGACCTCGGGACCCAGCAGCCCCTGGGCCTCTGTTTCCAGAAGAAATGCTCAGGCTCAGGCTCAGGCTCAGGCTGATGCCACTGATCTGTTCGCCTCCAGGGGAGAGGCAGGCAAGGCTGGACCGGCCTCCAGAAGCTGAAAAGTGGAAATTCCTCAGCGTGGTCCTGGGTCCCTGGCCTGCGTGCCCTGCCCCTCCTGTGGCTCGGGCTTCCTGCTGGCTTCTCTGTGGCCAGCCCAGAAGGCTTCAAGGGGGGGGGGTGGCTCCTGACTCCTAGGGGCCAAGCTGGGGGGAGCCCGAGGGCAGGAATAGCCGGCTCTCCTCACAGCTCCCGACTCACCCTCCTGCTTCCCTGTTTACTAGAATGGCGGCCCATGGCCACGGGCACTTCTGCCTGAGGAATCCCCGATGCCTACATCAGCGTCTGGCGGACAGTCCTCACTGAATGATGGCCAGAGGGACAGATATGGAGCCACAGGGGCGGCCAGTGCTGGAACTGCCAAGGGCAGGTGGGGTCTTCATGATCCAGCCCCTCTGGGCACCAGGCATTTCTTAATAGATTTTTTTTTTTTTTGCACTTAATCATTTAATCCCAGAACGAGGCTGACCCACTGCTCCTGCCTCCACGGTGCAGAGGAAGAGACCGAGCGGAGAGCAGAGAGGGGTGGGGATGGAAGCCAACCCAAGGCTTCTGGTTCTGACCGCACCCGAACCCGTCCACTGCCCACCATGTCCACCCAGGGCCACGGGGATGAGACAGGATTGGATTGCAAAATCCCAGAACCACAGATTTAGGATCAGGGGACCAAGACTTCAGAAGCACAGAGCCAAGCCCTGCGCCATGGGGCATGTCTGTAATCCCAGCCCCTCTAGAGGCTGAGGCAGGAGGATCACAAGTGGAGGTCAGGCTCAGCAACTTAAGGAAACCCTCAGCAACTTAGCAAGACTCTGTCACAAAATAAAAAATAAAAAGAACTAGGAATGTAACTCAGGGATAAAGCACCCCTGGGTCTAATCCCTGGTACCTGAAAACAAGAAGCTCAGAATCTAAACAGTGCTTGCTCAGGGCATTGGGAAAGGTCCCTGCCCCATTCCCTGCAGCAGGGATCCCTCTCTAGGTTCCCGGGTCCGCTGGACACTGTGCTTTTGCTTGAACATTTCTAGAGACAGGGTCCCCTCCCCCCCAGCATCCTGATGGTCCACAGTGAGAACCCCAGAGCTTCCAGAAGGCTTCGTGGTCACTGAGCTCCTTCCCCTATCTGCAGATGGACACTAACTCTCTGGAAGGGAAAGTGGCCTGCCCAGGTGTCCCAGCGGGTCAGAGGCGGGACCCACAGGCTCCGGAGTGCTCTCCCTGTGGACCTTCCTGCTGGACTGGAGCAGATGCCCTGTTGTCCCTGGTCCCTCCACCCTCGGGGCTGCACGGGCTTCAGTCTCTCAGGCCACAGGGTCTTGATTTTGTTTTGGCAGTGGACGGTCAGCCTTTGTTCCTTCTTCAAAAACTCAACATTTTTGTTTCTTTCTCTGCTAAGAGACCCTGGGGGCTAAGGAGCCCCTGGAGGTCACAGCCGGTGGCAGGAGCATGGCAGGGAGCCCCGGGGGTCCGCGGCCTCCGCCTGCAGTGTGCCTGGGCTCCCTGCTCCTCCACTCCCGGGCCCCGCCCTCCTTGGACCTAGAGTGACACCTGTTTCTAGGTCCCCTGGGCCCATAAAAGCACGATCTTGACAGCCAGGCCATTTCACAGGGAGCAGGCAGGCTGCAAGGTGGCGGGAAGAGCCCGACCCGGACGTGGGAACCAGAGGCACCAGGAATGCGCTGCACAGCTGCAGGGATCAGGGAGGCCGGGCTGGGCAGGCTCAGATGTCCCCCTGGCTGGGAGGGGAAGGCAGAGCGCTGCCCCATGCTGGGAGTCAGGCTGCAGGCTCCAGCCAGGTCTCCCTGATGGTCTGAGTCACCATCTCCTCCGCACGGAAAGAACGTGGGTGTTGGCACCACCAGGACCAGCCAGCGGGGTCCAGCTCCGTGCCCAGGGGGGGCCGCTTCCCTGGGCCTGCTTCTGTCCCTCGGGCTTGGGGGCTGTGTGTGAGACCCTGACAACCCGGTGAGCTGTCCAGGCTGCACGAGGCCACCTGTGAGGAGTCGCGGGCACTGCAGTGGGCACCCAGGGGGTGCCGAGGAAAGCTGGTCCCCCTGCTGGTCACAGCCCCAGCAGCAGTCAGGGGCAGCCCCTCTGCAGGCCCACTGTCCAGTCATTAGGAGACAGCCCAGGAGTGGTGAAGCCACTTGTCACCTCCTGTCCCCTTCCTCCTCCACAGCCTGAGCCCCGGCACTGAAGGACATCTGTAGGCCTCCTGGTGGAAGTCCAGGGCCCAGCCTGGGGACATGAGGCCACCCCCTCCCCAGGGCAAGCTTGGAGCCCCAGACTCTGGCCCTACCCCGCCCCTCCTTGAAGGCCTGGGGGGACATTCCAGGTCTGGGGTCTCCCTGCCCTGGCCCTATGGGTCACACCCCGCAGGCACCCACCTGCTCGGCCTCCGGGGTACTTCCCACACGGGAAACTCGTGACCCCTCTGCGGAGGCCAGGCCTGCTCAGAAGTCCCCTCCCCACGGTCCCATCAGAGACCCGCAGCTCAGTGCCCTTCTTCCCCTTCCTCCGTCTCCCTCTCCTTCTTTCTGTCCCTCCATGTCCCCTCCCCTTGGGCTGTCCACCTCTCGGCCAGTCCCATTTGCTGTCCATGCACTCTGCTCCAGGTGCTGGTGGCATTAATCACTCACAAGTGGAGGTCGGGCCCCACCCCCTCGCACTGACCTTGGCCACCCCCGGCCTCCTCGGAGCCGGGCCCTCGCGTCCCCTCACCTGCACGCGGGCCTCGGTCAGCTTGGTCCTCTGGGCCAGCTCCTCGCGGGTGTAGATGTCGGGGTAGTGGGTCCTCTCGAAGGCCTTCTCCAGCTCCTCCAGCTGCTCGGCCGTGAACGTGGTCCGACTGCGGCGCTGCTTGCGCTTCAGAGGGAGGTCCGGTTCCGACTCCACGTCTGAGCCCTCGTCCAGGCGGTTTCCTGCAGCGGGCGAGAGGGGAGACCGCGGGCCGGTGAGGCGGAGGGCAGGTCTGCAAGGAGCCACACGCGCCCACTCTGAACACTCACTGAGGACCGGGTCCCTCCCAAGCAGGGAAGAATGCTGACCGCTGCAGAGTCTGTGGGGAGCAGCCTCCATCCCTGGCCCCAGGAGGCTGGCTAAGCAATTTCTGGCAAAACCATTTTTTTAAAGCTAATCCCCCATAGTTGGGCATTTAGATTATTTCCACTCGCACGGATGGATACCCATGACATGAGGCTCAGGGGGTGGTTTCATGGTGAAATACATTTGTCAAAATTCACAGAAGTATATTCTCCAAGAAAGGGAGGGTTTTGCTGCATATTAATGACATCTGAAAAACCAACTTTAAGAAAAAAGCAAGGTACAAACCGGTGGGCAGAGATCAATTCCACCTGCAGAAAAGCACGCACAACCCTAGGACCCAAACCCGCACAGGCGCCCACCCTGGGGCCGGACGGCGCTTTCTCTGTTATACTTGTATTTAGATATTTTTAAAATGATGATCGTTTCAACAAGACTGTTGTTGGGTTTTGTGGAAATATTGCAAAAACTAAGAGAAGGAGGAGAAGAGGACAGGGAGGCAGGGGAGAGGAGGGGGCTCGACAGTGCACCTGATGGTCCTCCTCCGGCTCCTGCTCTCCCCCTCACAGGCACTACCGGGCCCCACAGTGGCGTCTGGGAGCTCAGACTCCTGCCTGCCTCTGCTCTAGGGAGGCTAGCTTCCCACGGGCCTCAGTTTCCCTACATGTAGTATGAAACGTTTGGACTATGTGACTTCCACAGGTAGGCCCTTCCTGGGACACTCCCAGATCTCTCAGTGACCTCCCAGCCTGGAGGAGGGGACCTCACCTGGGTGATCTTGGTCGGGCCATGGCCCCCACCTCTTGACTCCTACTAATTTCCACCCTGGAGCCTGGAGGTGAGTGAAGGCTTTGGATTCCTGTGCAGAGAGAGCAGGAAGCTGGAGCCAGTTTGCTCCCTGGCATTGGAAGGGGCTCTCAGGCCAGGAATCCATTTCTGCCCCAGTTGCAGCCTGGGGAAGCTTCAGGAAGGGCTTGATCAAGCTTCCCAACGGTTGGAGCTGAGGCTGAACTGGCTCCCCACCCTCACTGAGCCCCTGCCTCTTGCCCATTTCTGACACTGTCAAGGGGGTGCTAGCAGGGAGGTCCCTAGCCAGGGCTCAGAAGCTCTGCCCCATCCACCAGGAGGGCCTGTGGGGAGTGTGGAAGAGGGGCTGGTGAGAGAAGCAACCAGGGGAGCAGGAAGGTAGGGGGGCAGGGAGAGAGCCCTGACGTCCTCCTCCTCCGGCTGCTGCTCTCTCCCTCTCCTCTTTGCCTCTGTCTTCCTTCCTTCCTCCATCTTTGGAGTCCTGGAAAACACCCTGGTCTGTATCCATTCCCTCACCAGACCCTTTACTGAGCATCTGCTTTGCCTGAATGACACGGTGTCACGGGCCCACACTACAGATGGGAGAAACTGAGTCACAGAACCCCAGAGGGGAGTGTCCAGGCTGTCAGGGTCACCTCTGCACTCAGCTGCGGTCCCACCTGCTCACCAATGCCAGGGCACACCCTGCCGTGCCCAGCTAAGTGACGCCCGAGACACCACGAGGATGGAGCCCCCACACACGCTGGCCCCTTCGACACAGAGCAGGTGAGGGGACAGTGGGCAGAGGCCTCGCTGCTGAAGGGCACGGTGGGCGGTCCACCCCGTGCTGCCCTGCAGGTCATTCGGGGAAGGGGGCGGCGTCCACCTGCAGCCCAGCTGCCTGGGGCAACACCCTCTGCTCTGCCCTGGGTTCCTTCTCCCCTCCTTTAGCTCACCCGTTGGGAAGTCATCCCTGTGCCTTACTGACCACTGCCAGGCTGTCCCCAGCTGTGACATCCTGCCACAGGCCCAGGGAACCAAGCCAGTCCTCCCATCAGTGCTGAGGGCAGATCTGGGGACAGGGCCGTCCCCTCCCCTGTCCTTCACGGCCCGGGCTGCCAGCTGCCCAGCCCCCTCTGACACCGAGCGCAGACGGCGTGGGTCCAGCTGGCATCCCGGCCCCTCCCTGGCACGTCTGGGGCTCAGAGCCAGAGACGACTGACCCCAAGGACTCACACCTTGGGACTCGCCGCAGGCCTGACTCCTGATGGGGACAAGGAGGGCGAGCGCGGCTCTGAAGGAGGACCTGGCGTTGGCAGGTGGCCAGGGACGCAGGAGTGGCACCCGTGCAGGGACCCTCAGGCTCAGGCAGGACAGGGATCAGGGTTGTCAGAGACGAGACCCCAGCACAGATTGTCCTCAGAGCCGGGAGTCGAAGGACGGTCCGCTGAGGGAGGGGCACAGTGGCCCTGGAGGGAGCCCAGCTAATGGCCCAGGCTGCGCACAGAGCCTTGGAGGTGACGGGATGCTCTCCACCCACGCTGTCCCATGTGGCCGTCCTGGCCGCGTGTGGCATCGGGCACCCGGACACCACCTTGTGCCACTGGAGAGCTTTTTCCACTGGGCTTGACTTTGTTTCCGACCCGCCTCCCACACCTGCCTCCCCTCAGGGCAGAGGCAGCCCTGGGCCTGGAGCTGCCCATGGGGACACTCTCCAGGACACTCAAGGCCCCGGAGCCCGCACTCAGGGCTGCTCTCCTGAACAGGGTTTCTATGGCGCTTTTGTACAAAGTAAAGCCTTAAGGAAATAACAGCAGACTATCAGGCTGTGACCAAAACTGTGACAATGACCAAATGACCCACATCTGTCTTAGACAGAGGCGGCCAGTTTAAGGTGCTTCCGTCTACGCCCAGGCTCAGTGCCTCTGCCCCACCCATGCCTCTGCTCTCCAAGATCCTAGGCCCACCATGGACCTCCGCTCTGGTCCCCTGCCCCCCAGCTCCCCCTCCCTGGATCAGCAGGATCTGGGGAGCCCCGTGGGGCCAGAGAGACACAGGCAGCAGACCAGGCAGAGGAAGCGAGCAAGCCCGCAGGTCTCCGCTGTTTGAGAGGATCTGGAGGACACTCTGCGAGGATGTGTTGCCATAACAACTCTTGGGATGCTGAGAAGGGACAGCAAGACTGTCCTCCACCCGCAGAGATGCAGACACATCTTAGGAGAAGGGGACCACAGTCTATTTGTGTCTTCAGTCCCCTGAAGGACAGTTTCCACTAGTTCCCCGGCCTCGCAGGGGATGAGACCCCCATTTGAGGGTGTGGGGGGCTCCTCTGTGCTCTCCACCCACGCATGACAGGTCTATGAAGCTGGGACAACTGGCTCTTTTAAAAATAGGGAAGCCAGGTGCGGTGGTGCACGTCTGTAATCTCAGTGGCTCAGGAGGCTGAGGCAGGAGGATTGCGAGTTCAAAGCCAGCCTCAGCAACGGCCAGGCGCTCAGCAACTCAGTGAGACGCTGTGTCTAAATGAAATACAATATAGGGCTGGGGGTGTGGCTCGTTGGCCAAGTGCCCGAGTTCAATCCCTGGTACCCCTGCCGCCCCCCAAAATAGGAAAACCAAGGCTCAGAGAGGTTCAGTCACTTCCAGGAGCCCACACAGCCCCCATAAGACCATGGAGAGGGATAGTGAGGAAGGGACTGATTGGCAGGGAGTGTGACAGCCTTGGGGACCTGATAACTGGGTGGATCCTGATCTCTGTCTTTCCTTTGCTGGGTGGCCTTGGATAAGTCCCTCCCCGTCTCTGGACCTGGGTTTTCTCAGCTGTAAAAATGAGGATAAAAGCACACCCCTGCCTTTGGCACTGGATGGCTTTGGGGGTGCAATGGAAAACAGCCTTTGAGAATAATTTGGAAGAGAAAGGACACGGGAAGATCATTACTGTTGATGATGGTGATGACGAGGGTGGTGACGGGGTGGGGTGGAGGGGCCTTGACTCTGCTTCTCGCCCCCACCCGCCCTGGGCGCCCTTCCCCTCCCCACCCCCAGGAACCCTTTAGCCTCCGAGTTACATTAATCAACAGGATTAAGTGGAATTGGCCGCAGAGAGACCCTGCTGACGGGGGCTGAGTCCTCCATGCACCAAAAGCCAGTTGCTGAGCAGTCAGCGTGGGGTGGGGGCACGTGGGGGACAGACATGGGAACGCATTCATTACACGGACATCAGATCTGGGCGAGCGGCAGAGAGGGGCCTCCTGGTCAGCCCGGCCTTTCCAACAGCTGAGGGTAACGTCCCTAGGGCCAGGCCCTGGTCTGAAGATGGCCCGAGACACGGCAGGGTGCAGGACACAGGTTCCTGGATCCTGTCTCTGCCGGGAGGCTGGGGAGGCCCCCGATCTCCCAGGGGGAACAGCTTCCCAGTCTGACGGGGGGCAGCACCTGGGCCTGTTTCCAGGTGAACTGGGCACAGGACAGGCCTCCATCAGCAGGACACCCAGATGACCTGTGAAAGCCACCGAGCAGCCTGAGGACGGAATGAAGGGCAGGGCCGTGTGGTCCGGCCAGGCTGAGGGTGGGCAGGAGCCACCCCGTTCAGGGTGGGGTGCAGCCCGGCAGGTCAGCGACGGTGGATGTGAAGTTTCTGGGGCGATGCTCAGCTACCCCCAGACCCTGCCTCCTTCAGAGCCCCCGCCCACCTCTGGGAAATGGCTGCCCACTGCCAGGTGGGCCAGGAAGCCTTGGCTCTGCCAGGAAGCCCCACAACCACGACATGGCCAGTGTCCAGACACTCCACCCTCCGTGGGCGTCCCTGTCCAGCTCTGGCTTCCTTAAACGGAAGAGCCAGCGGCTGTGACCACAGCTCCCTCTGCTTCGTGGGCCACCTCTGCCATGGTGGGGGGTCCTGCTCATCCGGGGCAGCCAGCTCAGGGGCAGTCTGCCCAGCCAGGCCCATCCCCGCGGGCTCAGGGCCTGCCCTTGGCTCTCAAAGCTCACCCGTGGGTCAGGGCGCTGCCTGACTGTGACTGTGGTCTGCGGGTGTCACGGGCTGGGGGAGCCTGGGGCTCAGTGGGCTCGCTCCTGAGTGCAGCCGGGCAGGGCGACGGTGGGGTTCCTTCTGGACTCACCCCCTGCAAATCAGCCCCCTGCACGAGGACACAGCCCTCTACAGTCACAGCCCTTCACTGACCCGACGCCGGCCTCCAGAGCCGCTGGGAGGGTCGAGCTAGTGTCCCTGGGGTCCCAGGCTGGAAAGGAACCCCAGCCCCCAGCACGCCCAGCCCGGTGACAGGGTGACAGACTCGGCCACCACCAGGTCCCTGGGTGATGGAGGAGTCCATTTCTGCTCCTGAAAACCAAGGTGGCCTCTTCCCACCCGCACCTTGCCCTTGGCTCTCTCTCTTGTGGAGGAAACCAGGCAGGAGGAAGGGCCTGTCTCCCGGTCCCTGTCGCCCCAGGTCACGGAAGCCAGCACTGGCCATGAGCCTGGGGTCCCTCACAGACACCTTCCAGCCCTGGCCCTCGCCCCAGCCCCCAGCCCGCCGCCTCCCGCCCGGCTTTTATTACAGTTTAACATGGGCCGCGCGCGGGCTGCGCACAGAACGAATCACATAATGGTTGATATGCGTTTTAATCAAGTGATTCGGGCAGAGCCGGAGCCGCCGCCGAGTGCAGCCGGCCTCCCGGAATACCAAGCAGCCTGGGCGCGGCCTCCTCGGAGGATGGGAAAGCCATTTGCAGCCCAGCGGGGCCCCTCCCCAGAACCGCTCAGCTGTAACAGTGGCTCGGTCCTGTCTGCAGGGGCTGGACCCGCTCAGGGGCAGGCGAGGGGCCTGGCACCCAGAGGCAGGGACCCTCCCTGTTAACCCCCCGGGGGGGCTGAGCACGGGACGAAGGGCCCCTCCGGCCTCCTCCTCCACCCTCCTTTCCCTCGGGTGCCCACGTCAGCCCTGGGCACTGCCAAGCATCCGTGAGGCCCTTTCCTCTCCCTCAGAGCCTCTTGGGCACCCAGCTGGGCACCAAGGCCAGGAGCCTGGGAACGAGGCCCACACCCCCAGCCGGGCACTGCCCTGCAACCACGGGCTCTGCACGGTGCGCGCTGGCCGCTCTCGGCCCATCGGCTCCTGCAGCTCGCCGCGGCCCAGGCGGGCAGCAGAGCCGGGCACCTCGACTCAGCGGGCAGGGCCCCGTGGCCTCAGCCAGGGGAGAAGCGGGTCAGAGCAGGATCCGCACTCCTCTCCGCAGCACGCGGCACAGACGCACAGGCCGAATGCTCTGATTTACTGTCCCCAAGACTGCCACCAGCTGCCACCAGTACCCCCTCCAGGAGGGTATGAGCCCTCTCGGGGCCTCTGCTCCCTGCTGAGTCTCCTGCTCACAAAGGGTCCCCTGAGTATCCGCTGCACCCACGAGTGAATGAACCGTGGGACGAGGACCTTAAGGACACGGACTGCGCTGGGGACCCTGAAGGCTTCCCCGAGGACACCCTCTTCCACTGAGGCACAGCTGAACTGTCCACACCTGATTCACCTCACATGTGTCCTGGGCACTCTGTCCCCAGTGCTGGGGAGTCAAAGGGGAAATTGGCCTGTTCTGGGAGCCCAGGGGAGAGGTGGGGAGGGGAGGCCGGGGCTGACGGGGGCTGTTCCTGGCTCTGCTGGACGCCCCCCTCCACTCACACACACACACACACACCGTCCTGAGGAGCAGGGACCCAGCCAGGCCCCCCCCCTCCCGACTGAAGCAGCACAGCTCCTGCACCCAGGCAGGGGTCCCAACCAGGTGGAGAAGGGGAACAGGGGGCTTGCGAGCCGGAGGAGGGTCTAGACACGGGCCCCGGAGGGCTGTCCTTGGCAGATGGAATCTCCATCAGCCCCCTAGGTCTGCTGCCCTCGGAGGCCCCACAGCCCCCTTCCCGACCCCTCCCTGGAGAAGCTGGAATGTCCTGTGTCCACTGGGCATCTGGGGACTCCATTATCCCCAACCCCTGGGTCAAGGCAACAAGGCCAGCCCCCTGCCCCAGAGGAGGAACCGCAGCGCGGTGTCTGGGGACAGCCCAGGACCACCCTCCAGGGCCTGGGTCCTTCTCAGAGGTCTTGAGCTGGGGCTCCCCCCATGTCAGAGTCCCGGCCCCTCCACTAGGCGCTCAAGGGGCTTCCCAGATGGCAAAGGGTGGGACCCTCCCCAGATGGCAAAGGGTGGGACCCTCCCGGCTGGCATCCGAAGGGTCTGAGGACCCCTGGCCTGAGAGCCTCCCAGGGGCGGGGGTGCCAGGCGGGTGTGGAGCCACCTGGCCTCTACCTGACCTGGATCCTGTGCTTCTTCCCTCTCCCAAGCCCCAGGCAGGAGCTGGAACCCCCACCGGCCACACTGAACCCTCCCTCCTCCGGGAAGTCCCATCCAGCCCATCAGTTTTAAGCTCTGAATCTAAGGTAGGCGATTTGCACCCCAAAAATGTGGGGCCCATGTGGGGAGTGGTAGGATCATGGCCCTGGGCTAAGAGCACGGTATTGACCTGAGGCGCTAGAGGGCGCTGTTTATACATTCCTGCCAGGAAGGGACAGACCTGGGAAGAAGGAAGTAGTACTACTTAAAATGGTACTGTGTAGTTATGTGGCCAGAACTCAGAGGCGTGTTTTCTCAGGACAGATCCGGAGCTTGGTTTTCTGCACTGAGTTGTGAACCAAGCACAAATGGGAGAGAAGAGATGGATGTCAAGGGTGGGAAACATCTGAGCCAAAGGTACTTGACAGGGAAGATTTCCTGGGGAACAGAATTCTTATCTAAGGTTCACCCAGCTACGGCAACTGGCTGAGGCAGAAGATGTCCTGAGCATCTTACCAACTCAGACGCTTTGCCTCATTGGTGTCCCATGCAGCAACTGCGGGGCTTGGGAAGGGGGGTATTTGGGGGCAAGAACTAGCCCACTGTGTGAGGAGCTCAGTTCAAAATCAGCTACAGGCTTCCTACAGCTTGAGATCATCTTGAAAATAATCTCCCTTTCATCCCCTTCTTCCCTGGGACATTTCAATCACTCGCTCACTGAGTCACCAGGCAAGCAGAGGGCCACCGCTGGGCCAGGCAGAGCAGAGTTCACAGCGCTGGCCACCGGGGCCTGTCACAGAGGTGTGGCCAGGGCGGCACTGGGGGAGAGAGGGGAAGGACAGCAGCTGTGGTCACAGGGACCCGGGTTTCACTCTGGGCCTGCCTCCCGCCAGCCACGGAGGCCAGATGTGTCCCTGAACTCCTGAACCCGGTTCTGGTCATTTCCAAAATGAGGGTCGTGCTGGGAGTGAGAAGGGGGGCAGGAGAGGAAAACCGCGAGCAGAGGCTGAGCTCCAGACCTGGCGGTGACAGGGACCAGGCTGCCCAGACCCTGCCTGACCTCTCTCAGAAGGGAAGTCGGGCCCGGGGTCCTGGCACTTCCTGCTCAGTCTCCAACCTGTCACATGACCTTGGGCACGTCCCTCGTCCTCATGGACTCTCCTTCCTCCACTGGGCCTCCCGCAGGTGCCCGCTGGCCACAGGGATGGGAACGTGGAGAGGTGCCCAGTGACAGCCAGCCCCACACTCAGAGGAGGCCGCGGTCCACCTGGGGCTTCCTGAGGATGGGACTGTGTGTCTTCTATTATCCTGGGTGTTACTCCAGGGAAGGGCAACTGGGAACACTTCTGTGGTTCCTAGAATTAAGAACATTCTAGAATGTTCAAGAACAAGTCCCGAATCAAAACTGCAGCCATCAGTTAAATGAAGGAGCCACGGACGGACCTTGGTCGTGACAGACGGAAGCACCGACCCGAGCTTCCCCAGGGCCACAGCTTCCCTCCCCAGGCTCCAAGCTACTTGCTTTCCTGGGAAGACTCGAACCACCTCTGCTCCCTCTCACCCCGCGCTCTGCCTCTGTGACAGGTGGCCCAGCGACTCCGAGGCAGGAGGAGAAGCACCCCCTGGGGCCTCGCAGACCCGCGCTGACAAGAGCCAGGGCACAGGCGTCCCACACTGAGCAGAGCCACGCTCTGAGGTGGGCAAGTCCAGCAGAGGGTCGGGGAAGCCCGCCGTGTGCCTCGCCCCGGGACAGCGCTTTAACGCGCAGCCCTGCCCTCGCCCCGGAAATGAGAGCTTCGCCAGGAATACCCGCCGCTGGCAGTGTGGTCACCCCCTGTACCACCACCAGCAAAGCCACTGGCTGGAGCTGTGCTGTGCCTCCCTGCTGCCTCCCAGGGGCAGGAGGACGGAGGGGAAGCTCCTCTCCAGCACAGGAGGGTGGATGTGGTACGAAACAGATGAGCAGATATTCCCAAAAGAGCTAGAACAGAGCATTCTGGTGTCCCAGTGCAAGGAAGTGACAAAAGTCCAAGGGAACAGATAGATGTGCAGTTTAACACCCAGCCACTCCGGAGGCTGAGGCAGGAGGCCAGCCTCAGCAACTTAGTGAGGACTTAAACAACTCAGTGAGACTCTGCCTCAAAATAAAGAATAAAAATGGCTGGGGATGTGACTCAGTGGTTAAGTGCTCCTGGGTTCAAGGGGTACCAGGAGGTCCCCCCCCAAAACACAAGTTCTGCTTGTGTCCTGATCTGATCATGGCACACCGCATGCCTGTCCTGAGATGCCCTGCCCAGCCCCCAAACGTGAACGATTCCTAGGTGCCAATTAAAAGTTAAAACATATTTTAAAAACTTAAAAGAGTCACCGGAGAAGTGCCCCCCAAATGCCCCCAAATGGACAAGAGCACTGTTGCCTCCCCAGAGGGTCCAGGGGGATCCTGCAAGCTGTTAGTAAGACGTGGGGTTGGGGGGCTTCAGGTTGGAACCCTGAAATCTGCCTCTGACTTCACCCCCGACTCGCTATGTGCCCAGTCTAAACCCTTCTCTGAGCTCCATTTTCCCCATCCCTAAAAAGGAGGGATTCCCCTGGATCTCTAAGGCCAACCTGGGAGGGGACCCTGGGGTGCACCTGATTAATTCATCTACTTTATCGCCAGAGCCCAGCACCCGGCACACAGTAGGGCTGCCTTTCTTCTCTCAGTTGGGGGCCATGGGACACCCCGAGGTCATGGGTGCGGCCCTCACCCTCACATTCCTCCTGGGGTCTGTCCTGCTTCCCCAAGTCCCCAAGCCCCGCCCCCTCCTAGGAGAAGCCCCGCCCTCCTCCCCGCCTCTTCCCCTCCCTCCCCCAGGGGGGGGGGGCCTGGGGTCTCCTCGAGGGCCGGCACCGGGCAGCCAGCGAGGCCTTTCATGGCGCAGCCCCGGGGCCCCTCCCGGCCTCTCCCCCAGCCCCGTCCTGTCACCCGGTCCATCTGGGCGCGCAGCCCTCTCCAGCTGGCCGGCCGGCCGTTCCCAGGCAGAGCAGGTCCACGGTGGAAGGTGGTGGAAAAATGTGGACAAATTTCTGATTTGCAACACTCTGGGAAAGAGTTTATTGCCATTGTTTGAGGACGAATGTATAAATAAAGCGAGGCGCGGATGGCGGGGGGCGGCCGATGAAAGGCAGAAAACGAGCAATTTTATGGCCATAAGGAGCGACTCTAATGGTGATTTCTGAGGCGCTGGACCATGGTGGTTACTTAGCCAAATGACGCCGCGGCCGGGCAGCGCTTACTTCTTAATTACTGCTGCGACTTGGGTCAGCGACGCCCCTGCCCGGGGGGGACCCGGTCCTGAGCAAACACGGGCTTGGAGCCAGGTCCCAGGCTGGGGGGCAGCTGGGAGGGCTGAGTGACCGCTGTCACCTGCCCCCCTCCAGGCAGGGTCCCTGCCCCTGCCCAGGTGCCTGCCCCCCAGGAAACCAGGGTGAGAGGGAGTGAAAGGAGCCCTGAACTCGGGGTCACTTCTCCACGGTCACTCAGAAACTGCAGATCTGCTGTAGGCCACGTGGCTGGGCCAGGTCCTGAGCCAGCTGGGAGAAAGGCCACAGAGAGCCACCATCACCGTCTCTGACTTCCAAAGCTATTTGCAAAAAAGCAGCTAAGGGCTCAGGTGGAGCTGCCCAGCTGTGAATCCCCAAGGAACCCGAAGGGCAGAGCAGAGGTGGTCAGTCACCTGGGCTGCAAACATGGCCTCTCTGAGCCTTGGTCTCTTCATCTATAAAAACAGAGTGGAACTAAATAGTCCCCGTTGGGCTCTAACGTCTCAAGATTTTGTAATTAATTCTAAGAGGCTGTCATTGTGTTGCTCCCAGAGTTGGCAAAGGTGACCGGCATGCGCCCGTGAACACTCTCGGCTGAGTTTCGTGGTTGGCTTCTGGCCTATGAAGCAGTACTGGAGGGAGCTGGGGAGCTGACATTTATTGAGGGTCTACTATGAGCCAGGAACTCAGCATTCCTTATGTCCTCCCACAGTCACCTCCTCAGAGGTGGGGTGCTCCACAGAGCGCTCAGAAAGGTGTGGAGACTCGATGCAACGCTAAGCAACTAAGGCCCCCTTCAAACCCAGGGAGCCGCACGCCAAAGCCAGCCAAAGCCCGGCATCTTCTACAGCGGCCAGGGGCCCACAAGCTTTCTGGGCACCAGAATCAGCCGTGGGCTTGGTGTCGGCAGACCGAGGGCCCCAGGTGGGAAATTCTGGCTCAGTAGCCGAGGCCCGAGAGGTTGCATTTCCAGCAAGCTCCGAGGGCTGCTGAGACCCCAGGTGATTCTTTTTTTCTTTTTTGACAAGATCGAACGCAGGGTCGCTTGGCCACCGCACCACACCCCCAGACCTTTTTATTTTTTGAGACCGGGTTTTGCTACATTGCTGAGGCTGGCCTCAAACTTGTGATCCTCCTACCTGGGCCTCCCAAATCAGTGGGATTGCATCGCTATGCCTGCTGGGGCCACACTTTGGAGACCACTGTTCTACCGAAATGCAGAGGAAACTAGCAAGAAAAACAAGCTAAACTGCTACTCAGCAAAGAGGGAGCAAGAGTCCAGGGGAAAACTACGATCCTTCTCCCCACCATCAGAACAGAGACAGACAGAAAAAAGTACCATGCCCTCAGCCCTCTGCCCCGAAGCCCAGATGCTCTTTACGCTACCGAGCTCAGGACATGGTGACCCTGCAGGGACAAGCTTGGCTGGGCTTCCTCCTGGGTGCCTGCACCTGTATCACCAGGAGCCTGATGCCCAGGAGGCCTGGAGGCCTGGAGGCCTGAGCAGAGGCCCAGCCTGCCCGCCTGCCTGCCCTGCTCCTCACCACTGGGTCTGACCAAAGTCCCCTCTCCTTCCCCACAGCCAACCTCCCTGCTCAGCATCCAGATGCTGGTATTTGCAGGGGAAAGAGCTTCCCGACATTAACAGGGGGACCTTCAAAAGCTGAAGCTGGGCCTAAACTTGACCCAGTCTCCTCCACGAACTGTCTTTCAGCCTCCCAGCCAAATGCGCAAGGACCACGTTTCTTCCCTATGAGGACAAGGATTTCTATTTATTTTCGTATCTGGTGCTGGGGACTGATCCCAGAGGTACTTTACCACTGGACTGCATCCTCAGTCCTTTTTTTTTTTCTTTTTTTCCTATTTTCAAACAGGTTCTCACTAAATTGCCGAGGCTGGCCTCAAACTTGCCATCCTCCTGCCTCAGCCTCCTGAGCTACTGAGATCACTGGCGTGCATTACTGCGCCCCACAACATTTTTTCTTTGGTCCCTGCTTCATTTCTGCTTCCCAGAGGGAAACCTAGCTGACACTTGGCGCTCAGCACACATTTATGGAATGAATGAATGAATGGATGAATGAACGGCCTCCTTCCAGAGGCCCAGAACTGTGTAAAAACTAGCAATGTTTCAAGGGAAGTCCACCCCAGGTTGCTCTTGGCACCAGCATGGTTGCTGGTGACTATGTGATCTCATTAGAGATGTATTTATGCCACTCCAGACACCTGGCTGTGCGCTGGGGCCTGGCTAGCAGCTGAACGGTGCCAGGAGGTCTGGGGATCGGCGCTGGGTGAACCCACGCACGGCGCTCCCCTCAGCCCCCCAGAGCCCCCAGTTGCAAACAAGCATCCTCCTGATGGGGAGCCTCCCCAGCCAGCCTGGCTCTCAGGACGCGGCTGCCGCAGGGGGCCCCCTCTTTCAAAAGGAGTTAAAATCCAATTTGCTCCTGCTGCTGACACCTTTTCTAGTGTGATGTATTTTTGATAAAAAAAATTTTTTTTTGATCAATAAAAATAAAATCTGTTACTCGCACCCTGCGGCAATTATTGCTCTGAGCCTGGTTTGCTGATCTCGATAGAATAAATAATGTTATTTTCCCAAAACTGTGGCCAGCCATAGGTTACAGTTGCATTAAAATAGCCGGGGGCTGGTGGAATCTGAAATCATACTGTTCTCAGAGAGGTATCTGGGGGGCAAGATCCTCTTTATTCAAGGAGCTGCAGGTGGAGGACTCAGGGAGGAGCCTGAGGAGAAGATCAGGGTCCACGGCCCTCCGGACAATGCAGGTCCTGAGCTTTGCATGCACAACTGTGTCACCTCCGGCATTGATATCAACCTAGCTCTGAGGATGAGACCAGAGAGGGTCAGTGACTTTCCCAGAGTCACTCAGCTCTATGTGTCAGCATCAGATCTTGAACCTAGATCGCCCTGCCATGTCACTTCCCTTCCTGAAGGAAGGCTGGAAACTGCAGAACACTGAGTTCATGCTGGTGCCTTACACTCCTGGCCTCCTCCTTTTTTTTTTTTTTTTTGGTACCGGGGATTGAACTTAGGGGCTCTCAACCACTGAGCCCCATCCCCAGCCCTATTTTGTATTTTATTTAGAGACAGGGTCTCACTGAGTTGCTTAGGGCCTCTCCATTGCTGAGGCTGGCTTTGAACTCCGGATCCTCCTGTCTCAGCCTCCTGAGCAGCTGGGATCATCTTACTATCCTTACCTTACTATCCTTGCTTACAGACCCCGACCCCCTGCAAAGCCGCAGCTCAGAGGCACGAACCCAAGCAAGACAGGGCCGCGCTGGAGGGCAGGGGCTGGATCCCCACCTGGCGAGATGGACAGGGGGGTACTCCCAGGACTGCGCCGTGGGCCTACTGTGTGCTGACGATTCCAGGGTGGATTATTTTCTGTGCTATGTCTCTGAATTTTTAAAAGGTGATTTTCTAGTAAAAGAATGTGTGTTTCCTGCAAGAGGACAGGGGAGGAGGAGGTGACGCGTGGCCTCGAGGCTGAGTTAGACCTGTGGTCCTGGGTGGCTGGGGACCTGGTGGCCAGGTTGGGGGGGGGGCGGAGGCAGGAGGGAGAGAGGTGGAGGGAGAGTGTAAAGGGAGGGGGATCCGCCCGGTGCCCAGGGTGAAGATGCTGGAGGTCAGGTGGTCCCCTCCCAGGATGGCAGGACATCAAAGAACTCCAAGTGCTGGGCACTGTCCCGCTCAGCCACACCCTCCCCCTCTTCTTCCTGTCAACTCTGCCCACAGAAGCTTCAGCCTGTCTGGTTTTAAATGAAGAAAAGGAGAGAAAAGTCGGTAGGTGTGGCGGTACAGGCCTGCAATTTCAGTGACTTGGGAGGAGGCCGAGGGAGGAGGATTGTAACTTGGAGGCCAGCCTCAGCAACTTAGTAGGACCCTGTCTCAAAATAAAAAATAAAAAGGGATTGGGGATGTGGCTCAGTGGCAGAGCACCCCTGGGTCCTACTATAAAAAAGAAAAAGCAAGGCCCACAAGCCCTCCCTGGTCCCACAAGGAAAAAGTCCCCCAGGTCCACGGGGTCCCTCTCACAGCCCTCCTCCCACTCTGCCCCCTGGGGCCTCCCAGCCCCAGCCTCTGCCTTCCACCCCATCCCCAGTCAGCCCCCTGCCCTCTAATCAGCTCGCCCTGGGAGCGGGCGGTGTCTGTGGAGTTGTGCCCCAGGCCACTGGGTCTGCCGTCTCTCTCCTTTCTCCTCCTCGGTGGCTCACAACGTCCCTGGGAGGCTCCCGTTCGGCTGCACCCGGGAAACCACCCCGTCTCTCCTGCTGTCCTCCTTCTCTTGGGAAATGGAAAACCGGACTCTGCCCCACCCCAGCCCTCTCATTGCTACCTGGAGTCCAGAAGGTTCCCGTCCTCCCCGGCTGGCCGGCCGGGTCGTCCCTACCCCGAGAGCAAAGCCCCCTCCCGCTCCCGGCCCGGATGCTCTGGCTCTTCCAAAAGTTGAGGGTCGGCTGACCTGGGGCCTGGGGGCCTGGAGGCCTGGGGCCCGGCCGCTGGCTCCACTTTGAGCTGGATCTGCCTCGGGAGCCGGACGCTCTCCAGCACCTTTGAGGTGGCGCCGGGAGCTCAGAGCCTTTGCTGGTGCCATCGGGTTCCCGTTAGTGTCCCCCGTTGGTGTCCGGGAGTAAATCACAAACACGCGGCCATTTCCACTTCTGAGGCCCCCGCCCGCTGCCTCAGCTCAGGGCACCCCCTCCCCAGTGCTGCCTGTGGATGAGGACCAGGTGGCCGTGGGGGCACAGCGGCCGGGCTGCCTGTCATCTGCACAGCTGCAGCCCCTGCCTGCCGCTGGCACCTGCCGCGGGCCCCAGGGCCAACCCGGAGACCTTTCCCGCGAGACAGACGGATGGACCGATGGACAGACAGTGGGAGGCCCTGGGACTGCAGGTCTGGACCCAAAGCCCCGGGTCCCATGAGTTAGGGGTTGCGGAGGGGGCAGGGGAGCTGGTGGGGAACAGGTTGGTTAGGGCCACCGTGTCCACCACAGCCTTGGGCTAAGTGGGTACGGCGGGGACAGGTCACCAGAGCCTGGGCACTTGGGATGTGTGCGCAGTCCCAGGCGCCTTCAAGATCAGCTCCCGTGACCTTGGCAATCACGTCGACCCCTGTCTCTGCATTTCCCAATGAGGACGCTCAGAGAGCCGAAGCCACCTGCCACCACTCACAGCTGCCACACAGCAGGGTGGGGGCCACACTCGGGGCGGGTGCAGGTGACTCTCGGGCTCAGGTCTGAGAGCGCCTTTCTGCATCCTGGTCTGTTCCAGCCGGGAGCAAACACAGTCCCAAAGTCCTCGTCTTACAGATGAGGAAATTGAGCCCAGAGAGGGGATACAACTTGCCAGAGGTCACACAGCAGATCAGAGGGGCAGCTGGGTCCCAAGCCCTCTGGCTGTTCCCAGAGACCCGCTGCCTCTCTTGGGGGTGTGAGTATTCTCGGAGATAGGGACACGCAGGGTGTGTCACTGTGAGATGCAGGGGTGGCTGACAGCAGGCCTCACTGGACAGGGGCCCTTACAAGGTGCCATGCGTGTGGCCACTTTTGGCCAAGCACTGAGACCTCTGACTCCGGGTCTCTCAAGATGCCCTGGGCTCCTCCCGGCTCCCCCTGGGTTGGAGGTAGTGACGCCCCCAGCCTGAGGCATCCTGCACCCGGGAGAGAGAAGCCAGGACAGGCGGTGTCCAGCCAGGCTGCGCTCCACTGCATCCCGGTGGGACCGGGGGCCACCAGCAGGACACAGGTCCAGGGACTGAGAACCCTGGCGCCCTGGACAGTGGCTTCATCTCTCTGAGCCCCAGCCTCCAGGAGCCACCTGGGTGCAGAGGCAGACGGGGAAGGAGAGACGCTGCCCCTTGGCCCAGACCCTCCCCAGGCCCCGGGGAAAGCTGACACAGGTCCTTGCCGCACCCTCGGAGGCCCCGGCTCGTTGCTGAAGAAACCCGAGGATCCGGCAGGGACTCATCTCCAGCCAAGGCGCTGAGTCACTGTTTGCCCAGGGTTACCTAAGATGTGCCCCAACAAGAAGGAGCCGGCCTCCCCCAGGGCCCTCAGACACGCCCGCCTGCCCAGACCCACAAAACTCGACCAAAGGCAGACCCCTCCCGGGAGCAGGCAGGCCCAGCCCCGAATCACTGGGATCCAGAGGCACCTGGTTGGCCTCCAAGGATGGGGCCTCACCACCCTCAGCACGCGTTTAATGAGCACCTACTAGGTGCCAGGGGCTTTCTCACCCTGGTCTCCTTCCAAGCTGCCTGGCGGCTGTGAGGTGACTCCCACGGCCCCGACCTTTTGCAAGCAAAAAAGCCCAAGCTGGGAAGGCATGGCTCGGGCCTCTACAGGACGGAGCATCTGCAGCCGATCCCCTGGGCTTTCCCGGGCTTCGGGCAGGAGAGACCTGGGGAGCCCTAAGAAGCGGCGTGCACTCCTCCCCCATCCTGGCCGCTCGGTCTGGGGGCAGCTCAGAGGTTGGGGTTTCTCAAAGCCCCCACCATGAATCTCGGTGCCGCCAAGGCTGAGAACCGCTCTTCCAGGGCTCCTGGGTTTTGCCCAGAATCCCCCCCCCCCGCTCCTATTCTGCTCCAGAGGAGGGGGCTCAGGGGGCTGTTGGGGGATCAGGCGTTCGGGGGGGGGGGCGGCTGGGGAGGGTGCACATGGGGCTGGCCTTGGCTGAGGAAGAGGCGCAGAGACTGAGCCTTCCTGAGCCCCAAGAGGACAGGGGCCAGAGAGCATGGGAGCGAGTAGCAGAGGTCACTTAGAGGTCATTCCCAGCCTTCCCCTGCCTCCACCGCCCTCCAGAGCCCTCAGATCTCCATGCTCCCCATGATGCTGTGACTTCCGCAAGGACACAGTTCCTTACACCTAATCCACCCCTCGGACGGCCTCCTCCAGGACCCGTCCTCTGGAATGGATCCCCCTTGGTGAGGCTACTTGAAGTCGAGGGTGTGGGCAGCTCCAGGCACCCTTTCCTCCTGGTGGCTCTCTGAGGCGCAGGGGAAGCCCAGCCACCCAACTAACTTCTCGCACCCCTTCCCATCCTCTAGGACTTTGCACCTGACCATGGGCCTTTGGGGTGGGCATCCTCGTTCTCCCCCATTTTACAGATGGGGAAAGGCACAGAAGGTAAAGCAGCACGCACAGCAGCTGTGGTAGGGCCAAGACTCAAGCCCGACTCCTCTGCTCAGGTGCTGAGCCGGGGCAAGCCATCTTTTGATCTGCAGCAGGAGGGAATGAAGTCAGACCAACGGAAGAACTGCCTGTCCTTGGTAGTCCTGAGCCCTGGTCCTCAGCTGCCATGGGGGAAGCTGTAGAATGTCTCCGGGGCTTTCTCAGTTATTAAACGACCCACCCCCTAGGCCCACGCTGGAGCCCCACTCCTGAAGCCCCCGCCCTCCAGCAGTCCAGGTGAGTGGAGGGGAAATCCAATCCTGTTTCCTTTACGCTGAACTTGCCAAGAGCTTGTTTGCTCTGAGAACCTCAGAGGCCCACCAGGCCCCGGCCTCCTGGGTTTCCAGTTGTTGACTTTCCAGCCTGACTTGGGGGGACGTTGCCACACACCCCCTGGGTGAAGGGTTGAGCCTGAGGACTTGGCCAGGAAATGTGGAGGTGCCGGGCTCTGGGACGGGCCAGATGCCTTCCACAGTCACCTGAGGCCACCACCCTTTCCCCACCCAGCCCTTCCCTTGGTCACCAGCTGCCACCGCCTTGACCCAGAGGCCAGGGAGTCCCTCGGTCCCTACAGGCCACAGCAGCTCGGACCTCCCCCAGACCACAGCCTGACCACCGTGTGTGGAGGTCTCAGGACAGAAACGAGGCCAGACCTGGCCTTCCATCCTGGATCGCAGGGAGACTCGCGGTGGCCACCAGATTATCCTGAAACAGGACGCGCCAGACTGGGACAGCCCAGGAAGGAGCCCAAGTGGAACACCTCTTTGCTTTCCTTCTTTGACGGGGAAATGTCCCTGTTCCTGCACAAGCCTGCCTCTCCCTAGCCCAGGCCAGGCCTGCCTCTCCCTCACCTTCTGGGGTTGGCCAGAGACCACCATGGAACTCATGTTGAACATGAAGAAACCAAAGAACAGAGAGCTGCTCTCATTTTCCTCAGGACACACAGCAGCGTCAGAATTTGAAGTCAGTCCAGCCAACTGCAGACCTGGTAGGCCCAGCCGGAACCCTGCGCTCCCGCGGAGGGTCCCTGAACCGAGGCGTTCCCACTGGGCCCTGTCACGCTCCCAGGACAGCCACACATTGCCCTCTTCTCCCGGGAACCGGCGTCTCACGGCCACATGTCTCGGAGATGGGGCCCCAGAACGGCCTTGGCTCCTGGCCTTGGCTCCTTAGGGCCTCATCTTCTTTATTTTCAAAATGGGGAAGTAGGACTGGAGGGTCCCAAGCCCCCGGCCCGCCAGCTCCGATATTCCACCACTTACTGTGTGACCTCAACAACTAAGCTCCATGTCCCCACTTGCCACGGAGGGGTGACAAGGCCATCCACAGAGGGGTGAGGGTTGCAGCTGTACAGTGCTGGCCACCAGCGGCCTGGCTGTGGAACCAGCTCTTCCTGGTCACTGGCTTTCTCTCGGCTCTGCCTCCGTCTCCTCTGGGCTCGGAAGCCATTCCACAGCGAGGAGGGGAAACCCAGCGGTTGCCATGAGCTGCGAGGGGCCCAGAGAGAGTCCCCGCCTCGGAGGAATGAGGGCATCTCCAGCATGACCGACTGAGTTCGCTGTGTGACCTTGAGCGACTCACTTAACCTCTCTGGGGCTTCTGCCCTTCCATTTCTGACAGCGAGAGGGTCAGAATGATACTCCCAGAGCTCACATCTGGGGCGTCTGCAGCCCCCAGACCCAACCCCAGTGCAGTGATCCGGGAGAGCTGAGGGTTCTGATTCTGGATGGGGAAGGAGAAGTGCACCCAGGATTCCTCTTGGGAGGCAGCGGGGGGCCCGGACCCCGGAGCCCTGTTGACGGGGCTGGTAGCTGCTGGCCTTACCTTCAGGGCTGTGTTAAAGTCCCCAGATGGCTCCCGCCTGCGGGGGACGGTCAGAACCCAGGCTCTTCCTCCACAGGGACCTTCCCCCCAACTTGGCATGGGGCTGATCCCCCCTGTACGCCCCAGAATGTTCTAGAGGGTTTAGGATCAGAAAATCTCCATTCTAACTGCAGCGGGCCTGCTTTCCAGGGAGACGGGAAGCAGTCAAGCTATTTTTCTGGCCCCTCGGTCTCATGGTCGGGTCAACGGGGGTGACAGGCCCCAGCGAGGAGGTGGGGCTGGCACCTGCTCCCACCTCTGGACCCTGGACCCAGCAACTGATGAGACCCAGCCCTGGGGAGACGTCAAGGAGCGAACGACCTCTCTCCCAGCCTCCCTGGCACACTTCACGGAGGGAGGGAGGCCAGGACAGAGTCCCCTGCACCGTCCACTCGGTCAACATGAGCCGGGTGTAGAAGTGTGCATTTGTCTATGGAGAAACCTCTAGAACCATCCTTTAACTCTGCGGGGCAGGAAGCGGGCACAGACTTGACTTCCTACTCGCTCTGAGCGTTCGGATTCTCTCTTCACACGGGGCCGTCATCCTCCACAGAAGGCACGGCAGACGCCTGGGTGCGGAGACCAGCCATCTTTTTTGTGAATCCCGAGCAGAACCCTGACCCAGCGCTGCAGGGTCTCTCTGGGCGAGGGCAGTGCACGGACAGATGCGTTCAGTGAACAAGTGACCCCTCCAAGGCTTCTCAGGTCCCTAACAGGAGACCAGCCATGAGTACCCCGAGAGCTTCCCGGGGTCAGAGGTCATCTCTAGACCCACCACGAGGACACCAAAGTGCTTGTCACAGGCTCAGGTCGCCCCAGCTCCCCCACAACCTTCCAGGAGAGTTTCCACCTTGGCCTCGAATGCACACCTGTCCCCAGTGAGGCTCAGAGCAGGCCCCAGGGGACACAGGACAGAGGCCCGGCTGTGCTGGGTTTGGGGCCCAAAAATAAATGCAGCCTCTCCCCAGCCCCAAGCTGCTGGCCCGGCCTCCTCCTGGAGATGCCCTTTGATTTCAAAACGGGCTGCAGTGTGAGGCCATAAGCCCCGGTGGTGCCCGTAAACAAACAGGCGGTGCTGGGCCTCCCCCCGCCCCGTGCCCCCCGCCTACCCCCTGCCACTTGAAGGCAAGGGCACAGGGCAGGGCCTCCCGCCATTGTCCCCGGGTAATTAATTGCGGTAATAAGGGGCCACGCAGAACTTCAAAGGCCAGGCCCAGCCCCAGCCCTGCTCCGTGTGCAGCCAGAAAGCAGGGTGGGCCCGGCACCCGCACCCGGGCTGCTGTGCCCAGGGCAGCACCGGGCACACGTGCCCTCTCCGGAAGGAGGCGTCCCCGGTCCTATCTCACAGATGAGGAGACCGAGGCTCAGAGAGGCCGATTCCTGCAGCCAAATTGTGCTGGGAACCTGGCCTGATTCAGGCCCCTAGAGACCTGGAGGAGGAGGGGGCTGGCACGTCCCTTGTCTCAGCCTCTGCATTCCCCCCCCCCAGACCAGGGGGGAGGAGCAATATCTAATCTGAGAGCTGTGGCCCACTGAGGGAGGGGACAGGGTGACAAGCCAGGGCGGGACGGTGGGGATCAGAAAGTCCCCCACAGATGCACAGAATGAGGTGGAAATGAAGAGACTCCTTCCATCTGGGGACCCCAAGCCTGGCACTCCATGAGCCTGTGTCCCTACCCCGCCACCCTGAATAGAGGGGTGTGCTGCCCTCTGTCCATCCCCCCCGACAGGGCCCGTGAGAGCTAGTGCTGGGCCCAGGTGACCCGGCCTCCCCTCCACCCATCCCCCTGCTGTCCCCTGCTCCCTCTACTGTGTCACGTACTTTATTTTATTCTCTTTACCCTTCAGCGCTGCAGACCCTGGCCCAGCCTCGGGAGCCACCTTTCCCAGACATTCCTCTTAATCTTTATAAACCCCCGAGGAAAGTATCCTAGCTCCACCGCACAGAGGAGGACATGGGACGAGCAGGACAGGACACCCTTCTCATTTGGGGAGGTCAGCCGCCCGGATTCTCGGCTGCTTCACGGTCACCTCCAGGAGCCTGGTCCCCACGGTGCCCCTCTCCCCTCCCCGCCCTGCGGCCTCCGGGCCAGGACGCCCCACCTCCCTGCGGCTCCCTTCCTTCTGGTTTTTCGCTCAGGATTCCTGAGCCGAGGAGCGGGGCTGGTTTATGGCACTGCTGGCCCCACGGCCTCGTCCCGGTGCAGGTCAGCTCTCTGGGGCTGGGGGGCTTTTTGAACGTGCGCAAGGCAGGTTGCTAAGGTCAAGGGTCACAGCCCTTCCTGGGGGAAGTTCGAGTTGGCTCCTGCCTGGAACGCGGGCTCTCGTCCCCTCGCCCCGCCCCTGGGCCCCCCTGGGTCTCTCCAGATAGATGCGGCATCTGGATTTCCCGTTTTCTTCTCTCCTCAGTTTGTCCTCAAGCCAGAAAATATTAAGGGGCCTGGGGGGACAGCAGAAGTGAGGAACTGGGGGTGAGCTAGAGGCCGGTTCGATCTGGGCAGCAGGACACTAGGCCACACCACCAGCCTCAAGTGGCAGAGCCAGGATTTGAACACAGCTTGGTCTGAGTCACAGAGCCCAGCTCCCCCCACCAAGCAGGATGCTGGCCCCAGCCCAGGGCCCTTCTCAGTCCAAGGCTCCAGCCACCCAGTGTCACCAGCTCCACCCGTGGACACAAACTGAGTCCTGTGGCCCATGTCCACCTCAGCGCCAAGCCCAGAAGCACGTCTCCCTGAGAGCAAGGCCTCTGGGTCCTGCTTGTCAGGTGCCCTTCCTTTCCTGCCACAGGTGGAGAGGTTGAGACACCCCACCTGACAGGTGACAGCCAGCTCCCGAGGCAGAAGATGGCTAGCCCTCCCAGGCACCCTGGGGCCAAGGGCTTTTCTGGGACCCCAGACTCTTGTGCTCAGCCCAGAAAAGCCAGGCACAATGGGGCAGGAGCGGGCGGCTGCCAGGGCCCAGAGGCAGGGCTCCCCCCCCAACTCCTGGCTGAGCCCCCGGCTCCCCACTCCTCTTCCTTTTCCCAGGAGGAAGACACCAGGGAAGGGCGTCCCCTGCCTGGCACTGCTAGGAGGCGGTGGGGGGCGTGTCCAGAGGGTCTCCAGCCTATGGTCACTGGGCCGCTCCTCCTTCAGGCTCCCCTGGTACCTGAATTAACACAGGTGTGGGCTCCAGGGGGAATAAAAACTGAAGAGGGAAAGACTGACCCTCGGTGGAGGTCTGGGTGCGCCCTCCCCTCACTAGGAAAGTCCTAGAAGTAAGGAACTCCAATCGAGGGCCTAGTCTGCGTATGATATTGTACTGGCACCGAGGCCAGGTGGATCCAAACAGGGTACAATGCAGTTAACTATCTAGGAGTGGTGGCACACGCCTGCGATCCCAGTGACTCAGGAGGCTGAGGCAGGAGGATCTCAAATTTGAGACCAGCCTCAGCAACTTAGGAAGACCTTAAGCACCTTAGTGACACCCTGTCTCTAAATAAAAATGAAAGGGGCTAGGGGTGTGGCTCAGTGGCTCAACACCCCTGGGTCCAATGCTCTGTACCCCGCACCCCCCAAAAAAGTGCAGTTAACTGGTCCTGATCCTCAAAGAAGTCACCAATTGGGAACAGAAACATAGAAACAAAGCCACCAGAACTGGGAATCTATGTGCACACGTGTGTGGGCATGCACACGTGCACATGCACACACACACAATCACACCCTCTCCCCAGTAGAGCGGACGGGAATCTGGGCTCCTCCCTCGCTGGGCTAGTCCCCCGCCTCGGCCTTCACACTGATAACTAAGGAAGGACGCTCCCAGGCCACGCCATGGCCTCCCGGTCAGTACTCCCACGGCCTTCCCCACACCGTACCAGGCCACTCTCCACCTGAGCCCCTGGCTCTGGCCAGCCTGGGGGAGCCACCCTGGGGCTAAGATGGAGCTCTGGCCTCAGCCACTGAACACGGCAGCTGGAGACCAGGTGGAGGCCCAGGAGCCCGCCCACTCGGAGGCACTGCCCCTCGGTGCCCAGAAAGGTGCTGCTCTCCCCACCTCCCGCCTCCGCCTCCACCCATAACCCAGGGCAAATGGTCCCTGTGTCCGTGTCAAACGCACAGGGACCGTGACATGCTCAGGTCCCTACACAGCCCCTGGCGCGGGCCTGTGGTGTCCAAGGACGGGGTTGTTATTGGGAGCATGGCCCAGGAGGGACAGTGGCCGGGAACCCTATCTTCTCCTCCAGGAATGCTCGCCCGAGGTCCCTCACAGCCACCGCTGCTGTGTTGGGCTGCGCTGGGAACATATGGCGGAGGGCCGCTGCTGCGGGCGGGGCCGGGCGGGGGCCGGCGGGAAGAGGAGGAGGAGGAGGAGGAGGAGGAAGGGGGTATTTAAGAAAAAAGGAAAACCCACACAAAACCAACAGAATTCCAGCCGATTATTCCTGCGGCTGCAGATGTACATTAATGCAGGGAGCGGGTCGGGCTCGCTGCAGAAAGGGAGGCCGCGCAGCTCCTTTTAACAAGCCGTTGTCTGGCTTGATCTTGTCACTCTGAAGAGGGCCATTGAGAGGTATTCAAGCGTCGGCCCTGGGGGGACAAAAGGGCCCAGTATATATACTGACTGCTCAGTTGCCTGCGGGCCCTGGGCCCTTTGTCTGACCTCCCTTAATAAACTTTTGGGGAGAGTTCATCAAGCCACTTCAATAGCTGATGTTCTCATTTTCAGAGAGAGGAGAGAAAGCAGAAGGCCCGCGTCCCTTTTTTTTTTTTTTAAGGGGGCATTCTCCATAAGAGGGGGAAGGGGCGAGAGAGAGAAAGAGCCGGAGTCTGTAGACACCCCACTTTAAAGGGGAAAGAACGCACCACAAATCCCCAAAGAGAACCCAGACAAAACCGCTATTCATCAGGCCTCGGAATTCAGCCTCCCTTTAGGCGTCTGGGCCTGCTACCCGGCGGCCTGGGGGTGCCTGGGTGTGGCCTTCGGGAGGCAGGAAGCCTGCTCGAGGCTCTGGAGACCCGCAGAGAGGAGATCCGGAGGAGGAAAGCCGCCCGCAGAGCCTCCTTCTGCTTCTCTTTCTAGCTCTGGGGTCCTTGATGTCCTCCCCGTCAGGCTCTTCTTCAAAACAGGAGGCTTTTTTTTTTTTAATATATTTTTTGGTGGTCAGCAGACCTTTATCGTTATTTATTTATTTTTTGTGGTGCTGAGAATCGAACCCAGCGCCTCACCCATTCCAGGCGAGCGCTCCACCGCTCAGCCTGGCCCAGGAGGTCTCTTTTTATGCAGGGGGTAGCAATTTCTTCTCCTCCAAGGTGTTTTGTTCTGTGTATTTTTGGCTTCTCAGGTGCTGGGGACCAAACCCAGGGCCTTGTGACGCTAGGCAAATGCTCTTCCACTGAGCCACGTCCCCAGCCCACCTCCAGTCCCTTCCCTCCCTTTCTTTGCAGCACTGGGGGCTGAACCCAGGGGTGCTCCAGGATCAGGCTACACCCACAGTTCTGTTTAGTTTTTTATTTTGAGACAGGGTCTCTCTAAGCTGTTAAGGCTAGCCTCCAATGTGCAATCCTCCTGCCTCAGCCTCCCAAGTAGCTGGGATTACAGGTGGGCACCACTGCACTCAGCCCCCAGTTTTCTTTCCTTAAAATGAGGCTTCTTCTAAGACCCTCCTAGGGCCTTCCATCTGGGGCTGCAGCAGGGTTTCAATGCCAGTCCCCCTCCCTCCTCACCCCCTTCAACTTTGCACCAGGTTGTAAAAAGGCTTCCTCTCCACTGCCCTCCCAGGCTTCTAACCAAAGGAATGGAATCTGAACACACCCCCGAAATCCTACACTGCAGGGCAAGGTGGCCTGGTGGGGAGTGGGTCGAATGGGAGGGACCATAAAAAAATTTTTTTAGTTGTAATTGGACATAATACCTTTATTTATTTATTTTTATGTGGTGCTGAGGATCCAACCCAGCGCCTCATACGTTGCTGGGCGAGCACTCTACTGCTGAGTCCCAGCCCCAGCCCCCCGCCCCCCGCCCCCATGCAAACCTATTTTTTTTAATTAATATTTTATTTTACTTGGGGAAACTGAGACTCAGAGATACGGACTCCAATCTAAAGCGGCAGAATGCTGAGCTTCAAACTCACACCTTACAAACCCAAATTTCAAAGATCTAAACTAAGCTGACTCTTAGATTTTAAATAATAGAGACCAGAAGTTGCACTCTTGACGTACCAGGTATTGCCATAAGAGCTTTCAACCGGCTGTAAATACGCACGGGTTCCAACAGCCCAGTGAGACGGGTCCTTGCAGTAAAATACCCCAACTGAGCCACAGAAGAAGATATGAGACGAGCCGCTCAGCCAGCCAGGTGGGCAGAGCCCAGTGCACCCCAAGTCAGCCCCCAGGGCTGCCGCCTTGGCCCCCAGCCCCCTCATGCTCTGCCCTGGATAAAAGGCCGGCAGGCAGGAAGCAGCGAGGATCCAGCACACCCCTGCCCTGCCAAGCCTCAGAGCCAGGTCTCCCCAGGCCTGGTTCAGCGCACGCCCAGACACACACACACACACACACACGCACGCACGCACGCACGCGCGCGCGCGCGCGCACACACCCTCTCCAAGTCTCCCCAGCGGCCCTAGTTCAATGTTTTACAGGCCTAATGAGTGTTGACAAGTTTAATGAGTTTGTTTTAAAGAAGGGAGGGGGAGCCTGGTCAAGTTGAGGTTTCCGAGTCAAATGAATTAGTGGAGGCCGCCAGACTTTGCTGACAGGCCTGGAAAGCTTTCCCAGGACAGCAGCCTCCAGCCACCGACCCGGCTCCCCTCCTTGAGAGCCGGCCCGCCGCCAGGCGCTGGGGCCTCCGGGGGCCTCCGGGCATCCCCCCGCGCCTGGTTCCCCACCAGAGCCCCTCTCTTGGTCCGGCAGCAGGTCCCCGCCAGCCCACCCCTGTGGGCCCCCTTCTGCTGGACTCTCCTCCCCCACGGAGTCCCCAATGAGAAATTTGATTCAAACCCAGTTTGGCACTTGTTTGCATATTGATTGCGTGGTAATTAAGTGGCTTCATCTGTGGAGGGGACTTGCCACCTGCATTTCTAAGCTCTGCAGTCACGGGCTGGGACCGGCCACAGCCCTTGTTACTGACCGTGGAAACTGGAATCCAGGGAGACCAGCTTCTGGCTGCTCGACGGCGGTTCCATGGGTTTCCACTAAAATAACTCTCTCTCTCTCTCTCTCTCTCTCTCTTTTTTTTTTTTTTTTGCAGTGAATGATGACAAAAACTGAGGCGTTTGCTGATATCTGACCAGCTCCAGACGAACAGCAGAGTTAAAATGGATGATCATTACGCCCAGATTAAAGAGGGACACGTGGCTGTGGCCTAGGAGCTCAGGTCACTGTGCCAAGCAATGTTGGTTCTCCGCTTGATCAGCCCCTCCCAAGCCACCTGGGATTGACTTGTCCAGGACCCAATTCCAACGCTCTCCTGCCTCTGACTCTAGCCTGGGATCCCGGGCAAAAGATTTCCTTCACCCAGCCTCAGTTTCCTCATCTGCAAAATGGGGTGACCAAGACCCGTGTTTCCCGGGGTGGCAGAGATCACCGGACCTGCGCAGGTTCTTGGTGAATCCCCCGCCGTCCATCCCATCTCTCATCACCACAGTCTTGCCCACGGGTACCGCCCGCTTCCTGTTTTGGCGGCTCCTCCTCCTCCACTAGCCCAGGTAGCAGGTGAAGCTCTGGGTGGCACCTGCCACTCACAGGAGGAGGCAGGGAGTGGAGGTTTAGGAAGGAGGCCGGCCTTGCCTCCCGACCTTCCTTTCTGCTGGATCACATGGGGTTTTGTCCTCCCACGTGGAGGACAGAGCTGGCGCAGACACATCACAGGTGGGGTCACAGCCCCTGGCTGGGTGCGGACCCCGAGTCCCGGGCAGACAGCACCGCCCCTCCGCCGGGCCCTGGCGCTCCGCCGGCGGGTCCTGCCATTGTCCGGGGCCAGCTGGGGCGTTAATCTTTGGCGTATTTGCCTTGCGGAGAAAGAAAGGCCTCGTGCGACGGGGCTGGGCCGGGGCGACACGCCGGAATGGGGAGGGGGCGTGCATGTGACCGCGCACACGTCCGCCAGGCCCGTGACGACAGCAGCGGCCCTGCACGCTGACATTTAAACCTTTTGTTGTCCCCGAGGCCTTCCTTGGGGGGCAGGGAAAGAGGCCGCCTTCTGAAAGCAGCCGTCCTTGTCCTTCCCCCTCGGCCACTTACTAGCCAGATGCCTTCACGGAGGCCACCAGGTGCCCCCAAGCCCCAGCTGCCTATCTGTGAAATGGGGGCAGATTCTTTCAGAGCCAAAGCCAAACCCACCCGCCTGCCACCAGAGCAAGTCCCCTGAGCACACGGGTCCCTTGTTCTGCAGCAACGCGCCCAGAGACCCCCAGTGACAGCCCCACACCCTGTCCACACACCTCGGCGGAGGACCAGCGGCCCAGGGAACCCTAGGACACGCCCAGGCACACCAACAGCCAGACGCCCCTCCCCAGTCTACCCAGAAACCAACTGCACCCTGTGTGTGCTTGGGACAGTCCCCACGATGACCGAAGACACCCGAGAGACCACTGGCCACCGCAGGCCCCGGAACATCACCTTCCCACACACTCCACTGCCAGTGGACTCCTCTGTTCATGGTCCCCAACACAAGGCCCAGACAAATGCCCGGGACCCCATTAGGAAAAGGAATCAGACGGATCTTCCCTGAAACATAAGCTTTACCCTGAAAGGGACAGGGAAGCCACCTTCCGGAACACAGGGCCCTGTGAGTTGGCCGAGGGTGTTCCAAAGTCAGATGCCTCTATCCGCGGCTCTGCCCCTGCTGCCTGTGCACCCCGAGCGGCGGAGGGAACCTCTCCACATGCTGCTTTCATCTGTGAAATGGGAACACTGGACACCAGGGGCCAGGGCACATAAAGCCCTTACCCCATTCCTGACACATGGCAAAAGGTGGACAGGTGGACAGCACGGGTCTCCAGTAAGACAGTCCTGCTGCTCTGTGGCCAAAGGGGCCCGGCAGCTCTCCGTGTATCTATAAAGGGCCTCTCTGCATCCCACCTTCCAAGGTTTCTTGAGAGGATCGATGATGTCAAATAGTGCTTCCTCCAGGCAGACCTCCCTGATTAGCCAGCGTCACTGCCTGGGGCCACTTCCTGCTTCCTGTCATGTTTCTGCTGTGTGTTCTCCAAACCCTTATCCACCTTCCTGAAGGACCCTCCCCAGGTGTGTGAGCCCCTGCAGCCAGGGCCACATCTGGGCTCCCAGCCCCATGACCTGCACACAGTATGCTCAGTACCTGTTGCTGAGGGAAGAAAACGTTAGTTCTAACTCCACCTTCCTGGGACAATGGGGATGGGGAGCGGAGGGCGGACAGCTGAGGTTACAGGTGGAGGCAGCCCCCCACCCCAGCACACTACCCCTGCCCCCTCCGGAATGTGGTTCCCAGGCTGCTGGCCTAGAGGCCCAGCCTTGCTGCTGCCCAGGATTCTCTGGCCGCCTCCTGCCAGAGGCCGGTGAGCCTTGATGTGTTTACCTGGGTGTTAATCCCCCACAATCCCCCCTGGCCTGACCCCAGAGCCAGCTCCATTCTTGTCCTGGGTCTAATTAAGTGCCTGAAATACCACTTCCCCTTTCAAACCCGCTGCTTTTCTGAGGCAGGCAGGTAAAGCCCGGCCAGCCGCTTTGAAGCGGAGGAGGCCCGGAAGCCCAAGCAGGTGCTTGGAGAGGAGGGGAGGTGCTGGGGGCCTGGAGGGAGGGGGGCGGGCGGGGGCTTGGGAGGACCAACACCTGCAAGTCCTCTGACGCAGGATGCTTAACCTTTTGGGAGCCCTGAGCTCTGGGAGACTCAGGAAAAGCTAAGGATCTCCCTCCAGGGAAATGCGCACATATGTATAAACAGATCATGCCGGGCCTCAGTCCCGGGGTGCATGGTCACCCCCGCAAAGCCTCTGTGGTCCTGGGGTAAGCTGTTGTGACGTGCTTTGCTTGGCATATGCAACTAGGTCTGGGTCAGTAGGTGGGTACAGCATGGATATGAGTATATACGTGTAGGCAGCTGTGCCCCCAAACTCAGCAAGGTCATTGCTGAGGATAGAGATGAATTCTTCAATTTGAATTTTGTTCACTTTCATATGATTTGAAATTTCATAATGATATAATACTTTTGCCAAAAGCCTTTCCAAAACACAAGGGGAATAAAATCTACGCAGCTATATTTTAGGATCCCCTGATGAAATAACGCGCACCTGAGTTGGGAAATTCTCACCTTCCGAACCTTTATGGCAGGCCCGTCCCATGCCCCTTACTCCCAGGCCTTGGCCTCAGGGTCATCGTGAATTTCCCGCACACAGGGGAACTTTTCTGCGCGTAACTCATTTGCACCTTGGATCCAGTCCCATTGGCCGGATGGAAAAACTAAGACCGAAAGCAGGGACCTGACTAGCTCCCAGGAGCCACAGCAGGGGTGGCATGGGGAGTCGACCATCCTGAATCCAGGGAGCCGTCCCCAGTCCCCATGGCTGGCAGAGCCCAGTGCCTGGGCGCCTGTCTCCTGGCACTGGCAAGAGTTGCTGCTCCCAGCATAGTACCCTGGTGGATGAGACTCTCAACAGGGGCAAGTGAAAGCAAAAGGAAGTGTCCCATTCACGGTGCCTGGTCCAGCCATCTGGAGCCTGGTCCCTGTGCTCTTTTAACTTTGCTGGGCAACAAGGAACACATTCCTTTCCCTCTCTGGGCCTCATTTTCTCCATTTGGAAAACAAGGTGTCATGCTGGACTATTTGCTCTCAGCTGGGGTGGCCATCAAATCACCTGGGTGGGTTACCCCATTGCCACTGCCGTCAGGTGCCCAAATCCAGGCAGCGCTCAGTACCAGAGCAGAGGCGAGTGACTCTGGGGCACCTCCTTGGCTCAAGGGTCTTTCCGTCTCCCAAATTCTGCATTACGTCCTCCTTCTAACGCCATCCCAGGACAGCACCACCCCTGCTCCCAGTCTCCGCACCCCAGTAAAGCACAGAGAGGGTAACGGCCTTCCCTGGTCACACAGCAAGCTAGGCAGAGACTCAGTGACAGGGTCTGGAGACCAGTCCTGCCTGTTCTAGCAAAGAGACCTCCCAGCCAGGAGAGAAAGTTCCCTAATGGGGGGAATAGAAGAGGAGGAGAATCATTTGTCACCAGATAAGCAATATCACCTTATCTCTGAAGACCCATAACCACAGCCTGGGGGCCCTGATTCCAGGAGGGTGTAAACAGAGCTTCCCCTCCCCCTCCCCCAGAGTGGCCTGGACCGAGGTCCCTCCTCCCTGAGCACAAACCCTGCCTCCCTGGAGCTTCCTCTGTCTGGGGAACCAAAGCTGGATTTTACTTCTTCCTCTGCCGGGGGACACCCCGAAGCTCCTGCCCAGAACCCAGGCTCCGTGCAACACAGTTTGGAGACCCAGGGTGGATCCCGCCTGGCCATTGTTCAGACAAAGGGACCAAGAACCCGAGAAAAACAGGGGCACATCCAGAATGCCACAGCAGCTGGTGCTCAGCCAGGGCCTCTCCCCTGCCTGGTGGATGGCCATTCAGGACCTGGGTTCCGGTCAGACTCTCTGCTCCCTGGGCCTTGGCTCCCTTACTGCTCAAAGGATTTTGCTCAGGGGGGTGAAGGGACCTTTCAGAGGGTCAGGCCTGTGTGTCTACCAAGCCCAAGATCCTGCTGGCTGCAGCAGCAGTCTCCTGGGCTTCAGGATCGGGGTTCAGAAGACTGGGGGAGGGCGCTGGGCAGCTGTCTAAGGTGGGGCAAGAAGAGGAGCTGCTGGCTGGTCCCTGTCAGCCTCTTCAGGTGAAGGCACCAGGGTCCCGCAGACCCTGTAAGGGGGAGCCCTCCTCCCTGGCTTCCTTGGGCTACCTCTCTGCGCCTGGGTCTTCCCTTCTGTGAAATGGGACCACATAGAACGCAAATGCTGAGGGACTGCAGGGGTGGGGCAGGCCTCATGGCACCCGTGGGGACGGGAGGGGATGCCCGCCATCTTATTTTGCACCTGTCCCAAGGCCACCACCAACATTCCTGGTGACCTTCCCCCATTGGGGGGCTCATTCCTGTCTCATCCTTAGGACTCACCTTTTCCTCTAAGCCCCGTTCCAATCTGGCTCCATCCTCTGGGATCCCAGGCTGGAGGGGGGCTGGATGGCCCTAGTGGCTGACCATGGGCTCCACAACCCTGAGCATCCAGCCAGAGGTGTCTGGGGGTGAGCTCTCCATCCCCAGCACCGGCTGCACTCACCCTCTGTGCCCTCAACCAAGCATTCTCCCTTGGCCCTCTGCGGGCTGGGAAGATGCCCCCAGAGCCAAGGGCTCCTCCTGTCGGCTCTAGACAGGAGGGAGGCCATTCCCGGGTGCACATTTGGTGATCACCTGTGGATACGGAGCCCTGTGCTTTCCCAGCACCCATGATTTCACGGGGGAAAGGCCTCTACATAAAGACTCTGAGGAACACAGGAGGCCGGGAGGTGGGGGAGTCCTATTTATCCAGCCTCCCAATCTGTCCTGTGTCCTTATGCCCTTTACTCTTCCCAACCTACTGAGATGGCCATCCTTAGGTCCATTTTGCAGAAGAGGACACTGAGGGTCTCTGAGTACCTCACTCAAAATGACCTTTCAGCTGTGGCATCCTACTCTTTCTCCTCCCCCCTCCCCTCCCCTCCCTTCAGAAATTGGCTTCACAGCATCCCAGAGCAGAGGCCTCTGTCCCGCCAGACACCCCCCCATCACAGATCGGCAGGTGGCCACAGCTGGGGTGACTCTCAGAGACCTCTGTAATCCACTTCCGGGGCTCACAAAGGAGGAAGAAAAGGCCTGGGAGACCGAGTCTTGTGCCCTAACCACACAGTACTGAGCGACACACAGGGCTTTCCCCAGCCCCCTGCCCCCCAAGCCACCGACTCTTGGCGACAGGGGCGCAGCTCCTTTGCCCCCTCCCTCCACGGCCCAAGCCCCAGCCGGGGCCGGCTGCCCCCATGGAGCCGGGGTTTTGTTGTGGGTTCGCTGCGTCCCGCGGTGTCGCGCCGCCGCCCCTCCCCCGCGTCCCCGGCCCCCGGCGCGCGGCTCTTGACTTCATCCACTAAGTCAATAGCGGGCGCGGGCGGGCGCTCCCCCCGCGCCGCGCCGCCCCCCGGTTTTCTTCTCGGAATAATGGGGGCTCTTTGTGGCCTAATCAGCCTCCTGAGGGGCCAGGAGGCCGGGAGCGCTTCCCCCGCGGCCGTCGGTGGAAATGAAAGCGGGATTAGGCCGGGGCCGGGCCACACCACAGTGCAGCGCCACCAGGCATTCGCCCCTTCAAAGCCCCTTTCGGGGTTTGGTTACTTTATTTCTAAAGTTGTTTGTATTTCTAAAGTGGCCATTGAGGCGCGAGCGGGGGCTGCGCCAGGGGGCGGGGAGGAGGGGAAGCCCTGGAGCCTCCCTCTCGGGCCTCCACCCGACGGCCTCCACCCGCCGACCAGGTTCCCGACAGCGGGCCCCCGGCCTCGCTTCCTCCTGCCCCTTCCATCCCCACTACGCGGATAGGAAAACTGAGGCTCGGGCACTGCGGGGAATGGAGGCTCCCCCGACGGGAGGGGCTCCCGGGTTCAAACCCACCGCCCAGCAAAAGGAATAGCCGGGCTCTTCTGGGGAGGGGGGGACCCAAAAGGCCTTTGCAGCAGTGTCGCTGGTCCCGTGCCTCTCAGAGGGTTCCAGCTGAACCTCTTGGTGTCCTCTAAACAGATAGCAATAGGGAGCCCATTTATTAAAGTTCCAGGGCCCTTTTGCTTGGAGTTCACTCTGAGCACCTCCAACAAATCCCAGAAATGCCGAGATGGTGCACTAACTCAGAGTTTCCCCCCATCGCTGACATGGGAGCGGGGGAACCCTGAATTTTGGCATCTGCCGGCAACAGGAGTGAGAGAGGAAGGGGTTTTGGCCCGCGGGGTGGGGGAGGTCAAAAATCAGAAGAAAAGGGTTTCTTCCTGTGGCGCCCCTTCCCACCGCCCCCCCCCCCACTGGAATTTCTTTTTTGTACTGGATTTCGGGCCCCTTGGAAGGGTAAATCCCAGCTCAAGAAGCCCAGGCCAGGAGGAAGACTGCGAGGATGAGAGGATGAGGGCGCAGGAGGGGGCCTTAATGCTTAAGGCTGACCGAAGTGGCCTGGGAGACTGGCCAGAGCTGGGTCCCGGGTTCCAAGACAGCCTGGAGATGGAGGTGCTTCTGAAGGTCCCCACTGGGAGCCAGAAGGTCACTGAAACTAAAACTAGGGCCTTGGAGACAAACTCTAGCTTAAATTGATTCCTCGTCTATGCAGCCCAGATAAATCCGCGCTGACTTTAAAACAAGCTTCCAGGGAACCAGAGGCCTGATCCCAGCCCCAAATCTCTAAACTGCAAACATGACACACCACCCCCCACAGGGTCTCCCAAATGTTGCTCTCTCCACACTGATTGGAACCTGCAGCCATAGAGATGGCTGTCCACCTGTCACCCTCTTGGGACCACGGGGAAGGCGGGGAAGGCAGCCGGCCCAGCTGGGGCTCTGCAGGGCATGGCTCCCACCGATTGCATCCCTGAAAAGTTGAGGGTGGAGTTTTCCGAGCTATTTCTTGCGCCCAGCACCCCACCCCTTTTTTCTCTCCCAGCCAGGGCCTTTTTGATCTCTGGTCTTTTGGCAAAGTCAGACAAAGAGCGCAGTCACGGAATGAGGCTTGGGAGGCTAGGGCCAGGGCTCCCTCAGACTCCCCCTGCAACCTGCAGCTCAGCCAGTCAGAGCCTGGAGGTGCCTCTGGCTTGGGGCTGCCACCAAACTCAACTCCAGCGCCAACACACCCTGCTGTTGTGCTCCCTCCCAGACCTGAACCAACACAAAAACACGTACTCCCACACCCCAGATACATCCTCAAGCAGCCTGGAAAGGAGGCAGGCAGGGGGGGGGGGTGGATCCAGGTCACTCGAAAGGAGCAGATGCATGAAACACATCTGTTTATTTGTGAGCTTACTGTCTCCACCACCTGGCTCAGAATTTCCTGAGGTCAGGAACAGTGTTTGGCACCTAGTAGGTGCTTAACCAATTTTTAGGATGAATGAAGTGATTCACATGTTATTCATCTCCGGGAAGACACTTCCATTTTTCTTTCTTTCCTTCCCTCTCTTTTGATGACAAAAGAGGGAGACAGCATATATGCTTATCACCTAAGGCAGATGTCTTAAAAAGGACACTTTCAACCAGTTCATGGAGAGGGGAGGGGTGGAACTGAATGCCTGTTTTGGAAAGGGGAGGAAGCTGCACCCCCAGAGAGCAGGCTCAATTTGGACTCCTGGAATCAGAAATCCCCTGAGAACATTGGAGGCTCGAGACCCAGGCAGATGTGGGGTTCTGAACGAGGTGTCGCCACAAGAAGCCCAAGGACCTCTCTATAGTGTGTGCAGAATTCTGGCCCGTGGACCTGGGTGAAGGGTGGGGTTCTGTTTCCCTTTTTAAGGTGTTATCCGAGTCTCAAAGGACTACAGAATCCCAATCCCTGAAGGATAAAAACTTTCTCTTAGCCTGATTCTCTGTTCACGGGAGGAAACTGAGGCCCAGAGAGGCTAAGTGAAAAGTTACCACATCACTGAGTTGGACAGTAGACGCCCCCACCAGCTGTGCACTGTCCCCCCCCCCCGTTCCCACCAGACCCGACACTGGGTTTAGGCCGGGAGTGTAGACAGTAAACAAGGGAATCGAACACTCGGCCGCGGGCAGCTGGACCCGGAGTGTGCTGGGTGGTCCCCCGGCCCTTACCCGCGCGCAGCCTGGGAGTGGGGACAGGGGCCTGGGCGCCACCCCTTCTCAAAGCCGAGAACTTAGAAGGGGCGGTTGCTCAACCGGAAGGCGGCGAGCCTCGCTCTCCCGGCAGTGAAACCCGGGCTGGCGTGTTTATTTAGCGACGCTCTGAATGAGGGTTCCCGCCCCCTGGCTCCGCGTCCCGACTCCGCCAGGCGCGCGGGCGGCCCCTGCCCTGCGCTCGGCTCCCAGTCGGCCTCCCGCCCGCCCCGCCGGCCCCGCGCGCCCGCCTCTAATTAAGCGGCGGGATCGCAGCGAGCCGCCGGGCCGCGCTGTAATATGATGAACTGCCTTTGTGCCAGTGTCACCGAAAGCGCTTCAGATAAGGAGAAGCGGCGCAGGATCAAAAGGGCGGCCGCGGCTCCCCGCCTCCCGCTGCCCCGCCGCCCGGCTCGGCGCGCTCGCCCTCTCCGCCCGCGCTCTCCTGCGGCCTCCGTCTAAGCCCCACGGTCTCTCCGGATCTGCCGGTCCCAGGGCCAGCCTTTCGGCGACTCCGCGTCTCTTTGTCTGTCTTCCGGTTGTCCCGCGCCTCCCTCGGCCCCTTCGCCCCGCCGAGTCCTCGAGCTGAGCTCCGGGCACGTTCTGTCTCCCGCGCTCCGCGCTCCTCCGGATTGTCTCTGGGCCTCTGCGGACGCGCTCTCCTCTTTTCCTCTCTCACTTTTCAACCCCCCTCCGCGGCTGTCCGTCCACCGCCTCTTCCCACCCCTCCCTGGGTCTCCGCCCGGGCTGGAGCCCAGCGCTCCTCCAGGGCCCCGGCGGCCAAGTCATTGAGGGGTCCCTAAGTGACCCGCAGACCCGGGGAACCGGGTCAATTCACCGGAGCAGGCTCGCAGAGACCTGCAGCCGCCTCCCGGCCTCTTACAACGCAACCTGACTCAGCTTAGCTGCCGAGAAGGGACCGGCACAAGCCCCCAAGGCGCCCGGGAATGCCACTTGGGGCTTCTGAGCTGGATTGGGGACGCCCGCAGCTTCCCCTCACCCCTCCCGCGGCTGCAGTGGCGGGTGGAGGATTTTCCGCTCCCCAGGGGCTGCAGTTCCATCTGCGGCCCACCCCGCCTTTGCAAGCCGTCCCCACACCCCTTCCTTTGGCCCCCACCTCCCCTTTGCCCTCGACCCCTTCTCTTCCTCCCCAGGCCCCTCCCCTTCACAGGCTAGGAGTCCCCCTGAGCTTTCTCCGGACCCCTTCCCGGCCTCCCCTCTCCCCCACCCCACTTTGTTTGAAGTTTTGGAGAGATCTATCTATTAATGGCGAAGTTCCTCCCTTAGGTCACCGTTCTGCCTTGATTCGATTTGGAAAGGCGAGTTCCCTCCCTCCCCTGCCCGACCCCAGTGGGGCCAATCCCTCCAGAGCAGGTCAGAAAGTGCTGACCCCATTTCCACCTTTTCCTCTTTCAGCCAGAGTTGGGGGGAGGGGGAAGGCGGGGGAAGGAGAGCCCAGGGCCAGGACAGCACAACCTGAGGGGGCACCCGGGTCTTCCCAGTGGCCTCACCCCCATCCTCAAGGCCACCGCCTAATTACCCCATTAGTCTGCAGTGGGAGGGAGGAAGAGGTATTCTTCTGGAATTCCTGGAATGTGCTCCCCCTTAGTCATGGCCTTCAAGGCCCTAGAGCCTCTGGAGCACCTTCCCTTTGGGGTCTCTCCCCGGTGCCTGCCGGGAGCCTTCCCTGGCCAGGCCCCGTGCCTCCTGGGGTACCAGCCGTGTCTGGTGGAGACCAGGAGCCTCCAGGGCCAAAGCCAGGACTTGGTACATTTCTGTTCCTATCCTCAGATGCCCTTCCCCGGGAACACAGAATGAGGCCTCTGTCAACTTTATTGATAGTGATAAAACACTGGCTGAAAGAGGACTCCAAAGAGGTAACCTGGAAGGAAACTGTACTTGCTCAGCCCCCCTCTCTCTATTAAAAATACGTTTGATATGTTATTTATATGTAGTGTGTGACAACTATCATTTTCAGAAAAACATTCCTTAAGGAAAGGGAAAAAAAAAAACACCCAAATAATCACCTTACTGCTTTAAGTCTACTGTTATATGTGCTTTTAAATCCTTCCATGTAGATTCCTCTGAAAATTTGGAAAGCTGTGAAAGGGGAGGGGGCGGGGTGGGGGAGGTTAATCCGGGTTTAACGCTGCGATGCCGTCTTAGGACCAGGGTTAGCCTGATTGCGTTATCTCGTCCCAACATTTGAGACGCCCATATTTTACCCAGCCAAATAGCTCGGAGAGCAGCGCAGATGGCTGCCGTGGTCGCGCCTCAGGAAAATGTGTTATTAATATCTAAATAACTTCCCAATACTGTCGGGTAAATCTCCCTTCCACCATTCCAAATGATGAATTCGTTTGAAGTCTTCCCCCAGCCTCATCTTTTCAATGTCTCTCTCCTCTCTTCTTAGCCAGGCTTATTTCAAACTGGTAAATATCTAATTCCTTTAACTGCTGCGCCGTGCACACGAGTCTTTTAGGTACAAACGCCTTGAAACAGCCGGTGTGTGGCGGTGCGTGCCCCGAGGTGAACACAAAGCCCGCACGCCCTCGCAGCGGGGGACCCGCTCCTTTAGATGCGCCAGGGATCCGGAGGCTGGGGCTGCACCGGAGCCTCCACCCGGGAGCCGAGCCCCTATCCTGGCGCGCCCGGGGGACCCTCTCCAGGTTCCCCGTGGAGTCCCAAAGACACCCCCCCAACCCAGCTCCGCCGCGGCTCCCAGGCCCGCCACCCCCGCCCGGTCCCCCGACGGCTTCCCCGCTCTCTGGGGCGGATAATTACGCCCGGCTCGCCTGTTCTCCCTTGTTTAAAGTTTGTTTTCTAAATGTCTTCTATTAGATTATGCTCGTTCATTCCCCCTCCAACCTTATCTCCTTCTGTCTCTTCTCTCCTTGCCCGTCACACTCGATTTAGGCACGAGTTTATCTGGCAAACACTTTGCCGACTTTGTTTATTTACCGCGGGTTCTGGGGCTGCGCGCGCGCGAGCGCCAGTGTTTGCCTTTGTAACAGTTATCTCCTCATTGTTGTTCTTCGTTAGTCTCCGCTCCCTCCTGCCCCCCTCTTCTTCGGTCGGGGGGATGGAGGGAAGAAAAGGGGGAGCCTTGTCAGCCCAGTGTGGGCTCGCCACCTCGCCGGGAGCCCCCTCCTCCGGGATATGGCGCGCCCCGCACCCCTCCCGCCCCATCCCCCGCCTGGGCCGCGGGAGCCTCGCGGCCCCCTCCCTCCTTCCCTCTGGTCTCTGAATATCCACCGCCGAGCGCTGCCTAAAGCCGGGGAATTGCCTGACACCCTCCCATCTTCCTCGGAGCCCCCATTATGCGAAGCTGATCCCACTCTGAACAGCTTCAAATCCCGCCTGGACTCTGTTTGATTAGATTGCCAACCCGGGGTAATCCTTTGATTTGGTGGAGTGTCAATTACCTTTCTCTAAACACACATTTACAGAGGAGAGAACTTGTTGGTTTAAATCAATGCAGATTGTTTCTTGATAAATGGACTATCTGCTTCCCCTCCCTCGCCCCCTCTCCCAAGGCCTCGCTCCGTCCGGGACCCCTCCCTTTGCCGACTTCACCTAGACCACAGACAATGTCCCTTCCAGGTGTAGAGCCCGGGAAGGGGGGAAGTGTGGGCTAAGGGGAGCCGGGGCCCCCCTTCCCCTATTCATTCGCTCCCCCGGAGCCTAATTAAATTTGGCAGGTCCTTGTACACACAATCAAAACAGCTTCCTCCAGTGTAGCAAACCACCGAAAACCGCATTAGCGCTATCGCTGCTGCCAAATTAAATTGTTTCCCACCTCCCTTTACAAGTGTCTAAAACCCACACTCCGGGCTCTCCCCTCCTTCCCCATCTTCCCCGTCACTTCCCACTCCACACCTGTAAGTTTACAGCCTTAAAAATAAATTAAGGATAAAAGCAAAGAAAAACAAATCTGGCTCATCCCCTCCTGGACCCCCACCCCACCCCCCCACACCTCCCATGATGGTCTTTCAGACCCAGAAAATCTGCAGATTCTCCAAAGGGGACTCTGACTCTCAGAGTTTTATTCTGGCCACAAGAAAGCAACTCCGGTAACTTTGCTCAGGGTCCAGGTTCACTGTAACCTCGCTGGGCTTCTGGTCCTAGAGGCCAGAGTGGAGCCTGGTGTCAGATCTGGTCAGCTGTGCTTTCGACTTGTGCACTGACAGCTGCCCACAGCTCTAGGTTACTGTTGGTTTCTGTTGCTATTGTTGTTTACATTATTGCTGATTTCTTTACACACACACCCAGCCCCCAGCTCCTACAGAGGAAGCGGTTGACCCTTTGCAAGCCCCTATCAGATTCCTCACAAGAATCTCTGAGCTCAGATTCTGGGAATATATATTTTTTCTTCCTCTTTGCTCCTCAGACCTTCTTCCAGTTGGCTCCGTGGCCGGCCTGCCTACCCCCTGATCCTTGGAGAAAGGGGTGCAGAGGAGAGCATCTAAGTGGACAGGGGTGGGGCGGGGAGGGAGGGATGGTACAGAACTGTCCACCCTCCTCCCCAGGTGAGCAGAGCTTGGCTGGAGCACCTATCGGCAGTGGTCTGAGAATTCATACAACCAACAATCCTAATAACTCAGTCTTAACAAGGATAAGAGCAAAAAAGAAAAAAAAAAAAACACGAGCAGTCTCATGAATATCAGCCCAAGGGGAGCAGGAGTGAGCTGTTCAGAGATGAAAGTGCACAGAAATAAAAGCTCAATTTAATCTGCTTTAAAACCCTTCAACTTAACGTTTGTGCTTCAAACTCTGAGAGTGAGGACTGATTGCGGATAAATAGTTTCTTACCATGCCTGGAAGCTATTACACCCCTCTCCAACACAGTTTCCTATTCAACAGCCCCAGTTTTCATTACCAGCTCTAATAAGTCTTAACATTATTAAATGCCAAGCGGACGATAGGGAAAAACGGACTCAGGGAGGGATCTCTCTTTAGCGCTTAAAGAAGAGAGCTCTTAAACCCCTTCTTTGGCGGCTCCCTGCCACGAGAGGGGCAACCCCCGGAGAAAGCATTTATCAAGACCAAGAAGCCAAAAAACAAAGTTGTGGGTATGCACCCCTCCCCCTGCTCTGCCCACAGGGCCTCTCTGCCTCTCCTGACCTGGACAGCTTGGGGGAGGCTGGGAGGTTTTTCTTTCTTTCTCCCCCCCTCACCTTTAACTTGGCCATGACTCTGATGTCTAGGGTCTGGGAGGAAGGTGAGGGGTTCATCAGAATGTCTGCTGACCACCCCACACTGGGACAGCTAACTGATACAATTTGTCCAGAGATGGACAGGCGGCGCCTCTCGTCTGTGCCATCAAATGCCTATTCACACCCACGGGCATCACACTGCGGACCCGGCAGAACCCCACTGGCGCAGATACAAGTGCAAGGGCACTCTGATCCCTAGGCGGGTGGGTGACAGCCACACGGAGAGAGAAAAAAAGGAGACCATCCAGCACAACATCACAGCGCCCCACGCGCCCATCAGGACTCAAAACCCAGAGGGCTTTCTGGACACAGGCCCGCCCCGTGAGGTCATCTGGTTTGTGAAGCTCCTGGAGACTCAGCACCTGTGTCCCCAGCCTCCCCCATCTGGAGCAACCAGGCTGCTCTTTAGACCCTGGAGACTCAGCGCTTCCTGGCTCTTTTACAGGGAAAACCTCTCTCCAGCGAAGTGGCCCGCTCCCTGGTTTCCTAAAGCCAGACCAGCTCTGGAAGTGCCCAGATTCCCTGAGTCACAGACCCCATATGCCCCTTTCCTTCCTCTCCCTTGCCCCTTGCCTTTCTCAGAGAAAATTTACCTATTGGTACTTCCTCACAGACTGACAGACAGACAGACAGACCCACACCCCTGAAGTCTTTCCAAGTAAGTCCAGACCTCCCTCCACTTCTGGCTGGGATAACTCTCTGAGAGGTGCTGGGCATGACCACTCCAGTTCCTGTCCCTGACCAGCCATTTTTTTCATGTAAAAAAAGTCTCCAACTAGTCTTTCCAGTAGGAACTTGAGTCAGCACTGGGTCCCCCCGCAGGGGTCCCAGGGCTGTGCGACAGGCCGTCTGGCCGAGACAGGGCTCCTTGGCAGAGCTGGGCTGCTGCACGGCAGACCCGAGGCCCCTCGGCAGGCCCAGCACCGCGGGGAGCCAGGCGCTGCTCGCTCCCTTTCTTCCCTCGCCCTTTGTCCCGGGCGGGACTGCGGCTCCACTAGGGGCCCTGAATGTCAATAGCCCGCCCCTTCCCCTGCTCGGAGCAGCTCTCACGCGGGGCTGCCCACCCCCCAATCCTTCCCCCTCGGACTAGGCCGGTGGGGGCTGGGCTTCCCTGGCTGGGAGTCGTCTTTGGAAGCGGGCTTTGTCTGTGAAGTTCATCTTCAAGGTTGGGAGGGACTGCCGAGAGCCGGAGAGAGACCTGGGCTGGGAGTGCTCGGGAGGCTGGGAGAGGGGTGCCCCGCAGAAGCCTCTGGAAGGAAGGCGACCCGAACAAAATGGCTCGCCCACTTTTTCCAAAAACCACGGTTTCGCGGGTTCCTAGGACCGCTGTCTTCCGATTCTCTCCCCGCGACTCCCTCCCTGCGGGTGTTTGGGGGCCCTCCTTTCCCCAGATCCGTCTTTGTGGCTCTGGGTCTTTGCACTTCTCCCCTCAGCCCCACTCGGTGCACACAGACCCAGTCTCCAAGAGAACCGCGAGGGAGGGGTGAAGGGCAAAGACTTTCCCTTCCTCCTCTCCAAACGTCTCCGTCTGTAACCAAAGCAAGTCCCCTTCCCCGGGCGTGCAGGCGCTTGAAAGAGGAAACGCCTTCCTCAGGTCGCGGGGGAAAGCTGGGCGCTGTGCTCAGACTGCAGCCCACGCCCCAGCCTCGCCAAGGGTGAGGAGAGGGCGTGTGGCGCCTGGGTCCCCCGCCCGGGGACGACATCTGGGAACTTGGCCTCCACTCCCCGCCCCATCCGCGGACGCCAGAGAGGAAGGCACCCTTCCGCCCGCCACTCTGCCCTGGCGACGCGGGACTGAGAGCCAGGCGGCCGCCCTGCCCTCGCTAATTTTTATTGATTGCAGCGGTCAGTCAACTGTCAGGCGGGGTTTCAAGGGACCGTTTAGAGAGCTGTGCGGGTCTGGTTAACAAATTCATTTAGGGAGCCGCGGGCCAGCTCCTCCTTCCTCGCCCCCCTCCCCGCCTTCCCCAAGTTTCCTATAAATAATTGATCAACAGCGGGACCAGCAGCCCAAACGCCAGCCCCGAGGACGCGCGTACCCGGGGAGACCCCGCGCGCGCAGGGGCTGCACAGCCGCGGCGCGCTCCGCTCCTCCCCGCGGCCCGGTTGCCTGGCAGAGGAGACGCGGCTCCGCACCCTGCTGCGGCCCGGGGCGCACCGAGGGGGCGCTCTCCGCAAAGCCTGGAAAGCTCCCGGCTGCCCGCCGCCTGCGAGTTTTTCCGCACGAGCTCTGTCCGAGGCGCTGGGGCAGCAGGAGCGAGCCACAGGCCCGCAGGAGGAGCGTGGGAAGGCGCGGGCTCCGTGGTCAACGGGCGCTGGCAGTTTCCTACCTTTGTCGCCCAGAATGCCATCGATACTGTGTTTGGCCTTCTTCTCGCCATCGTCCTCTTTTTTGTCCCCTTCGTCCTCCTCCTCTTTCTTCCCGAACTTGATTCTGAGCACGCGGCTAATCGAACTCACTAAACCTCAGAAATTCAAAGGCAAAAGAGCAAGTATAAGTTGTTGGGCAAAGGAGAAGTGGGGAACCCCCCACCCCCACAGCACTCCCCAGGCAGTCAGCATTTGCACCTACTCACAGGGACCCTCAGCACACCTGAGGCACCCACCCAGTGCCTTCCCACACAGTCCTATGTCCCACGTCCCACACCACTCGCCTCACACCCTAGATGCTGCCCTCCACACCCACTCCTCCTAGAAGTGCCCCCAATTCCTGCTGCTGCCTTGCCCAGGCTCAGGTGTGTCCTGGCCTGCACATCTGAATGCACATGGACACACACACACACACACACACACACACACACACCTACTTTCCCTGTTATGGTGGTTTGGGGCCTCTGAATTGGGGACTCACTGGTGGGTGGTGGTAGCCAGAGAATGGAAATGATGATTTGGGGAGAGGGGTCCAGGAAATAGGGCAGACAGCAGCCCTCCTGGGGCAGGTCTCTCCTCTGGGCCATTTCCAGACGGCTCCAAGGGAGCTCCTCTAGGGTAACTTCTGGCCCTCTCTCCCCTCCTCCCCCTTCCTTCCTCCCACCTGCCTGTTGGCTGTCCTTTCCTTCCCTACCTTCCTTTCTTCCTGCCCTCTCTCCTAACTTTCTTCTCGCTCATCCTCCTTTCTGTTGGATTCACGACTGCTCTGGGTCTTCTTGCTCCCTCTTCCTCCCTTCTCAGCTTCAAGGTCCCTGGGAACCACCACTCCCCACTCTTTCTCCCCTCCATCCCCACACCCTGAGCCCCGTCCTTGGGCTGGCAGGTCCCCGGCTCAGCTGCCTTCTCACCTGAGGGCACCGTGCTGCGGTCGCAGTGCCCATCCTTCAGCAGCCGGTCCCGGATCTCCCAGCTGAACATGCCTGGGTTTTCCCTCTTGTACTCCTCAATCTTTTTCTCCACATCCGGAGTCGCCACCTGCTTCAGAGGTGGAGGTGGGAGAGGAGGAGTGGACAGATGGGGTGGGGGAAGGGAGATACTTTTAATACCAACCTCCCGAGAGCCCCAGGCCAGGCTGGTGGCTCTGGTCACCAGGTTCCCCTTCCAAGATTGGCTCTGTTCTTTCAAGAAATTAGTTCCTGGCTCCCAGGATGGCAGCTGGGTAGGGAGCAGGGATGGGTAATAAAATACAACCTAATTAGCACCCCAGGACCTCCCCTCACCATCACAGGAAGGCAGAGAATTCCCCCGTCTGGGGTAGCAGCAGAGACTTGGGGTAGTTGCAGGGACAGTCCAGAGATAGTTTATTAGCCTCAAAGTCAGGGACAACCTAGACCTGTTATTCCCTTCCCTCCCTGAGAAATTCAAATAATGGGGAAATAATGGGGACTTATCTGGGGTTGGGGACACTCCCCACTGCACTTCCCATGGAGAGCATACAGACACCCCAGTGCCGGTGTATGACACACAGGAGTAGCACAAGGGGTGGCAGCAGGGTCCCGGCTGTGGGGAGGCCTGCTGCCAGCCTCTGTGGCAAAGACACTCACTCTGGGCTTGCTGCCGCCGATGGCCCCAGGCCTGATGGACCCAGTCTCCTGGTAGCGGCAGAGAATCTTGGAGACACAGCCATGGGAGACCCGCAGCTGGCGGGAGATGACACAGGGCCGGATGCCATGATGGGCCATCTCCACAATCTTGTGGCGGATGTGGTTAGGCAGGGGTCGCCCGTTGATGAAGACCCCGCCAAGCTGATTGACCCGGCCTTGGCCAAGCGGAGTGGACACTGGAGAGGGAAGAGAGAGAGAGACCTGGGTGAGGACAGGGAGGAGACGCTGGCTGACTGCCCTTGGGGACTCAGGCTGCTTGAGCCCCAAGACCTCTCACCCGGATCTCCCCACATTCAGAGCCACTTGGGTGGTCAGAGGTGGGAAGGACTGTGGGGAAGGAGGAGGGCTTCGAGGACCTCCACACGGGCCTTGTGCCCTTACCCTGCCACACCAAAGGATGACACACACCTGGCGAGGAGAGGGACACTGCAGAGGAATAAGCCTGGCGGTGCTCTAAAGACCTCTGGGGCACTGGCTGTCTGTCCCCCAGGCCAGGTGTGGGCCACTGGTCTGCCTGCCTCTCAGAGACGCCAATTACTGATGAGATGTGGCCCATCGGATCCGATCAGTTCCACGATCCCAGGAGACTTGTGACTGATCCACTTTATTGGTGGCTACAAAGGGCTGGTTGAGTCCTAGCCTCTACAGCTCAGCTTGAGCAGCGACCTGACCTACCCGTGGCTGAACGGCCCAGGGTCAGTGACACAGTGCTGCACGAGCTGTCTCCCCAGGCACCTGGCTGTGCCTTGGGGGAGCCCCCTTGTTTCCAATCACTCTCAAAGTTTTAATTTCGTTTTGGAGCAACTGGGGGACACATCCCACTGCCAGCAAGCTCCAAAACATCCCGCTCAGAAACCCATGCGCGGTCCCTGCAGACTCTGCTTGAACACAGATGGGCCACAGTCCCAAGGGTGTGGGTGACTTTGAGAACCAGGAAGGCAGACAGCCCCGCTGTGTTCTGAGGAAGGAGAACGGCAGGCACGGGTCGCCTTAATGCAAAGTCTACACAATTTTCTCACAGAAGGTTGGGGGACACCCGGTGCACTAATCCGGCCTCGATCCCCCCAATTTGGGGACTCGGCGGCTGCGGAGATCTGGAAGATTAGAACGATTTCACAGCCGCCAGAGTGGAGGGAGCTGTCGGTATAATTGGAAGGGAGGGGGCGAGAAGAGGCTCGGCTGCAGGGCTCTTCCTGCCGCCCCCTCCCTCGCTCTCCCGGGAGGCCCCCCACCTCTCTTGGTAAAAGTAGGTGTCTGAAGCCACCCTCGGATTTAATCAGAAATCGTGCGTCGCCAAGTCAGAGTCACTCGGTCTCCGTGGCGGGATATGCCATTAGCGCTGGAGAGCTCTCGAGCGCCCAACTTTATATTCAAGAGCCTCTTTAGCGACTGGCGCTCGGCTCTTCTCAGTATTCTGCGTCATGTTGGGCAAATATTGTTCTAATCCGCGCCGCGTCCTCAGCCGCGGTTTTACTGGCATTCGCTCCAGGAGAGTGCTGCGGCAAATCCCCGGGCTTGCGCGCCCTCCCGCCTGCGTGGCTGCTCGCGCGCACTTGATCACGGAGCCGCTCTCTTCGCCCCGGTCTAATTCAGGGACCCGGCGCCTTCTCTCGGCCCGAGGGGCCCCCCCTCCCCGATCGCAGGCTGCCTGCCCGCCCACCCGCTCCCGGCCTTCTCTCGCCTTCCTCCCGCACATGGGGGCTCGAACAATCGCGGGGAGAATGACGGAAAAATAAAAGTCGCACACATCTCTAACTCCTTCCCCAAGACACCCGGGGCTGCCTACCCCCAGAAGCCAAATGATCCCTCAGTGACAGGTTGAAGCTCTTGGTTAGTTCAAAAAGAAAAGAGAACAAAAAATGCGGGGAAGGGCCTCCGCTGCCAGCCTGGCCAGCCCTTTCCCCCCGCCGGGAGCCCTCTCGCCGCCCATCCTCTTGGCTCTCCGCGGCCGCTGGACGTGCTTAGGAGGACGCGTTAGAAAATGAGCACTTTCCCCCGGGGTGCACATTGTCGTGCCCCGCTCGCTCTCTGGAGGTTCACTCCTGGGAGATGTGCCGAGTTCGGGTAGCCCGAGTGAAAAGTTTTGGGGAGAAAAACGATCGTTACTATTTAAGATTTCAAATTAATTTGTTGGCAGGTCAAAAAGCAGGAGCGGTGGAGGGCGGCTTTGGAAGAAGCGGATAGCCTTGGTAGGTCCACAGAGCAGCACACATTGTTGGTATTTCGAAATAAAAGGGATTGGAAGAACATCCCGGTAGCGAAAAGAACAATTCCAAACTAGAGTAGAAACCCCGGAGCCGGTGAGCGCCGGGGGCTGGAAAACTATCAGGAAAGAAGTGTCTGAAATAGTGGGAAGATCGGAAATCCTCGGGGACCCGGGTTTACAAGAAGCTGAAATCTACCGGGAGCACCGCCCTGCGGGGAAAGGCCAGCGGTCCGCGACCTCTGAGGCCGAGGCCGCGGGTCAGTGAAACCCACGCAGAGACGGACAAGTGTCAGCCCCAGAAACTTCCTGGGTCCCGCGCCCCGACTTGGACCCACACGGGGTGCGGGACCCACGGCTCCTGCCCCCGCCCCCGCCGCCCCAGGAGATCGCCACCTCCAGGGAGCTCGAGTGGCGGGCGGAGGAGTCCGGCCGGGCCAGCCTGGGTCTTACCTTCCAAGGGAAAGCCCGTGCGCGGGTAGTTCTGCCCCGGAGCCGGTCGCATCATCCTGGGTACCGCGCCGGGAAGGGCCGCCATGCTCGCGCACGCCGGGGACGAATCCAGAGTCGGCAAAAATCGCCTCCCGTCCGCTCCCTTTCCCCCGGCTGCGATCTTTCTTCCCTCCTCCTCCTTCTTCTTCTTCTCCTTTTTTTTTTAACCTCTTCCTCCTCCCTCCACGCACTCCCTACCCCACCCCCCCACCCCGGCTGCAGTCCGACGCGTCCAGAAGCTGGGGAGGGGGGTGAGGTGGGGGCGGAGGTGGGGGGAGGGAAGGTGGCGACGAGGAAGTTCAAACAAACAAACACTCCAACCCCAAGTCCGCCTCCGCCGGCGGGGCTCGGCCACAAGTTGTGCGCGCGGATGCGCCAGGCAGAGCTGGGCCACCAGGCCCGGCGGCGCAGGGGACGGGACGCGGCCGGATCCCGGGCCCCGGCCTCGGACTGCAGAGCCACTCGCTTCCGCACTCGGGGCCAAAGTTCCTGAGCCGGGAGGCTGCGGAGCGGATTTCTTTTCCTCTTTATTTATATATTTATGCCCTCGCTCCGGCTCCCTCCTTCCCGCCTCCCGCGCCTTCCTCCACCCCCTGCGCCCGGCTCCCTCGCGCTCGTCCCGGGGCCGACTGGAGGAGGGAGCTAGCGCCTCCTTGGGTCTCGGGAGTGAGGGGTTGGGAAAGAGAAGAGGAAAAGCGAGGGGGCGCGAGCGATCAGCTGGGTAAGTTGTGCAAAAGTGCTCAACTGGAGGAGGAGGAGGAGGAGGAGGAGGAGGAGGAGGAGGAGGAGGAGGCAGCCGACGAGATCTGATAGGTTCGGACTTTTCTTTTATTCATGAGGAGCGAAGGGGGCCAGGACGGAAGGCTGCGGAGGACCAATAACGAAAAGAAATGGCCAACGAATAATTTTTTCTCTTTTCTAATCCCCGGCTCGACCTCGTTTTGGGGGGAGAATTTGAACTGCCCGTGAAGACAGGGGGAGCGGAGCCCCGGGAGCTGGGGGTGGAAGAAAAGGGGAGGGGGCAACTTTGTCCAAGTGTCTGTCTCCCTTTGATGAATGGGCCGGATCGACCGGGTCCCCAGCCGCTGGTGCCTGCTGTGGCCCTGGCTCTGTGGGAACGCAGCCCCGGGTTGGGCGTTTCTCTGGATGGTCCCCTTCACCCCGGCCCCACTGGGTAGAGTCCGTGTGTCTCGCGTCGTCGTCTTCCTCATCTTACACGCCCTGAAATTTCCTCGAGTTGGACTCATGGAAAACAGCCCGGTGACATCAAGGGAGGGATTACGACTCTGTGAAATAATGTCAGAGCCCTGGTGTCCGGTGGCTCTCCTCTGGCTTCCTGCAGCTCCAAGAAGCCCAGAGTGACTGTGTCTGGTTTAATGCTTGGAAAACTGGGTCTGCCCAGTGTTAGGGAGGCATCTCTTCCTCTCCAACCCCATCCCCAGGCCACAACCCCAGGACCTCTTTACCGGGGATGGTTGGGTGTCCCCAGGCTGTGCAGTGTGGCTGTGCTGAGGATCTGGGACTCCAAAGGCATGGGATATAGGGGGAGGAGCATTAGAACTTGGTACCAACTCTGAGCTCCTCTGCTGGGGGGGGGGGGGCTGAGGGAGCCCCAGTTAGAAGATCCAGAGTTAGGAGGGGTGGCCAGAGGTCCCACAGTTCTGCACTCTCCGAGGCCTGAGTGACCAATGGCCCCAGCCTGGGACACGGATCCCTGGGGGCGAAACGCCCTCCCAGCGGGGCAGGACGCCACAACGGCAGGCCTTTTGTCTCCCGGGGGAAAGAGCGTCTCTGGCGCTGGCTGGAGCCGAGGTACAATAAAGTAACCCAGCCCTGGCGCTCGCCCCGCCTGCCCTCTCCCTGCAGAGGGGTCAGCTGCGTCTTGGCCTGGGGGGGCTCTCTGCAGCTGGCCCGGTGCCCTCCCTTCCCCTTCCCTCTCCTCACCTGTGACCTTTGCCCCTCTCAGCAAGTGACAGACTGCTTTTCCTAGCATTAGGGGGTTACCAGACTTTGGGGAAGCTTCCTGGGAATAGGGACCCTGCTCAAAAAAAAACTTGTTGAACTCAAGTTCTCAGAATTGAACAGGGGGAGGCCAAGTAGCTTTAATATTGGAAAAGGGGTCACCAGGGTGCCTTGCTTAGTGGGCTGCCTGAGTTATAGGGACCTCCCCCAGGAGAGACGGGGAGAGGGCTTGCAGCCCTAATGTGTATTGGAGAGGATGGGAGCTTCCTGGGGGGACCTGGCGTGTGTCTTGCCTTTAAAGGTGGATGCATGCGCTCACTGCGTCTGTACATACATGTGCGTGTATATGAAATACCCGTCCAGAGCACACCCCATATTCACCCTTCCACCCACCCATCACCCACACCCGACTTTCCTGGCAGGCTTTGAGGCACCTGCTCCTTGTGGAATGGACCTGTGTGCTTGTGGGCGGGCAGGGCTTCTGCAGGGGTGTGTCAGGGGCAGGTGTGGTTACCCAGGTCCGTTTGGGGTCAGTCCCAGTCAGTGGGGGTTTCAAGGGCAGTCAGTGTTTGTGTTTCTGTTCTGGGGTCACACCCAAGGAGCCTCTGCCTGGGTCTCACAGCAGGGTGTGAGCATGTGTTTTGACCAATTCATAGGAAGGGCCTCCAGCCCTCTGCGCTGAGTCTGCCACCTCCCAAGCCGAGAGGAGTGGGCACCCCTCAGGTCCCCTGTGCAGGACCAACGCTGAGGACCTCGGAACTCCTGTGCCAGGGGCCACCTTGCTCTCGGGGTGACCCCTCTTCTCCTGCAGAAGACACTCTGGCAGGCCCAGTGGCTCAGCCCTGCATTTGGCAGCCGGGATTCCGAGGGGGAGGAAGCGGGGTTGTCCGTTGGAATGAGCGTGGCGGTTCTCGCCTGTTGGAGACCAATTTCACAAATGATTTTTGCAACAATTAAGAAGTGTGGCGGGTGAAATGGCGATTTCACATCCTGCAGGGGAAAGGGGGGTTCACCTGGGGCCTGGGGCCTGCAGCCGGGCTGGGGAGGCGCTGCCCCTCGCTCCATTGTCCCTTGCTAACCCTCTTGCCCCAATTCTCTCCCCACAGCCATGAATCAACTCCAGGACCTCCCGTTGCCTGGGGGGCTCCGAGGGGCTTCTGCCTGGATTGTGGCTGGACTTGCCCTCGGAGGGCGACCCTTCAGCCCTTTCCGGCTCCCTTCCTCCTCCCCTCCCCCTCTCTCTGTCCATCTGTGTCCCTCCCCACCTGCCCTCGCTTTCCCTCTCTGTCTGGGTCACACAGACACTTTTCCTCTCTCTCTCTCTCTCTCTCTCTCTCTCTCTCTCTCTCTCTCTCCCTTCAAAGTCTGACTTATGGTCTCCTCCGACTTGGGGCTCCCTTTTCCTCTTTCCTCCTGGTTTTCCTGACTCCTCCCCAGCAGCCATCCTCTGTCAGTCTTGGCCGCCCGGCCACCCCCATCTCCATGGTTTCCTGAGGTATTTCAGGCCGCGGCTCTGTGGGCTGGACTCCCACCGAATCCCCAGGACAACCCTTTGGTTCAGCTGGGGTGGGGCAGAGACCCCAGGACACGGTCCTCCGCTCCCCTCGCTCCCTGGACTGCCCAGCCCCCAGCACCACCCCCCCCCCCCAGTGCTGTCCTGTTGACACTTCAGGTGTCGCTCCACCTTGGAGGACTGGTCTGGACTCTTTCCACACACACCCTTTTTTCTTTTTTTTTTTTTTAAGAGACAGCACAAGCAGAAAGTCTATCTTCCAAGTGGAGCCCTGCAACCGGAATAAACGGGAGAGAAGGAGCAGGCCCAGGGCTGGGGGCAGGACCCAGCTGAGTCCCGCTTCTGCCGCTCCCTCCCAGACCCTGCAGTGACAGGAGGAGCGAGCTTCCAGACCAAGCTGGGGCTCCCCCAAGTGGCCAGGGCCTCCACCTCTGTCCAAGGGAGAGGACACTGCACCCAGACCCCAGTAGTGACCACTTTTTGAAAGCAGTTCCCCCCCCAAAATTTTAAGGGGTGATAAACCACCTTGAGAATCAGGGTTTTGGATTTGACAGGATTTTTGCGTTTTCTGAGGTTCTGGCCAGTTCCTCTCTGCTGGGTGGGACCGGGCAATGGACAAATGGAGGATTCAGTCTTCAAATGTTTGATGACGGAGTGGGGGGCTGGGGGTGGGCAGGGGGGGATGTCCGTGAACAAAGGGCCTCCGCGCAGGCTCCTGCAAGTCTTCAGGTGCGGATGCCTGGGGGCAGCTGTTGCAGAGGTGCCCGCAGAGGTGCCCCCCAACGTCCTCCCGTCTTCAGGATTGTCTCATCCCCCCCCCCCCCCAGGAACGACGACTCTCCAAGAGAAACCTCCAGATACCTGCCCAGACCTGGATGGAGGGGGGAAAGCGAGAGAGTGGTTTTCTTTCTTGATGTTTTTATTTTCTCCAAAAAAATACAATGGTGCTCCCGGCCTGGGTCTCAAGGTGCAGAAGGACAGGGCGCTAGCCACCTCCTCCCGGCCACTCAGGGGGCCTGCTGCCTCCTCCCCTTCTCCCTGCAGTTCCTCCTGCCCTCTCCTCGCCTTTCCCTACCATTTCCTCTTCCTCCCGCCTCCCGCTCTTCACTCTCCCTCCCCTCCTCCCTCCCCTCCTCACTCCCCTCCTCCCTCCCCCTCCTCCCTCCCTCCTCCCTCCCCTCCTCCTCCCCCCTCCTCCCTCCCCCTCCCCCCTCCCTCCCTCCCCTCCTCCCTCCCCCTCCTCCCTCCCCCTCCTCCTCCCCCCTCCCTCCCCCCCTCCCCTCCTCCCTCCCCCTCCTCCCTCCCTCCTCCCTCCACCTCCTCCCCCCCTCCCCTCCTCCCTCCCCCTCCTCCCTCCCTCCTCACTCCCCCTCCTCCCTCCCCTCCTCCCTCCCCCTCCTCCCTCCCCTCCTCCCTCCCCCTCCTCCCTCCCCTCCTCCCTCCCCCTCCTCCCTCCCCCTCCTCCCTCCCCTCCTCCCTCCCCCTCCTCCCTCCCCTCCTCCCTCCACCTCCTCCCTCCCTCCTCCCTCCCCTCCTCACTCCCTCCTCACTCCCCCTCCTCCCTCCCCCTCCCTCTCCCTCCTCCCTTCCCCTTCTCCCTCCCCTCCTCCCTCCTCCTCCCTCCCCCTCCTCCCTCCCCCTCCTCCCTTCCCCCCTCCCTCCCCCTCCTCCCTCCCCCTTCTTCCTCCCCCTCCCCCTCCCCCTCCCTCCCCCTCCTCCCTCCCCCTCCTCCCTCCCCCTCCTCCCTCCCCCTCCTCCCTCCCCCTCCTCCCTCCCCCTCCTCCCTCCCCCTCCTCCCTCCCCCTCCTCCCTCCCCCTCCTCCCTCCCCCTTCTCCCTCCCCCTTCTCCCTCCCCCTCCTCCCTCCCCCTTCTCCCTCCCCCTCCCTCTCCCTCCTCCCTTCCCCTTCTCCCTCCCCTCCTCCCTCCTCCTCCCTCCCCCTCCTCCCTTCCCCCCTCCCTCCCCCTCCTCCCTCCCCCTTCTCCCTCCCCCTCCCTCTCCCTCCTCCCTTCCCCTCCTCCCTCCTCTCGGTGGGTCCCTCCTCCATTTCTTCCCTTTTTCTTCTCCTGAGCCTCCTCCTCCCTCTCCTCCTTCCCCCTTTTCCTCTTCCCCTCCCTGTCTTCTCCATTTCTTCCTCCTCCTCCTTTTTCTCAGGCTGGCCCTGGGGTTCTAGAAATAAATGAGGGCAGGAAGCCTCTCCTGCCCCCCTGGACCTTGGGGGCTGTTGGGCCTCCGCTCACCTCCTCCTGAGGTCCTTCCTCACCTCCCCTTGAGGTCCGTCCTCTCTGCCCACTGCTTTGCACCAGGTGTCTGGATGGGGTCCCCAGTGTCTGTGAAAATCTTCCTTCTCAGTTCCCCTCCCCCCTTCCCTTCTGGAGCCGGGAAAAGGCCTTCCCAGGGACAGGAGAGTGTCCCCATCTGGTCCCAGCGGCCTACAGGGAATGGGGCGGGATGCAGGCAGCTGTGTGTATGGGAACATGTGAGGCCCAGTGTGTGCGCGTGTGCGGGTGAGTGTGCCTCACGTGTGTGTGCTCAGATGGGAGGTGAGGTTTCTGGAGAGCTCCCCAGGGAGGCGGGCCTCCTCCCAGACAGGAGCAGCCTGCACCATAGACCGAGTGTCACTTTGCAAGACTGCCTGCCCAGGGCCTGGTCCATTAGGTCACAGTCCAAGTTCAGTTTGCACCAAGTCCAGCAATCAGAGGTGGCTGACTTTGCCCTTGGAGGACGCTTGCTTTATCATAGCGGAGCATCTGAGGAACCAGCAAAGCATTTTCATTAAACAAATCAAAGCGGCACTGGAGCCCAGCACCGGCTGGCCTGCAGCTCAGGGCCGTGCGCAAGTCCCAGGGAAGTCCCACAAGCCTGGACGAATCTCCCTCCAGGCCCCCCAGGCTTTTTGGGGGCACAGGGTGGGATGGGAATGTGGATGGAAAGATCAAACGCGGCCTGTCCTCCACCTCGGATTGGCTCATTGTCAAGGCGTAACTCATGGAATCCCCCAGGGCCCCTGCTTCCTCCCTTCCTTGGGAAGCGCCCCCCTCCGTCATGGGCCACTCAGCAGGGAGGGCACAGGAGCAGGGGACTTAGCAGCTCATGGAAGCTGTGCAAGGGCAAGGATGCTGTTCTGTGTTATTCTTGCTGAGCCCTAAGCGCCATAGTAGATGCTCAATAAACGTTCATTGGTGAAGGATCGATGGGTGATTTCAGCACAAATGGATACCTGGGTGTGGGAAAGGAGGGAAGACCTGGCCTTGATACTTGTGAGGCCAACAATTTGCTGTATGAACCTTTGTGTGTCCTCTGGGGGTCAGGGTCACCGACAGGAACGTCAGGAGGTTGGACGGCCATGTAGCCATGGTGAATCCTGTTCATACGGGACCCCAAAATGGAATCAGCACTGTCTTCAGCCGCAGCCACTGAGTGGGGTGAAAACAGCCAGCCCAGGGCCTGGCCTGCGGGTGGCACCCCGTGCACACTGAGCTGTGCTTCCTGCAGAAGGCTGCCGGTCCGTGGGCCCTCAGCTCTGCAGGGCCAGGGCTGAGCTCGGCCTGCAGAACAGAGAGGAGCCTGAGAAAGACCTCGTTGAACGACCACATTCCTCTTTGACCTGTGCCTTTGGGAAGGCCCCCCAGGTGCCCGGGCCAGGCGTGGAACAGTGAGTCTGTCCCCTGGAGGCTGCCCTGTGGGGTAGGTGGGCATCAGCAGAGGAGGCTCAGGGAGGCTGGAGGCTGACCCAAGGCCAGCCTGCAATCAGGTGATGGAGGGGATCTTAACACAGGCCTCCCTGGCTCCGAAGCCCGCCCTCTTTCTTCTCTCGCAGCCCTCGGCCGTTGATCACCACGGAGACTGGCCCCGGGTGGGTGCTGCTGAGTGGAGCGGAGAGGAGAGGCGCGGGCTGCAGGATTCTCTATTGGGCCCCTGGAGTCCTGGTAGGGGTGCTCGTGTGGGAGGGGGGAGCTTGGAAATAACCTTGTCCAAGGAGTTCGCAGCGTGAGGAGCCCCCCTGCATTCTGGGGGTTCGGGTGACACCAGGGGACTTTTGCCCGGCCCCACGTGCCCAGCCCCGGGGTCGGGGCCGTCCGAGGCGCTCAGGAGCCAGGTCTTTATTGGAATGTGCGGCGGCAGGGAGGACACAGCACATATTTGTCTAGGTGAATTAAAGCACAATCCCGTCTCCCAGAGGGGGCCGCCGGATCACATTTATACATTCAGTCTTACAGGTGTAAAATAGGGTCCCTTTATGCTCATAGAGTAATTTTTCATTTGAATTTCAAGGCTTTATTCCCTTCTTTGGATTCAGGTCTTCTACCTGGACCCGATTCTCTCCATAACCATTAATTCCTTCATCATAAAATGAATTCCATCTAATTCTCTATAGTGGCAGTTAGAGCAGATCAAAAAGTGCCCTTGCAGAGGACCCCCCCCCCACATTGTCATCTTTACCCTCCTCTCCAGACTGGGATTCAGAAACCAGGGCTCTGCAGCAGGGACACTAAGTCCTACGGCCCAGGAAGGGTGTGAGTGTGTGTGTGTGTGTGTGTGTGTGTGTGTGTGTACACAGGGGCACACGCCCGAGTGTGGCACAAAATGCTCCTCACTTCCAAGGAGGCAGCGGTGACAGTTTCTATGATAATAGCGGCGAGTCAGCATTTACTGTGAGCCAAATCCCCCGCCAGGCTCTGTACCTGCGTTATAGTGTTCGATCCTCATACAAAGTAGGAGCCAGTATCCCTATTATGGATAAGACGATGAAGGTCCATAGCCGGGCGTGGTGGTGCAGGCCTGTCATCCCAGCAGCTCAGGAGGCTGAGGCAGGAGGATCGCAGGTTCGAGGCCAGCCTCAGCAACTTAATGAGGCTGTAAGCCACTTAGTGAGGCCCTATCTCAAAATAAAAAATAAAGAAAAAGGGCTGGGGATGTGGCTCAGTGGTTAAACACCCCTAGGTTTAATCCCTGGTACCAAAAAATAAAAATAAAGCTCCAGAGGTGTGAAGAAAATTGCCCAGGTTCATACACCCAGGGAGAGGCAGGTCTTAAAAGAAAAGAAAGAAAGAAATTAGGGACAGGAATGGAGCTCAGCAGTGCAGCATGTGCTTGGGCCCTGGGTTCAATCCCCAGCACCTGCCAAAGGTCCTCCTAATTGATTTGAATAATATTAAAGATGATTAACTATTTGCTGACACGTTGGCCCTTCCCCCGCAGTGGTCTCTGTCTTCTCCCAGAAGCGACTCCACCCCCCGACTTGGCCGCGTCCCTTCTGTGTGCTCTGTAGTGGGCTGGAAATGACCCCCAGAAGGTCAGGCCTTCCTGTCGGGAACCTGCAACTGTTCCCTGAAGACGAACAGCCTTGTCACAGATGGGACTGGATCAGGGGCCCACGGGATGATCCTGCGTATCAGGGTGGGCCCCAGGTGCCACCACGAGTGTCCTTATCAGAGAGAAAGGGGACATCAAGGACACACAGCTGGTAGGGGGTGTGGCAACTGTGGCCGTGACAGGAGTGAGGCGGGCCTCTGTCCAGGAGGGTGACGAGGGAAGGACTGCAGGGTCCCACTTGCCCACAGAGATCTTGATTTTGACCCAGTGATTGTGACCCAGGACGTCCAACCTCCTGAATCGCAGAGGATGAGTTCCACTGCATGTATCATCATCTTTGCTATTGTATGATCATTATTATTATCTGCAGCACTCGGCATCGTGCGCAGTCTAGGCAAGTGCTGGCCGCTGACCTACACCCCCAACTCCTTTTATTTCTCAAGACAGAGTCTCACTGAGTTGCAGAGGCTGGCCTCCAACTTTCAATCCTCCTGCCTCAGCCTTCCCAGTGGCTGGGATCTTGGGCGGGCGCAACCGCGCCCAGCTAGGTTCAGTTGTTTGAAGCCATCAGGTTTATAGGGCTTTGTCACAGCAGACGCGAGGGGCTAGCCCGCCTGCTTTTGTATTTTGACAACATGTTCACACACTGGCTTGCTTTGTCCAATGCGACATTTTCAGGATTCACCCTACTGACCCCGGCAGGGCTGGTGTAAGGGTGTGACCTGCAGCCAGTTCAGGTGGATCATGGCGGGCACATTTCTGACTCTGCGGAATGCTCCGTGGAGGCGGCTCAGGCCGTCACTCTCGGAAAGAGCAGGGTCACACCTGCCCACAAGGACCAGGTGATGCAGATTCGATGGGGACCCGGCTTCTTGTGAGCCTGGGGGTCTCGTATCGCTGAGACCTTGGAGAGTCAAGAGGTTACAAGAATAAAGACACTCGAAGGGAACGAGAATGCACGTGTGTGTGTGTGTGTGTGTGTGTGTGTGTCCCTGCGTGTAAGCCCGGGGACCGGAGCGTTTTTCTGGTGTGGTAGAGCGAGCAGATGGCAGAGCCAGGGGAGGGTTGAACGCAGTGAGTGGGGCTCCGCCAGAGAGCTCAGGCTTTGAAACTGACAAGCTAAATAGTAATCTTGGTTTCAATCCTCAGAAGCTGGGTTTCCTGGGGCAAGTCACTTAACCTCTCTGAACTTCCATTTCCTCTTTAAAGCAACGAGCACAGCAACACTTAACTTGTGGGTGTACAGCGGCTGGCACGTAGCAGGCTCAGGAAGGGGCAGCCCTTATCACGTCCCCTCCGTGGGCTCTTATTCTTCCCCTTGCAATCTGCTGTAACCTGCATTCCTCCAAAAATGATCAGGGAAATTCAGAGAAGCCAGCAGCCAAGCCAGTTGGCTGGCATGGACTGTTATCGCCAGGGGGCTTGTGCTATCCCTTTCTGGGGGGGTCACTGGGCCGTAATGACCTGTGACCTGTGACCTAGGAGGCAGCCAGCAGGGATAGGAGTCGAGTGGGTTTGGGGTATTTCTGGAAAGACCTGATAGACCACTTTCCAGTCTGGAGCTTCTCATGAAGTAGGGGGCAGTCAATCAAAGGGCCTGCCCCAGGCTGCAAACTTAAAAGGGCCCTGGGCTGGTGGAGCCAGGCAGGATGGATGCTGTTGAGGGAGGAGGCTCCCTCGCTGGGTCACCAAGTGGTCTGAGAACAGCACACAAGGCCAGAGAAACCACCAAGACTGAAACTGAGAGCAAATAGCAAATTGGAAAAAATACTTTCAACATCTCTGCTGCAAAAAAATAATATCTTTTCTATGTAAAGAGCTTCTGCAAATCAATAAGGTCAAAGAAACAACCTCTGGGCAAAGTACGTGGGCGGGCAATTACAGAAGACACAGTCGGGAGGGGAGGCCTACGGAAATCTGTCCGTCTTATTAGATATCTAAGAAAGTCCGATTGAAACAATAAGGTCCCAAGGTCAGCCATCAGAGGGGTAGTCATAGGGGAAATGACACTATTGGAATTGCTGAGGGTCCTGGAGACTTTGACTCCCATGTCCCGTTTGTGGCATAGTAAACTGTTACCAGCTTTCTGAGGGGCAATTTGGAAAGTATGTTTCAAAAGCTGCAGAAATGTTTAGAACCACCCTGGAACCACCCTGAGCATCTTGCTTTGTGTGTCTGGGAATTTGTTACGTGAAAGTGCAAAGTGTAGAATACACCGCGACTTTCTTTCTTTTTGTTTGTAGTAGGGAAAACTGGACAAAATAAACATGTCTTTCTATCTTCTCTCTTTCTTTCTTTCTTTGTAACAGGGATTGAACCCATGGGCGCGCGCGCACACACACACACACACACACACAATTTATTTATTTATTTGTAGGTGGACACAATACCTTTATTTATGTTTATGTGGTGCTGAGGATGGAATCCAGGGCCTCACAGGTGCTAGGTGAGCACTCTGCCACCGAGCCACAACCCCAGCCCTTATTTTATATTTCGAGACAAGCTCTTGCTCAGTTGCTGAGGTCCTTGCTAAGTTGCCAAGGCTGGCCTCTAACTTGTGATCCTCCAGCCTCAGCCTCCCGAGCCGCTGCTGGGATTACAGGTGTGTGCCCCGGAGCCCAGCTATTTTACCTCCCAGAGTTTTTTTTCATGACTTGGCAGAATGTCCATGAAACCTTGAGCGAAGGAAAGCGACTTCCTTAACACGTAGAAGAATAACCCTGGAGGGAGGTGTTCTCCAAAGGCTAAAGACCACTGCTCAGGGTGAGGTTTCGGGTTTGTTTGTTCTCTTCTTTTTACCTCCAGGCATTTCCTGCACTTTCTGTGGTGAGGATTGTCACTATTAAAAAGAAAAAAAAAAAAGCAACATCTGTGTAAAAATTCCTGCAGTGAGAAGAAAAGAAAGGACTCCGGCCTGTGTTCTTGGCTGGGTACCTACTGCCCCCCAACCCTGTCAAGGCCAGGGAGTCGAGGGGGCTCGGGACCCTCTGGCGTCCCGTGGACCCCTCCTTTCTCCTGAGGATGCGGGAGGCGCAGCCGTGAGCCGCCTGGTGCCCAGATGCCCACGGGTGCTGCCCCGGGTTCCCCCAGAGCTCCGCTGCTGGCCGCAGCTACCTGCCCAAGCCCCAGGAATCCCGTGATCCCGCTCTCAGGTGACTACGTGGCTTTCCACCCTTTTCTGGGAATCCTCTGCCCCTCCGACAGCTCCGACAGCAATGAATCTCAAAGTGCGTCCCGGCCGGCAGCATCCACCCCCACCCCCTGGGAACCGGGTGGAAACACTTCTCAGGCCCCGGCCAGACCTGCTGAATCGAACTCTGGACGGGCCAGGGGAGGGGGCAGCGAGGTGCCTTGTAACCAGCCTTCCAGAAGATTCCCAGGTGCTCAAAGGGCGAGACTCCCCAAACCAGAGCGATGGGGGCACAGGTTCAGAACATCTGAGGACGTTTCGGGCTTTTCTCGTTTTCTCACCCGCCCCCCCCCACGTGGCCCCCTCTGATAAACTCATTTTTGAAATGTGGACGTGGGGCCCTGGGAAATGAGTCCGTGTCCTCCGTCCTCCACCCCTCCCCTCCCCCACCACGGCCGCCGGCTGATGAATGGGGACGACTCCCCAAAGGCTTCTTGACACACATCAGGCTGCGAAAGGCTTTCAGAACTTCTCCTGGCAATTGCGCCTGCAAAGACCCCCTCCACTGGCTCTCCCCGGGACGGAGCCTCGTCTGTCTCCTTGCCGTGTAGACAATGTCCCTCTTTGGGTAAGACTGGACCGGGAGCCAGGGGGAGCACCAGCAAAGACTCACTGGGCAAGTCGTCTCCCCTTTGGTCTCTCTGGGCTCCCTCCGAGCCTGTGTCCCTGCTTGGGAACCTGGGAGTTTCCTTCTGTTCTGAATTTCCAGGGCTGGGCACTGCCGAGACTGTCCATGAAGGTGGCGCTTCATCTCTTGACCAGGTCCAGGGGAGACACTCAGAGTTGTAAAGAGGCAAGGTGTGTCTGTACGTGTGTGTGTGTGTGTGTGTGTGTGTGTGTCCTAAAGAGGGACGTGGGCTGAAGTCCTTAGCGAGGGAAGCCGATGCAGGCAGAGTGCACCTGGTTTCCTTCCTGTTCTGATGGAGAACAGAGGCCGCCGAGATGGCCACACGGGGCTGTTCATTGGGAAGTCAAACAGTCCTGCATCGACTCGTGGGCAGCGGTGGCATTTGAAGGCTGAGAAGCTCCCGTTAAAGCAGAGCTTCTTTGGGATGACCTGGGAGTCCTCCAAAGCCTTTCCAAGGTCGCCTCTTTTATTTTCCCTTCAAGTGGGAAGGGGAGTCCCGAGGGCCGGGTGGCAGCAGCCTCCTAGTCCTGTGCCACGATTTGGATCCTCAGACCTGGGCTGGGGCACTCGGTCTCGTGTGTCACCGTGGCCTGGGTTCCTGGGTGTGCTGGAGGTCAGGAGGCAGACGCCTATACTTTTCTGGTGGCCTCTGCCCACATTCTGCCAGGGGAACAGCTCTGCCTCTGCCTCCTGCAGCTGGCCCATGATGCCCACCAGCGCACAGAGCGGCCCACCCGCGGCTCCACCGCATCTTTTCAAAGGGGACACTCCGCGTACCAAGCGCCCTGGGCCGGAGCCGTAACGCCTGGCTCTAAATGGGAGTCCGGGATCCAGGTTTCAGTGTCCCTGCTGCCAAAATGCCCAGAGCAAGGGGTCAGCCCTGGTCCTCGGTGGAACCCCTCGGCAGCCCCTCATCTGGAGCAGATGGGACAGCCCTGGGTTCCGATCCCTCCGGCCTCCCAGCTGGGTGATACTGGGTGAGTCGCTCTGCCTCTCTGTGTCTTCATCTGCTCACCTGTAGATGGAGGGTAGTAATCACGCCTCCTTCCAAGGGGCCAGGGAGAGGAGTCAATGAGGTCAGGTGTGCAAAGCACTTAGTGTGGTCAGTAGGTGCACAATAAACGCTTACCACGAGGGTCATTGTTGTAGCTTCCTCACGACGTTGACAGAGCCGAACGCAGTGTGGATCCCAAGGTGCTGGGACACACACGTGAGAAGAATTCCGAAGGGCTTGGGCTCTGGGGTCAAACACTGGCCCTGCCATTTTGTAGCCATGAGACCAGGTGGCCTCAGAGCCTCCGTGGAGCCTGCCTCTGCCTTAAGGTGCTCGGTTGGACCAGCAGGTTTGAGGCCCGGGCAGGAGGGCGCCAGGACTTGCTCACGGGCACCTCACTGGAGCAACCCGGTCTCTTACCAGTGAGGGGCCAGAGCAGGAGTGGGGGGCTTCAGGAAGAAGAATGGGGGGGAGCCGGGGTGTGGCCCAGTGGTAGGCGCTCGCCTAGCTTGTGGGGTGCCCTGGGTCCCATCCCCAGCACAGGAAAGAGAAAGACAGCTGGGGGGGTACTGGGTAAGCTCACCCAGAAAACCACCCCCAGAGCCCCCCTGAGGAAGGACCCAGGTGGGAGGGAGGCGGTGTGTCCCGAAGAAGCCCGTTCCCCGCGGCCTCCTGGTTGGATTTCTCTGCGGAGGCTGGGAGGTGGCCGGGGTGGCTGCAGCAACCCTCCTCTGCCTGTGATCTGAACCCCCACTGCGGCTGCCTCCCCGGCCACGAGCAGAGCGGAGCGTTCGCGAGCTGGAAGCCATTTCAAAGGGAAGCCGTCCTTGATATTCCTTGGAAATATTTGCAAAAAAAAAAAAAAAAAAAAAAAAAAAGAAAGAAAGAAAAAGAAAAAGAAATGGTTTGGATTCTGACAGCCGCACTGGCTCTTAGCACAGCCCAGGATGGCGGCCAGGCTGCAAGCGGGGGCCCTGGCTCCTCCCGCTTCCCCGCACCTCGTCTGCCGTGGGTTCAAGTGCTGCCCCGTTCTCTCTGAAGATGTCCCTTCTCGTCCTTCAGCTCCTCCATCTTGCAGAGCGCAGCGTCACCAGCGAGCCATGCCTCGTGGCAGAAGTTGAGGCTTTATCACCTGTCCCCCCCCTGGCCCCAGGACAGATGCCACCGTGAAGACCCTGCACCTGGTCCATTCAGAGCCCCTCTCCCCTTGGCCCAGGGAGGGAGCCCGGGGGTCTCCTGATGCACCCTTTTCCCGTCACTTGGGGTGGGCCAAGCTGACCCTGGCTCCAGGTGCCCGGGGCCAGATCCTCCAGAGAAAGACCCGCCCATCCCACTGAGTGGCCATTTGGAGCCCGAGCTTGAGGGACGATCTTGTTTTTTCCCCCGCTCCTTCTCCAATCGCTTCTCGGCTGAGCTGAAGAGGTGGGGCCCAGCGGGGAAGGAAACAGAGGCCCCACCGTGCAGCAGGTGCGCCGTGCTGAGTCAAAATACCCCTCGACGGGCCTTTGGACGGTGACCGGGGCCTCCCACTGCGATGGGGACTCAGCTGCCTGCGCTTGGTGCCTGTCCTGACTTTTCTTTCTTTGGTTGGTTTGTTGGGCAAACATGGTTCCAATATGACAGGGACAAAGAGAAAGATATACACCTGCTCATCCTCCCTGGCCCAGAGCAGGGAGGTGGCTTTGAATGTTCCTCCTCCTCCTCCTCTTCCTCTTCCTCCTCCTCTGCCTCCTCTGCCTCCTCCTCTGCCTCCTCTTCCTCCTCCTCTTCCTCTTCCTCCTCCTTATTTTAAACTACACTTGACTGGGCTGGGGATGTGGCTCAAGCGGTAGCGCGCTCGCCTGGCATGCGTGCGGCCCGGGTTCGATCCTCAGCACCACATACAAACAAAGATGTTGTGTCCGCCGAGAACTAAAAAAAAAAAAAAAAATATTAAAAAAAAAACTACACTTGACTGTGGTAAAATACACACAAGGCAAGACATACCACTTCCACCATTTCCAACTGTATAGATCAGATGGCCTCAGGACGTTCACGGTGCCATGTGACCATTACCGGTATGTTGTTCTAGAATATTTTTATCAACTCCCCCCCAAATAAGGCCCGGTACCCATTACCCATCATTCCTCATTCCTCCTCCTGACCCCAGGCCCCTGAAACTTCTAACTTGTTTTCTGTCTGTAAATTGGACGGTTCTGGATAGTTTATATAAATGGAATTATGCCCTGTGTTTCCTTTAGGGTCTGATTTCTCTTACTCAGCACGTTTTCAAGATTCAGCCCTGCTGGAGTATGAAATAGCCCTTCACCCCTTTTCATGGCCGAATAATATTCCACTGTGTGGGTACACCTGCTCCTACCATTCTGAGTTCTGTGGCCCGCCAGGCAGCCCCCGAGGAGAGGAGGGCTGGGAAGAGGGACCCTGTCATGATCCCGGCAGGACGATGAGTAGATGCTGTCCATGTGTCAGCCCGTCTGGAAACTCGACCTGTGTGGGCCACAGGATGAATCAAGCTGGCTTTTGGGTGAGGTTTTCCAAGTGGGTCATCCACACTGGCTGGGAATGGTGGGTCTCCTCGGGGTGATCTACGCCCCCAGTGCTGGGGTTCCTTCCTCTATATAAAGGAAAGAGTGTTATGTTTAAAAAGGTTGTTATGAAGATTAATTGGTTAATTGAGATTAATACGTTAAGAATGATTAGTAATGTCATTATTGCCACCTAAGCAGATTAGCAAGATTCACTTTGTCCCTGACGTTCCATTTGATTGGCACGTGGTCTCGCACTCCCAGAGGGACTGGGCAGAGCCTCAGTTTCCTCACCTGAGATGAAATGACTTACAAAAAAAAACTGTGAACCACAGAAAAACTTTTAATCACCTAAAAGAAAAGAAAAGGAAAGCAACAGGGATTAGTTTGGGTTTTGGTTTATACATTATCTTCTCCCTAAAGCAATACAGCATGATTAAAATGAAAGAAAAATCCTGTAAGCCTATTGAAAGGAGGATAAAAGAAGAATAAGTAGAATAATTAAAGATGGGAGTTGGGGAGACAGAATCAGAAGCCCAGACTGAGAGAAGCTATTGCAGTTGAGTATAGAACGTTGCCCTGAGCTTTCTAGCGGCCAAGGCAAAAAGGGAAAGAAGGTGAGTTTGACTCGTTCTGATGCAGGCTCTCCCGGGGTGACACGCTGGGATGGGTAGACTTTTGTTGTGGGGACGGTCCTGCAAATTGAAAGATGCTTAGCAAGAGGACTTCATGGCCAGGGTTTCAAAACCTGCACACAAAATTTCAAATTGTGCTGCACCAACCCATGAAGAGACATCAGACCCGACTCTGGTGACTTCCAACAACAGGGATGAGTTTGGGTTTTGGTTTGTCAATCACTCCTCCTCCTGTTCCATGGCCGTGTCCTTCCATCAGGTGCTGCGCTAGGTACTCCGTGTACAGCTCACAGGCTGTCCCTGTGGGTCACGATGCCTGAGCTCAGTGGCAGGTGGGCCATCTGGACCGGATACCCGGCTCCTTCTAACCCTGGAGGAGCGGCTCCCCTGGGGGAAGAGTGTGCCAGGACACTAGGCAGCTCCAGAGGACGTGCTGGCTGCCACTGCGAGGGTCAGGGCCACCTGGGCAGGTGCTGAGGACGCAGGTCAGCAGCCTCAGGGCACTGGGGGGCATCCACCACACAGCAGGGGTGCTGGGGCGGAGAACCCCGCTCCAGACGGTGATCCAGACAGGGGAGCGTTGGGCCTGTGGAATGGGAGACCCGGACAGAGGAAGACGGTGGGCAGATGGCCAGCCACGGATTGGACATGGTCACACGTGGGGAGCTTGGTTCCTGAGGCTGAGAGGGCGGGGAACCTGCAGGAGGTGGTGCCTCGTGGCAGGCGGCTGGGCCACTCAGGGCATCCCCCTTGGAAGAGAGGCGCGCAGTTTCCTCTGGACCCCGGTTAGTCCCTGTAGGGGTGGGTTGTTCAAATAGAACGCGGCTGGCCCAGACTCCAGGTCCCTGTCTCACGATGTGATGGCTCCCTCTGCCACGCACCCCTGCTGTGGGGCCAACTGCCGTGGTTGATGTAGCCAGGAGGCCCTCCCAGAGCCCAGCAGGTGCTGGCACCACACTCCTAAATCTCCAGGAGGTGACTTCAATAACCCTCTTTTCCTTATAAAATAACTGGCATCTGGTATTTTCTTACAGCAACAGAAAATGGACTATTACATAGTGCTTTCAAGATACGGGGCCTGGCAGCCTCCTTTGAACCCTTTCCGATTCTCGGAATAAAGACCAGGCCTGCATTTCCCCACACTTGAGCTGACGTGGGCCCGGGAGGAGACTGCAGTCGCCGGGAACTTATCCAGAAGGTTTAAGATTCGAGGCACAAGTCTTTATTTATTTTAGGTTGATGAGGAAAAGTTGGAAGATAAGTGTATAATCCTAGACTTGCAGAATGGCCACGGCGGTGACACCGAGAGTCGCGACGAGGGATTTGGAGTCAGGCAGGAGGCTGGTCCAGGCACCACTGCCACCTGCCAGGGGACAGGGTGCATGCCACCCCTCCCAGCCCGGCAGGAGCCGGGGTGCCCACCTGAGCGGGGCGGCTGCGGAAGCCCTAGTCCCTGAACCAATCTGTAATGAACAGCCGGGCCCGCTCCTCCCCGCCTCTGGGACAGACATGCAGAACCTGTCCCAAGGCTGCTGGGGGCCAGCCGCTGGCCGGGAGGGGGGCCAGCCTCTCCGTTCCAGCCCCTTTGTCCCCTCGCTCCCTCCGAGGGGGATGGTGAGGCCTGTTCCGGGCCCCAGCCCGTCCCTGCTGGGCCACAAGCCACAGCTGCCTGGGCTGTAATTTGTGGTGGCGCTGAATCAGTGTGGGGTGTGGTCCCCTGTTGGGGGCAGGGCCAGGCCCTGGGGCTCCCTGCTGTGCAGGGCTCACAGTGGCCATCTGAGGGTTCCGGGTGCCAGGAGGGAGGTGGTGCCGGCTGGCTGTGCCATCGCAGCAACTTCCTGGAGCTCGGGCGTAGCTGCCCGCTGACTTTGGCACAAAAGAAACCCTCCCACTTCCTGCGGCTCCTTCCACGGCCCAGGGAGGCCATCCCCTGGGTGCCCGCTCGGGTTGGCAGATATTCTGCCCAGGAAACGCCGCGGAGTCCCTCCGATGACAATAACGATGCTGATCAAAGGACAGACCCTCCAGAGCCTTTCTTCTTTGGTGACATTTATTAAGGTGGCAGCTGAAGCCACCGCTCCCTGCGCCCCTCCCCCCAGCCTGGCTTTTTGGGGTCAGGGTCCCCTCCTGAGCTGGGACCTTACCACACAGCCCCGAGCACCAGCAAGGGGTTGGGCCTCAGTGTCCCTCCCGGGTCCCTCCTGAGGACACCCGGGAAGCCCCCTCCCGGTGGCCAGTGCCCCCCACCGCCCCTCCTGCGCCGCCCGCCGCCCACCTGGTGTCAGGCCTGGGCTTTTCCATTAAATCCGGGAGAGGACGGGTGACCCGGCTACTTCAATTAATTTTTTTCCCCTTTCAAATCATCAGGTTCCATTTCCCGGGGAGGAGGTGGTGGCTGGTGGCACGAGTGTCACAGGCTCGTCCCCGCATTTGAATGTCGGCCGGGCGGCAGATAGGGGCCATGGAGAATCGGGCCTATCTCGGCTCCGAGGCCCTTATCGTAATCCCAGGAGCTGGCCGTCCCCTCGATATTCCAGGCGAGTGTCACACCGTCTTGCTGCTGAAGGAGCCAGATAGCGGCGGGCAGGGCCTCGCAGCAGGCATAATAAGAAGCAGAAATTGCTCCCAGGAAAGTTTCTGAGGAATTAACTTCCTGTGGGTGGAGGAGGCCGGGGTTGGGAGAGGCAGCCGGAAGAGGAGGCCGAGACCGGCGGAGGCTAGGAGGGCCCCACAGCCCCCAGGAAGGTGGCAGAGGGCATGGAGCTTTCTAGAAGGCTGCATGTTGAGAGGTGGGGGCAGATGAGGGGCTTTGGACTCAGGACAGGCCCCAGCTGCCCAAGGGGAGGGGGCTCGGCAATCTCCCTTCGGGTCCCACTGTGCAGACCTGCTGGGCTGAAGGACGGCCCAGGACGTCCTGAGGCTCTGGGTGCCGCGGAGACCTGGCCTGGCACCTTTGCTGATCCTTCCCGTTGGAGCGGCCTCCGCCCTGTCCTGGCCTCCCTGCCTCCCTCAGGCTGCTGGCGTGTGCGATTCCCACCCCGTGCAGAGGGCTCCTCAGCCTACACAGCACTTCCTTCCAACCCCGACCTCTGGACCTGGTGGAGCACCCACTCTGTGCCCGACACTGCCCCAGGCACAGGGGACCCAGAAGGAAGGGGACGGACCCCAGGTCTGTCAGGGCAAAGCAAAACCGACACCCTCCTGAGTGTGCGCGAGGGAAGGTCCTCAGAGAGACCAAGAAGCGCCCAGAAAACGCGGATCAGGGAGGCGCCTGGCGGGTGTGGGGGGCAAGGCCGCGGTTCAGCTGAGCCCCGGGGCCTGTCCTGCAAGCCTTCCCCTGTGACAGGGCTCAGCCGGAGCCTGTGTGCAGTAAGTGCTCAAAGGAGCTTTGTTGGGGCTTCAGGACGTCCTCACGGAAGCTGCGGAGCGGGGTGGGGACACCCATCTGCCCAGCAGCCTCCCGCGGGGTGGAGCTGGGTCCCCCGGTTGGCGGTTGGAACCACAGTCACCTCTGGGACCTCGGTCTCCCCCTCCAAGAGCTGGAGACAACAGCAGGGGAGCCCAGGACGGACGTGCCCCTGGAAGGTCCTCTGGACGGTCCTCAGGACGGCGGGCGCAGGCTGATCTCACCCAGGACTCTTGCGGACATCGGCCAACGTGTCCCAGGCCTCCATGGACACCTGGGTGCCGGGCAGGGAGGGAGCTTGGTCTCCGAGCTGAGATCCCTGCCTCCTCCCTGGGTGACACGCAGCAGGCCACACCCGTGCTGGTCAGAGCAGCAGGGCCAGGTGGCCACCTGGAGGGGGAGGGGCAGGCGTAGTGAGCCATGCACAGCTAAGAAGGAAGACACCCAGAGAGGGTGTGTGGACCTCCAAGGCCACACAGCAGGTGGAGGAATTGAGTCCTGAGCCAAGGGCACCTGCCCGCCCCATCCAGGTTCTCCCAGGGGCGAGCGGAGGGGCTGCTGGGAGAGCCTGGTGCTTCCTTTTCGCTGCAGGGAGCCAGAGTGATCATCGCGGAGTAGTTGGGTGCTAATACCACGGGGCCTCCCATTCCAGCCTCCCGTGTCCCCAGGGTGCTCTCGGGGACCTCCAGGCCTTCAGGTGATAATGCGGCCCTTGCTCATAAACCCTGGGCCTGCTGGGAGGAGAGGTGGGTGGGGAGTGGGAGGCTGCGGAATTAACCTCAATGGTTCCCCAGGATCTGGGCCTTCCTGGGGGGCCAGGTGGGCTCGGGTTGGACAGGCAGTTGGCGGGGGCCGCGGGCTGGGAGAGGAAGGGCGCGCTGTCCCAGGACTCTGCTGGCTCAGGCTCAGGACAGCCCACGTCCTGGGCAGTAGCATTACTGTCACACACCTGGCGGGAGCTGCTGGGAGAGGCAGGTGGCTCCCCTGTCATCCAACTGGAAGGGAGGGGCCTGGAGCTAACCCCCAGCCACCCTCTGTCCCCCCCGCACAGGAGCTCTGAGCGACACAGGACATGGACCTGCTCTCCACACGCTGTGTGACTCAGGCCCGTCCCTGCCCTCTCTGGTCTCTGAGAGGATCCCCATGGACTGAGGCCCAGGGCCGAGGTGGTGGGCCTGCTCCTGCCTGACCCAGAGGAAGCCGAGGGACCCGAGGGTGGCCTTGCTCGCCCAGGCTCCCTTCCTGGGCTGCTTCTCCTGCGCTGTTCAGTCCGGACTCCGGCTGCCTCGGTCCAAATGCGTGCACCGTGTGACCTGGTGACTCTGCCTCTCTGCGAAGAGGACGGTGATAGCCCTCACCCAACTCCCCGGCTTCCAGCAGGCTCCACTGTCCACCCCAGGACGCAGCAGTGACGGGCAGAGGGATGTTGACCTGGTCAGGGAGGCAGGTGACCACACTAAGGTGACCTGCCCTCCTGGGGTGAAGAGGTGATGGAGGGGATAAGACCAGGTGACCCCAGGGCCCTCCAGAGGGTGTGGCACGGGGACCGAGGTTAGTCAGCGCTGGGCCCACCACCCTGGGTGGAGGAGGTGGCCTAGAGCTGGACCCTTGTTGCCCACCCGCCCAGCAGCAAGGCAGGAGTGCACCTCCAGGGGAGGGCCAGGCTGCCTTCCAGGCCCCTGTCCCCACCCTGACCTTGGAGGAGCAGGACCATGACCTTCACACACACCAAGGCCTGGGTGCCCAGAAGCACTGGCCAGGGGTGGGCAGGGGCCTCCAGAGCTGCGGCTCTCGGGCCTGGGAGCCTGTCTCACTTCACAGACGGGGAGACCGAGGCCCAGGGTGGGGGCAGCACTAGCTCAAGGTCACACAGCCAGGCCCAGACCCATCCCAGGAGCTGCAGCCGGCCCAGGAGCGGAGAGGGGGCTGGAGACGGCGGGGCCTCAGGGCCTGGGGGTGACTGCGGTCGTCCTCCGTTCCCTCCCGCTCTCCCCAACGGTCTCTTTCTTTCCAGGGCTGGGATGACCCCTGGCCTCCCCGACGCCGAGCCCCTCTCTGGCCTGAGTGGCCCCTCCGGGCCTGGCTCCCAGCTTCCTGTTCCATGTGTGCTCCGTCAGGGGGACAGAGGGCGCCCCGCCCGTCCTCGTCCTAACAGGAGCGGGCTGCGCCCACAGGGCCTCGGATTCAGCAAATGAAGATGCTCGGTGACCCGGATCTCGGAGAAGCAGCAAAGGATTTTTTGATGTAAGTATGTCCCGTCTTGTCCCCCAGCCTACCTGGCCACGTCACCCCACGGGTAGAGCAGGAAGGAGGCAGAGCCACCGCATCGGCCCTGGTCTCTGTTCCCCTGCCTGGACAAGAAATTGTACCTAAGGGATAGGGTGAGGGAGTCACGGCCTTGTGCAGGGGACCGGCCAGGCGGTGCCTCCTCCACCTGCACCCCACGCCTCCCCATCTCTGTCCAGCAGGGAGGTGACCCAGGTGGCTTTCCTCTAAGTTGGGTGTGAGCGTGGGGGCGGGAGGTGAAATGGAAGATTCTTTTGGGCACCACGACTCCAGCCTCCTTCTCCAGGAAGATGTGGTCCAGAGACACCGCGTGGAAGCCCCAGGGTCACACAGCGAGTCTGTAGTTGAAGTGGGAGGTTCAGCCAGGTTTGTTGAATCCCAGTCTGAGAGGTTCAACCCTCAAGGATCTTTTTTTAAATTCTAAGAATTTGTTCCAATTAGTCACCCGTGACAGTAGAATGCACTTTGACATGTCATACATAAATGGAGTGTGACTTGTCGTTCTTCTGGTTGTGCATGATGTCCAATCGCACAGGCCATAGAGTCATGTATACACATAGGGTGATGATTTTCGGTTCATTCTACTGTCCTTCTGACCCCCGTACCCCACCCCTCCCCTCACTCTCCTCTGACTAACACTTAGTACCTCTGTTTTCCCTAGCCACCCCTTCTTCTGACTTGTTGTGAATTAGCATCTGCATATCAGAGAAAGCATTCAGATTTTGCTTTTTGGGATTGGCTTATTTCTTAGCATGATATTCTCCAGCTGCATCCATTTACATGCAAATGCCATAATTTCATTCTTCTTTAAGGCTGAGTAATATTCCACGGTGTATATGTACTACGGTTTCTTTATCCACTCATCTACTGAAGGGCACCTAGGCTGGTTCCATAGCTCAGCTACTGTGAATTGAGCTAACCTTGATGTGGCTGTGTCCCTGCAGTGTGCTGATTTTAAGTCCTTTGGGTATAAATCGAGGAGTGGAATAGTCAGGTGAGACGGTGGTTCCATTCCCAGTTGTCTTAGGAGCCTTCACGCTGCTTTCCAGAGTGTTGCACAACTTGCCGTCCCACCAGCAGTGTGTGAGGGTGCCTGTCCCCACATCCTTGCCAACGCTTGCTGTTGGTGTTCCTGATCGCTGCCGTTCTGCCTGGAGCGAGGTGGAATCGCTGTGTAGTGTTGATTTGCATCGAGGATCTTAAAGCTCGAGGTTTATTTTATTTTATTTTTCTTCTGGAGGCAAAAGTTCACCCCCAAGAGGCATCGAGGCACAGCAGGGCGTGGGTGGGGAGGAGCCCCGCAGTTCCCTGCAGGGAACCCCCAAAATAGCATTAGTCGTGGCCGGGTGTCCTGTCTTGAAGCCCTTGGAGCAGGCCTCACGTTTGCTGTGTGACCTTGGGCAAGTGTCCCCTCCATCTGGGTCCTGCTCAGGAAGAATATTCTTCCTCCAGGACGAGGGCCAGTCGGGCCGTCAGCCTTGTCCTCCAGGGAGAGAGTCATGCCCACGTCATCGTGTCCACGCTGTCTTCAGCTGAACCAGGAGGGAGCGCCCCCCAGACTGACCTGCCCACACCCTGTCCCCGCTCCCCCTCCCCCTTCTTCTCTGTGAGCCTCTTCTCTCCTGGTCCCCTCCCCCTCCTCCCCCTCCTCCCCCTCCCCTCCCCTCCTCCCCCTCCCCTCCCCTCCTTCCCCCTGCCCTCCCCCTCCCCCTTCTTCTCTGTGAGCCTCTTCTCTCCTGGTCCCCTCCCCCTCCTCCCCCTCCCCTCCCCTCCTTCCCCCTGCCCTCCCCCTCCCCCTTTGCCATCTCTCTCTGAACCTCTTTTCCTGCCGGAGTCTCCCGGGCAGCCCTGGCTCCAAACCAGCGCAGACTAGACCTCCGTGGTGTGATTTACGAGGGGACTCTTGGCTCCGGTCAGCGGTGAACAGGCTGGGCAGCGGCGGGTGGGCAGCTCACCAGGCCCCTCCGTCTGCTCATGGGGGGATCAGGAATAGCTTCAGTCCTGGGTCCAGGGGGACAGTGGCCCGAGGCAGTGGCCGTGCTGGGGCTCTGCGGAGCTGAGGCAGGGGACCTGGTGGGGGCCCGGCACCTGTGCCAGGTACCACCCTGGGAGCTGGGGACGCAGGCTCCTGTCCCTGTTGGAGCCCACTGCCGGCTGGAGGAGAGGGGGCCGTCCTGGGGTGGCTGCAGGGACCTCCTTCAGACCCGGCTGCTCCCAACTGGCCCGCCCTCTGTTCCTCGGGGGACTGGTCACCTGGCTGGCACAGCCCAGGACAGGTGCTTCCCACCCATCTCCACTGCCCTCCTGGACACTGCGTGAGACTCTGGAAGGTGTGGAGAGACCAGATGGAGGCCCGGGGCTGAGCACTTGATGGTAAAGGACTTTATTGTCTCGGAGACTCTGGGTCACCACCACAGTCATCCCTGCCTCCTCCTCAGGGAGGGTGGGGGACCTGGGGACGGGGGCTTCTAGGAAGGGCCTTCTCTGGGGCGGACACTGTGGTTCCCTGAGGCCGCCGCCTTCTTGGCGGAGCAACGCTGCCACCTGGTGGCCTCAGCGCGCCTTCTCCTGTGGAGTCTGGTGCTGGCTGGGCCTCTGCTCCCGAGCTGCTGCCCCAGGGTCCCCTCCACAAACGGGGTTCCCTCCAGGTCCCCAAAGCGCCACATGAGGAGGGCTCCAAGCCTGGTCACTGGAGGGCAGCTGCCAACTTAACCCTGGGACAGCCCACAGGGACCATGCACTTGCACTAACCAGGATGCCACACCTGCCCTGCACACCCTGGCCTCTTAGCAACCAAGAAACCACAGGCAAGTGGGAGGCCGCAGTGAACTTTTGGAAGTAGAAGGAGTGCCAGGCAGGTGCTCACGCTACACTGGCGGTGCCTGGGGTCACGGGGCTCAGCCGTCACAGGCAGCGGGAGTTCTCAGCTCCTTGATGATCTTACGGATTCTAAGGTGCTGCGCTGTGTGTGGCCCCTGCTGACGACATGTCCTGGCGCAGTGCAGGGTTTCCTGCAGAAGGGGAACAGGCCGGGGAGACAGGGCCGCTGCCCTAAGGGCAGGCTGGTCCTCAGGCCCCTGTCTCCCGCCCTCGGGAGATTCCATCAGATTAGGGAGGCCAGGGCCCAAGCCTGTGGAGCTGGGAGGCTGAGGCCGCGGGGCTCAGTCCTGTGACAGGCACTGTCTCGACTTCCTTCAGTCTGTCCTCTCTCTCTCTCTCTCTCTCTCTCTCTCTCTCTCCTGGTGACTGAGCACCATTGAGCCACATCCCCAGCCCTTTTTGTTTTATTTAGAATTTTTTTGGAGTTGTAGGTGGCCAGCATCTTTATTTGATTTGTTTATTTTTACATGAGGCTAAGGATCAAACCCAGCGCCTCACATGTGTGCCAGGTGAGGCTTTGCCCCGGAGCCACGTCCCCAGCCCTTTTTATTTTTTATTTAGAGAAGGGGTCTTGCTAAGTTCTTAGGACCTCACTAAGTTGCTGAGGCTGGCCTCAAAGTTGAGATCCTCCTGCCTCAGCCTCCTGAGTCACTGGGATTACAAGCATGTGCCACGTGCCTGGCCCTGAAATCTATTCTCTATGTGGCTTCTAGAGGGATCCTTTGACAAGTCAGATTTGGCCACTCCTCCCTGGGAGCCCCTGCAGGGAGGCTGCATTACCCAGAGATCCCCTCTCGGCCTTGCAGACTTCCTTGGGCCACGGGGCCTCCTTATAGCCCTGCAGCAGCCATGGACTCTCCTACCTCAGGGCCTTTGCACTGCTCTTCCCTCCCTTTGGGAGCTGGAAAATGTGAGCAAAGAGACAAGTCCTGCTGGCAAGAGAGGAGGGCCTCACCCTGCACTCAAGAGCAGGAGGCGTCACCTGCCAACACGCAGGCCAGAAACCTCACTCTCCCCGCGGTGATGAGCAAGAGAAGGCCGTGGTGAGACAGCAGAGCAGGGCCCCATGACCTGGAGGGAGAGGATCTGATGTTGAGCTGCCCTGTCTGTCATGCATAACCCCGCCCATCAGGATAACCCCGCCCATCAAGATAACCCCACCCATCAGGATAACCCCGCCCATCATGGATAACCCCGCCCATCAAGATAACCCCACCCATCACGGATAACCCCGCCCATCAGGATAACCCCGCCCATCAAGATAACCCCGCTCAGCAAGATAACCCCGCCCATCACGGATAACCCCGCCCATCATAGATAACCCCACCCATCACAGATAACCCCGCCCATCAGGATAACCCCGCCCATCAGGATAACCCCACCCATCAGGATAACCCCGCCCATCATGGATAACCCCACCCATCACAGATAACCCCGCCCATCAGGATAACCCCGCCCATCAAGATAACCCCACCCATCACGGATAACCCCGCCCATCAGGATAACCCCGCCCATCAAGATAACCCCGCTCAGCAAGATAACCCCGCCCATCACGGATAACCCCGCCCATCACGGATAACCCCGCCCATCATAGATAACCCCACCCATCACAGATAACCCCGCCCATCAGGATAACCCCGCCCATCAGGATAACCCCACCCATCAGGATAACCCCGCCCATCATGGATAACCCCACCCATCACAGATAACCCCGCCCATCAGGATAACCCCGCCCATCAAGATAACCCCACCCATCACGGATAACCCCGCCCATCAGGATAACCCCGCCCATCAAGATAACCCCGCTCAGCAAGATAACCCCGCCCATCAGGATAACCCCGCCCATCAGGATAACCCCGCCCATCACAGATAACCCCGCCCATCAGGATAACCCCGCCCATCAGGATAACCCCGCCCATAGTGGATAACGCTGCCCACCAGCGATGCTCATGCTCGAATCATAGAGTTCCCTGGGGAAAACTTCTAGAGAATGAATCTTAGCCACTAAGACGAAATCCAGGGACCTGGTGGCTGTTGGCTGTACGTGAGGACCTAAGGCTAACACAAACGTGGCAGGCCCAGGGACAGGGGTAGTGCGGGCAAATCGTGGCCTCAGGTGACCATGACACATCAGAGAGAAGACGCAGGGGACAGGAGAAAGAAGCAGAGTCTCCTCTGTCCTAGGGGAGTTGAGGGACATCATTCAAGGCCGGCAAGGAGACAGAATCAAGGTGTGGCACAGGCCGGGTCCCCAGGTGCACCTGTAGCCCCGGCTACTCGGGAGGCCGCGGCAGGAGGACGGCCTGAGCCCCGGGGTCGGAGGCCAGCCTGGGCAGCATAGCCAGCCCCCAGCTCAAAACTGAGAGAAATAAAAAGTCACCTGACACAGAAAACTGTTCACAAAGGAAGCCTCAGTGACCGAGTCGGGGCGTTGGAGGGTCGTGAAGGGGTGGACGAGGAAAGTCCCCGTAACGTTCTCCTTTCCTGAGGCCTGGTGGACGGGGATGTCGTGCGGTCAGCATAATAAAAATGTGCGGAACTCTCTCTGGAGACCCGCTGGTCACTGTGCTGCAGCAGATGAGCTGACACATCAACTTAGGAGGATTGATTTTGGAGGCTTCAGTCCATGGCTATGGGCCCCGTTGCTTTGGGCCTGTGGAAGCTCATGGTGGGAGAGCAAAGCCATTAGGTTAAGGAAGTGAGAGGAAGAAGAGCCCGGGGCCACAGTGACCCGCAAGACCTCGTGCCCAGTGACCTGGACCTGGCACGAGGCTCCGTCTCTTGAAGTCCCACCACCTTCTGATAGAGCCACTCGGGGGAGCCTCGGGCCCAGCAAGGAACCACGGAAATCAGAGCAGACTCCACCGTGAGAGACTTCAAGACCCACAAAACAGGGACAAGGTACATAAAATGACAAGACAGAGCAGATGAGGAAATGTCAACACGCGAAAATGGGTTTAAGACGTGAAAGAAAAAATCCAGATTGGATTAGAAGTCCCACAGGATTCCGAGAGTCGGACATGGAGCTGGGCAGAGGCACTGGGCCCACGGATGAGAATCTCACAGAGCACAACTGTAACTAGATGACGGGTTCGGGGTCAGGACGGGGTGCCCCGCCACGTGTGCTGTCCTCTGTGGAGGCCAGGGCCGGGGCCACCTCCACTCCAAATAGCAAGTGCTTCATAGAAGGTCACATGGGATACGGGAGACACCCTCCACTGACTCCTCACTGGGTGACAGGAGGGACACTGCAAGTTTTCATCGCGGGGCCCACTACTCTGTATCTATTTATGTTGGGGGTTACTGGGGGTTGAACCCAGGGGTGCCTGACCACGGAGCCTCATCCCCTGACCTTTTCAATCGCTGTTTAGGGACAGGGTCTCACTGAGTTGCTGAGTCAGGCCTCCATCTTGAGATCCTCCTGCCTCAGCCTCCCAAGCTGCTGGGATTTCCAGCATGCGCCACCGCACCTGGTGTGACCATCAGCTCTTGTCCACTGCCTGCTGGGCAGATAGTGTCATATCTGGGTGCCCCACAGGGTCGACCTCCGTCTCCCCGCCTTCCTTTGCTGGGGTGAACCCTGGGCCTGGTGCTGGTGAGCGTGACATCCTGAGCTATCGCCCCGGCCCAAGGTCTGACTCATAACAAAAGCTGCCGAGGCACCGGCTGGAGGAGGAGAGAAGGTGACTCTCCACGGTGACAGCTGGAGGCTGCTCTGCTCCCAAGGGCCCCTCAGACAGCGGAGCCTCCCCTTCCTGTCTCTGTGCCCTCTCCCTGGGCACTGCCACCGTCTCCGCGGGGTCACTGTGCTTCCAGGGAGAGGGAAGGGCCAGGCGCAGGGTGGAGTGGTCACGAGCCAGATTTCAGGGAACCCTGGGCAGCGTCTGCAAGGGGCACAGCATGCACCCTGTGCCCCCCATCCACTGGGATACCCCAGTCACAGAAGGGGACAGGTACCGCTGTGTGTGACATCATGGCGCACCTGGGTGGACAGGTGCCAGACACCAAGAGCAAGAGGGGCTTGGCTTAAATGACAAGGTCCAAAGGTGGACAGAGGGCCGCCTGGCCGCCAGGCAGGTTGCTCGCCGTGGGCGGCCGCCTCCCCAGGTCCCCCCCAGAACCGTCATCCAGCTGTCCCCTGATGATTTGTGACTTTCTGTGTACATGTTCTATTCCAATAAATATTTTAATTAACAAAACTGCCGAGAGATAAGAGGATGAGAGGCGGCGGAGAGGCTGGTCCTATTTCGGGAAGGAGACCCAGCACCGTGAAATTCGGATTCTCTCTAAGCTCATTGATAAATAGACTTTGATTCTGATAAAAGGAAAATCAACAGTATTGGTTGGAAGAGTTTTGTTTATTCCAAAGCTCAGATGAAGACGTGGCCCAGTGAGCACGGTTAAGAACATTCTGGAATCATATCCCTGAGGGGAAGGACAGAGTCGGAAGCTCATTGAACACACGGGGCCAGCCCTGGGGTTGGGGCTGTCGGTGGTGGGCGCTGGCCTGCATGCCCCAGGCCCTGGGTCTGCCCCAGCACCCCGAAGCAGACAAGCAAGAGCCCAGTGTGGTTTCCACCCACGAATTCCCAAGTGAAACCCAGAAACTGGCCTGAGTTTCGATGAACAGGAAGTATTTGATGGGGTCACCATTCCAAACCAGTGGGGGAAAGCTGAATTACTTAATACATGTTGCTGAGAAAACTGAATAATCACCTGGAGTAAAAAATATATATATATTTAAAATAAATATTTTAAATTTTATGTTTAAAATAAATTGTATCTGGGTGCAATGACGCACCCCTGTAATTCCAGTGACTTGGGAGGCTGAGGCAGGAGGATCTCAAGTTGGAGGCCAGCCTCAGCAACTTCGTGAGACCCAGTCTCAAAATAAAAAATAAAGGGCTGGGGACGTGGCTCAGGGGTAGAGCACCCTGGGTTCCATCTCATAAATAAGTCAGTCAGTCCGTCAGTCAATAAATAAATAAAATTGTAAAGCACGCAAAAATTCAAGTGTGAAAACGAAACCCATCTTCGAAGGGCACACGGGAAGAAGAGCCCTCGTGACGTTGAAGTGGGGACAAGGGATTCCAGTCACAACTTAAAAGTCTGGAAGCTGTTTAAGAAGCTGACACATCTACTTCATTAAAAAAAAATTCTACTGCTTAGAGAAGATGGCCCGGGGAGAGCCCCGTCGATGACGTCACCGACAGGGACCAGCTGGGAGACGCAGGACACCTCGGTGGAGGCGGAGGTTGATGGGAACTGACCAGGAAGCCAGCCCCCGGTGAGGACAGGCAGAGGGTCCTGGGGACAGTCGGCAGAGGCGGGAACCGAACGCGCTCACACACAGGAGGAGGGTCCGCGCCCAGACAAGGTCAGCGTCCACCCAAAGGCGCGGCCCCGTGTCCTCTCCCCCCTCCACCTGGCGACAGTCGGAACCTGAGATGACACGTTCCGCTGGTGAGTCTCTGGGACAGACCTTCTCCTGTCCTGGGGGGGGGGGACAAGGTCTCAGGGTGGCCTCATGGTGCTGGGCAGCTGGGCGGTGGCCCTCAAAATGTCAAAGGCCCGTCCTCCGTGCCCCCGCGGCGTCCAGGAGGAGTCTGCTTTGGGAGAAACTGCACCCGGGAGAGGGCCGCTGTGTGCAGAGTGGCCTGTCATCAAGCTCCCCGCACAGGGACACCTGAGATGAGGGATGAAGGACAAGGCTTACCCGAGTCCAGAGGGGGGCGGGCGGATCCTGCTGGACAGACAGACACACAGACGCCATGGGCCCGGCTACGCCTGGGGAGCGGTGCCCCGGACCAGGGGAGGCAGGACGGCCGGCAGGGGCTCTCACCTCCGGCACCTTTGTGTCATTTGAAGCAGGGGACCTGTCAGCTATTTGTGACTTAAAATGAAACAGCCCAAGGCCGCACAGCGTGAAAGGTCACTCCCCAGGAGTCCCTGGGCTTGAACTTGACCTTGCGGATGCGTGGGGGATGGTTCCCGTCTCAGCAAAGGCCATGGATTCCAGAGACCTGGCTGGGCCCGCGAGGGCTCCTGCTTCGGATCTCTCCCTCTCTCCGGTTCCTCCCGTGTCCCCTTTCTTTTTGGGGGGGACATGGATACCGGGGATTGAACTCAGGGACACTCGACCACTGAGCCCCATCCCCAGCCCTATTTTGTGTTTTATTTAGAGTCAGGGTCTCACTGAGCTGCTTAACGCCTCGCTGTTGCTGAGGCTGGCTTTGAACTCGGGATCCTCCTGCCTCAGCCTCCCAAGCTGCTGGGGTCACAGGCATGGGCCACCGTGCTGGGCGGGTTCCCCCTTTCTTACCGCCAAGAGCTGAACTGACTAACCTCAGAGCCTCCGTGACCCCAGGTTTGAGGTGGAGCTTGGGCTTAGCGGGGCCTGGAGAGGCTCCGAGGGGCTCTGGCAGCTCCCCTGACCCCTCTAGGACGGGGACGTCTCTCCGGGCCTCTGGGCACTTAAGGCCACGCTGAGTCCTTCATCGGCTGCGTTGAGACCCGCGACCCACAGCCAACGGCACAGTCCAGGTTCCCACGGGGCATGTTGTGCTACTTGTCTATGTTGCTGAAACTGTCACCCAAATCAAGATGACACGTTCGTCACCCCCAGGTGTTTCTGTGTCCCTCTGTCCCCTCCGCCTCCCAGCCCCCACCCCCAGCCTTGTCTAGCTTCACCTCCAGGACAGCCGTCCTGGACTTAGTAGTCTGCTGTTCGCCTGTTGGCGGTTACTTGGGTGATCCCTGCCTTCTTCCTTTTCTTTCTTTCCTTTTTGCCACGCGGGGCTGGAACCCAGGGCGCTCAGCCTCAGCCCCTTCCTATTTTGAGACAGGGTCTGGCAGAATTGTTGAGAATGGCCTCCACCTGGCGATCCTCCTGCCTCAGCCTCCCCAGGCTCTGGGATGGCAGGCGTGGGCCACGGTGCCCGGCGTGCGCAGAGCTGTGGGGAGCATGGGCGGGATGGCCGGGTCACGGGACAGGAGTGACTCTGACTGTTGAAGTAACGTCTTTTCTACAGAGATGGCCCCTTGTCCACCCCCGAGCCGTGCACCGCGCCCTTCATCCTCCAGGCCTGGCCAGCTCTCCATGTGGGGCGTCTTTTTCCTTTAGCTGTTGTAGTAGGTGTCTGTGGTTTCTCATGAGGCTTAGGAGGCACCCAGGGAGGGTGACAGTCTTGTCATGTGCCTGTTGGCCCTGGGCAGCACCTTGGCAAAGCGTCTAAGTTCTGTGCCTGATAATTATGTAACTTTAGGTTATTTTGATTTCCATTCTGGGGATTGGAGTGTGACTTTGACGAATTGCTGAACCCTCTGAGTCTGCTTCCCATCCATGGGGATCCTCTGCGTTAGAGGACCCTCGTGAGGATTGATTAGCTACTGTCATTATTCACGTGTCGTATTTTACAGATGAGGAGCCTGAGGTTCAGAGAGGGGCAGGAATCTGCCCAAAGTTACTCAGCAAGTGAGTGCTCACCAAGCGTTGCACCTGGGTCTCCTGATTTTAAATCCCCGGGAGTAAGGTTGGGACATGGCTGGGAGGCAGCCTGATGTCATTAAGAGAGTCAGGTAATGGTGCAAATTCTGGCTCTGCAAAGCTGTGTCACTTAGGGAAAGTCACTCGACATCTCTGAAGGTTGGCTTTCTCGATTTGAAAAGGTGGATCCTGATAGCAAAACTCCAGAGTTAGAAAGAAGAAAGGGGAATGGGCCCAGAGCCCCTGGCTGTGCTGGGGAGGGGCAGAGTGAGACAGGATGGAGCTGGGAAAGAAGGGGGCCACACCTTCCGGGCCGTGGACAAGAAGCCAACCCCCAGGCACAGGCCCCAGAACCCATGGGCAAAGCTCCCTCCTGCTCTGGGGGATCTTGGGAGCCCTGGGCCCTCACCTTGCTCTTCCTGGAGGTCTCAGCCCGAGCACCGCCTCCGGGAAGCCCTCCCTGCTTCTCCAACCTGTCAACTCCCGAGGCTGCCCCCACCGCTCTGCAGGTCCTCGCAGGGACAGCACCGCTGAGTGGCCCTTTCATAATTATTTCTGTGATTTGCAGATTCTGCCTGGCTCTGGGCTGGCGGCAGGCGGGAAGGACAGGGTGGGGTGCCCAGGAGGCTCTGAGCCCTGTGGCCGGGGAGGAGGGCCGGGCGGGGGAGCTGGCCCAGGTGGCCCCGTGTATTGCTGCCCTGGTGTGGTTCTGTTGGTCACCTAGGGCCAGGCCACGGGGACACCGGAGTCGGTTTGGCAGAGACCGATGCCCTTTGTTGTCCTGGGCCAGCGGGTCCCCTGCGTGGAGCCGGGCGAGGAGGGGCCAGAACTTGGGGCAAAGCCAGCGCCTGGCTCAGGCCGCAGAGGGAGCAGGCCACCAGCAGGTGGCGCCAGTGTCCGCCTGATGCAGGTGGCATCTGGGTCTGTGGGCGCCCGCGCCCCTCCTGGGACCTTGGGGAGCTCTTGAGGGAGGGGACAGTGGGTGGACCTCGTGGGACACTGGATGGCAGTGGCCGTGCTGTGCCCTGCAGTTGCCCTCCCGTCCTCCCTGCACCCAGGGCCTCCCTGGAGGTGGGGGGCAGCTGCAGGGCGGGTGACAGGACCCTGGCGCGCAGCCCCGCCTGGCTCAGGGACGCCTGGAGTGGACGCCTCTGTCCCAGACAAGCCCATTCATTCTCAGCTAAGGAGGCAGATGGGTGGCGGTGACCGTGGCCTTTTTACGAGTTTATAAACTGCCGAGGCCACGGCTGCGGGAGCTCCGCTGCTCGTGGGCCATCGGTTCACGCTCCAGCTCCCTTTATGGGCGCCCGGGGAGCGGGTGTGGGTTCCTGCGCTGCTGCCCTCTGTGTGAGGCCCACTCTGCAGCGGCCTCTGGAGTAAGGCCAGAGTCCTTCCTTGCCAGGCCTGGCCCAGGCTCCCGCCTTCCTGCTGCTCTGGAACGCAGCGGCTGGTTCTCGCCACAGGGCCTTTGCACAGGTCACCCCTTCCCAACATCCCCGCTGGGCTCCCACCCAAGTCTGCTCAATGTCATCTCTCAATAAGACACACGCTGACCCCTCCATAAACTGGGATTCTCCTAGGGATGCCAACCCCCTCTACACCGGATCCTGCTTTCCCCATACACTTATCCCCTACCACATAGTTCACTATCTCTTATTATCTCTATTTTAATTTTCTTTTCTTTCTCAGCTGGACAATCTCCTCTGCACAGGTGTGGCTCCCTCCCAGGTGACAGAAAAGCACCTGGCACATAGTAGGTGCTCAGTAAGCCCTTGCTGAAGGCACACGACACAGATCCCGGAGCTTCTGCGTGGATGTGCTGCGTTGACAGAATCTGGAGACGTGGCGAAGGGTCTTGGTGACGCTGCGTCCGGATTCTGTGAAGTTGTGTCCTGATGGTGTCCTGGTGAGGTGGCCACCAGGCGCAGGAAGGCTAGGCCACGGCAGGGACCCTGGCAGGTCCTGACGGAGAAGGGTCAGAAGACAAAGGAAAGCCAGAGAGTTCGGGGCCCTCTGTGACCGAGGCCCTGCGCCCTGTGGCTGAGGGCGGCCGCTGGCTCGGGGCGTCCTGGGGCCGGCCCTGCTGCCCAGAGCCGGTGGCCATGGTGGCTGGTTCCTGGGGAGGGTGCGGAGGCTGCTGGAGGTGGGGGGCTCACACACTTGTTGGGGGCACAGGGAGGCTAAGTGGCTGGTCCTCAGCCACATGCCGAGGATGAGAGGGACGTGCTGTGGCCAGGCCTGCGGGTCTCATCTGGTCACAGCGCGTGGCCCAGGGTCTGCAGGAGACGCCAGGAGGGCCCGGTGACCAGAGTGCCGCTGGTCAGGTGGGGCTTGGCTTTTGCCTGGACTTGTCAGGGAGAGCAGAGGTGGCAAGAGGCCAGGAGCCCTCGAGGCCGGTGGCTCTGGTGAGCTCCAGAGTGGGGGAGCCCAGGATGCTAAAGGCTGGCTCTTCCTCCATGTGTCCAGGGAGTGCCACCTGGAAGGGACCATGTCGAGTGAGAGCTCACGTGACTGTGCTGGTCCTTGTGGGGGGCAGCTACAGCAGAGCAAGCCCCTCTGCTGAGGATCCAGCTCACTACGGAAGAGTTTCCCTGGGCTCAGAGAGGCCTGGCCAGTGTCCTGTGGTAACACAGCATCATGTAGTGATAATGATGGTGATGATAGTGGAGGTTAGGTGATGGGGTGGAGATGGTGGAGGCTGTGATGGTGGAGATGGTGGAGATGGAGATGGTGGTGGTGAGGATGTTGGTGATGGTGGAGATCATGATGGTGGAGATGGTGGTGATGTTGGGGATGGTGATGGAGGTGGTGGAGATGGTGATGGAGATGGTGATGGTGGTTCCTGGTCTCGTGGTCCTGACGGGGCTCAACCAGGGCTCCTTCTGCACGTGGTGACAGCCAGGCCAGCTGCACAGAAGCTGTGCGGGCGCTGGGGGGCTCAGTTGAGCCGTGCCCAGCTGGGTGCTCGTCCGGGACTGTGTGCGGGGTCAGCTTGGTCCTCCGTGTGGCCCCTGCCCCAGGTCACAGGGCCGCTGGGCTCCAGGACTGTCCTAGGAGGCAGAGGTGGAAGCCACAGCGCTCTACAGACCCAGCCCTGGCGCTCACCCTGCACCCCCGCTGCTGTGAGCATCAAGAGGGACCAGGATGGACCAGGGGACCAGGCTCCCTCTTGGGAGGGACAGTCAGGGTTGGCCGCCATCTGCAGTCTGGCCTGCTGGGCAGCTGGAGCCTGATCCTGCCCCGCAGTGCCAGGCCCCCAGGGCCCCCAGGATCCCTCCAGGCAGTGTCTGTGGGGCAGCTGGGGGAGGCCGGGTCCCCACCCCTGTGGGAGGCCCTCCCGCCACCTGCCGCTTCCTCCTCCCTGAACATTCTGGCGGGTGCTGGGCCTGGACCTGCAGATGCACCAGGAGCTGGAGCCTGAGCTGGCGATCACCAGGGGGCAGCAGAGCCAAGGCCTGGTGGCCGGGAGCGGAGGCCGGTGGTGGCTGGGATCTCCTCAGGCAGAGCTTTGGCAGGGGGAGTCCCAAGGCGGGGCAGAGCCTGGGATGCCTCTGTGTGACCTAGGAGCCACCCTGCCCTGGCCCCTGGGCTCAGCTCCCCACATGTCCTGAGTGTGGATCGGTTAACTTGTGACCTGAGCTGCCTGCCGGGGAGGCCGGCGACGGGGTCCTCCCTCTCCAGGGTGGTGGCCGTGTCCCTGTTCACACAGGACTACGGGCTGCTTTCCCTGGGCTGAGCGTGGATGGCGTCACTCAAATATTTGTTGAGTGGCTGCCCTGGGCTGGGGACGCACAGTGAATGGGAAGCAAGGCCCCTTAAGGCAGGGAGACTGACCGGCTAAGGCTCACGGTGGGGCATGGACAGGGATGTGGCGGGTGGCTGGGGAGGGGCCGCTCTGCCAGGTGCACCGTGAGCCAGGCTCTAGAAGATGGCGCCGCTGGACCACGGCAGAAGCAAAGGAAGGTGCAAAGGTCCAGGGGTAGAAATGGCCTGGTGGGCGGGGCGCACACAGGAGGCCTGTGCTGGGGTGGCTTGGAGGGTGGTGGGCTAGGGTGGGGTGAGGGTGTGACAGAGGGCAGGGCAGAGGAGGTGTGCGGCCAGCCTCTCCCCACCCACGGCCCAGGGAGGGGGCGTCCAGGGCTGGAGGGTTGGGCGGTGGGGTCTGGGAGCACCAGGGAGCAGACTGCTGGGAACGTCGCGCCTGAGTGGGGAGGAGACGGGAGGTGGAGGGTGGGCGCAGCTGCGTAGAGCAGACGTTGGGTGGGCAGCGTGGACACAGACCCATGGTGGCCAGCTGCCGAACCTCCCGGGGCCTCAGCTCTCTCATCTGTGAAATGGGCTTGGAGTGCCTCGCGCTCAGGCCGTCGGAACAGAAGGGGACACCGTGCGACCGTCAGTTCCTTGAGGGCCTGGGGGTCCTTGTCACCGCAGAGGGGCTTCCTTTCAACTCTGCTCGGTGTCTGTCCTCCAAGGCTGGCCTTGGTGTCTCTGCAAAATGGGAAGGTGGGTCCTGAGCCCACAGGACAGCAAGGCCACCTTGAGCACTTAGCGGATGTCTGGGGAGGTGTCCCCTGCTCCATCTGTGGGTTTCCCGGCCTCACCCCGACCTCCTACACCCACAGGGTCTTTCCTGCAGCACAGAGAGTTCTCCCAGAGGCCGGGACCTGGGGTAAGCCAGCAGGGTCTATTTGCATGTCATTTGCATCTCATTTGCATGCACCAGTTTGGACTGCACCAGGGCTCCGGAGAGGCAGCCGGGAGAGGGAGGCTGGGGCTGGGAGAGGAGGCCGGTGCCCCCAGCAGAGGCAGGTCCTGGGTTCCAGTGCGCCTCTCCAGAGTCTCCGGAGCCCCCCCCCTTCCAGAGGCGCCTCCTCCTCCTCCGACAAGGCGGGGATCCTCGGTGACAGTGACCAGGCAGGTCTGCCCCAGGAGTCTCCCTGCCCTTGGGGACAGGCAAAGTCACTCAGCCTCTGAGTGGGACACCCGGGTGTGCTGGGAAGGAGGGGCACTGGTGTCCTGGACGGTGAACACCGCTGGCCTCTGTGGCCCCGTGAGGCTGCCCCGGGCCACACACCTGCCCCGCCAGCCGCACTAGGACCAGAGGGACAGCCCCTGTCCCCGTCACTGAGGTCTTGGGCCCTGGGCCCAGGTGTAGGGGTGGCCAGTCTGAGCAGCAGGGCTGGACATGGGGCCCTTGGGGACCCCAGGCCGTCCAGGGGGTGTGGGGGTGGGGAGGCTGTAGCAGGGGTCACCCCGTTCAGGACACCCTGCACCCCCGAGAGGGAAGCAAGCCCCCGGGGAGGTGTGGGAGGAGATCACAACAGTCGACCTCTGGGTCACTTGAAACTGCCACTTCCAGGCTGGGGACCTGGGGCAATGCCCACAGCCTCTCTGAGCCAATCCGTCTCCTCCGTGAGTAGCGCCCAGGTGCCCACGGGCATCAGGACCTTTAGCTCAACGGGCTGCGTCCCGGGGACTGCGGGTGCTGCCAGGGGCGGCCCAGGCGAGAGCCAGGCAGGAGGAGGCCTCCCCCAGAGCCCGCGTCCCACAATCACCCCTGCTGCCTCCCGGGCCTCCCTGGTCCTATGATCACAAGATGACAGTGACTCTTACCTGCTGAAGTCTGTCCTGGACCAGATGCTCAGGGACAAGTGTCCAGCAGGCACCAGCCCCTCCATCACTAATGCCCGTCGTCAGGCATGACCACGCCCACTGGACAGAAGAGGAGACTGAGGTTCAGAGGGGAGAAATGACCCGTCTGGTTCACAGGGCTGGGGTGTGGTGACACTGTGACTTAGCCCTGGCAACCCTCGAGAGGCATATAAGCAACCCTGGGGGGACACAAGAGGCCAGGAGCACCGGTGCCGAGACCCTTGGAGGAGGCCAGGGGTGACTCCATCTCAGGGCAGCAGATTGGGTGCATTCGGGGAACATTGTCGGCCACTGGCTGCTGCAGAGTTTTCTGTGTCCAAGGTCGGGGGAGGAGCTGGGGTGACCCACTGTGTTATGTCTGAGGGACCTGAGGCCCTGGGAGGGCTGCTGAGGCCACAGGGCCAGTCAAGGACCCGAGTGCCCTGTGTCTCTGGCCTGGGGCTCCCCCCCTCAGGCCCCCTCCCTGCCTTCCCAGGGCCCCTGAGTCCCCAGCCAGAGCTTTGTCCCCTCGGAGGGGGCCGGGGTCCATGCTGGCCGGTGTCTTCTCCCTCCAGCCCTGCTTGTGCGCGGGCCCCGGGGCTCGGCCCTGGACGGGCGATGAGGAGCCCCTGAGGGGTCTCCACCAGGCAGCGGGGCCACTCGCCGCCTCCCGTCTCTCAAGGTTCAGAGAGAAATGGAAGGAGACGAGGGTGACGGGGAGTCCCCGCCACTTCCTCTGGCGGAGCTCCTCATCTGTCACACTGTCACTGCCAGCGGCTCTGACCCCGCCCGTCCCGGCCACGAGCTGGCTGTAAAAGCGAAGCCGGGTCCTCCCTGGGGGGTGGGAAGACCCTCAGCACTGGTTCTAGAAGGTTCCGCCAGCTCCTGCCCGCCTGCCCCTCAGCAGCCACTCGGAGGCCATCTCACCCCCTCGCTCGCCCCTGAGCCTGTCACCCAGCTGGGAACCCACCCTGTGGCCTCCGGGGGCGCCTGCCCTGGACGCCAGAATGTCCCAGGAAGGACTGAGCGCAGGGCGTGGTGCTCTGGGGCTCCGGGTGGCGTTTAAGGTCCCCACCCTCGTCCCCCGCCCCCTCGGCCCTGGACCACCACTGGGGTGTATCTAGAGTCTGTCTCCTGGGGTCCCTGCTCTTGCCAAACGTGAGCTGCTGTCTCCCATCCGGGGCCTTTTGGTTTTGGTGAACATCCACTGCAGAGTGGCAGACCCGCAGCAAGGCGCGGACCCCACGCACGCGCGGCGTTTGGACTCCCCGTGGGCCGCGGGTGGCTCATCCCAGCTCTCACCTTGTCTCTGAGTTTCAGGGGTGGCCCGTTGCTACTCAGGGATGCTGTCTCTTGCTGTGGCATGCTCCCTGTGGCTGCTACGTGCCACCCCCCACCACCTGCTGTGGGCCTTGAGCCAGCCGGGCCTGTTCCACCCCAGGGCCTTTGCACATGGGATTCCCCAGCTGCTGCTCTTTCCTGAAGAACCTCCTTTCTTTCCTCGGCCTCCCCCACCCCAGCCTCTCTCTCATGATCCCATGGCTCTGTTTCTTTTCTTGGTGGCGCTTATGACACTCTGACACCACCGTGACCAGCAATCTGCCTCTTTATCGTCTGTGTGCCCCACATGAATGGCAGGGCAGGGGCTGTGATTTCCATCCTCACTGCTCTGTCCGCTGAGCCCAGGGCAGGGCCTGGCACAGAGTTGCGGCTCAGTCACTATTCGCTAAGGGAAAGGCCAAGGTGGCCAGCTGCACTCTGGCCCCCACAGCAGTTACCGCTGCCTCTCTCCGTGTCTTGTGGTCCCGGCCCCCCCGATGCCCGTCAGCCCCAGCCCCGGCCTGGCCCGCAGGTGCCTGCCCTTGCTCTGTGCCAGACCCCTGGGGAGGGGGGCGTTTGAGACCCCGTGCAGTTTGAAGAGGGCTTCATGCGCGTGTCTGGGGCTCATCCACACGAGGGTCCTCAGTCGGGGGCCTGCGCAGCCGTGTGGCACTCGGATGCCGTCAGAGGATCTTCCATAAGTGCCTTTGAATATTAGTGTCCCTCGTCACGTCAGGGCTGGGTGTCGAGCACGCTGCTCTCTGAACGGGGTGGAAGCGAGGTCCCCCTTGGCCACTGCAGTGGCCCGTGTGGAGGGTCTGAGGAGGGGCACTGGGCGGCTGAGAGGCCCGGCCTCCTCCTCCTCTGCTGGGACAGGACGCAGGCTGGAGCCTCTGGTCACCTCCTGCAGCCCGGGAAGGAGCCCAGCTGGGGAGAGCTACACTGAGCAGATCAGGCTGGGGACAGTGACAGGCTGGGACCTGGCCACCGCTGGGTTAACCTTGCTGTGGACGATGGGTGTCTCTCCTGCCGTTCACACGCGGACGTCCTGACCCCAGGACCTAGAATGTGACATTCCAAGTAGGGTCACAGCAGACGTGACCAGTGGAGATGCCTGTGGTCAGTGGGAGGAGGGTGGGCGGGGCCGGTAGGAAGGGGACATGTGGACGGGGACGTGTGGACAGGGGGACGTGTGGACAGGGCGACAGACGGGCCCAGAGGGAGGACGGAGTGGGGATGCGGGGAGATGGAGGCCAGCACAAGCCGGGGACCGTCCTTCCTTCACACCCTGTAGAAGGACCCACCCTGCCGACCCCCTGACCTTGAACTTGTACCCTGCAGAACTGTGAGGCCACAGATGGGTGCCTGTCATCGAAGCCATAGGTGTCGGGGGGCCTGGTTACAGCAGCCCGAGTGGCTGGTGCAGAAGCTCGCTTCATTTTTGGTTACACGACTCAGCATACCCTCCCCCTCCCTCCCTCCCCCTCCCCCCCACTCTCCCTCCCTCTCCCCCTCCCCCCCACTCTCCCTCCCTCTCCCCCTCCCCCCCACTCTCCCTCCCTCTCTCTCTCTCACCATTTTCTGGGGCACCTTTCTTGTTGGAATGTCCCTCTTTGCTGAAGATCTTTTCAGGGACCGTGTCCCAGCTTTCTGTGCCCTTCAGGGTCAGCGGCGGGGGACATGTCCAGTTGTTCAAGTTGCAGTGGGGACGGGGTGCCGCCGCGACTATCTCTGCTCCGTGTGGAGCCCAGGGGTGGCGTCCGGGGGTGGAAGACCCACTTCCCAGCCGGGCCCCTCAGGCAGACAGTGCTGCTGTTCCCTGTGAGCGTGGCCTGGGCCCGGGGGCTGCAGAGCCTCCCCATAGCACAGCGACTTCACCTGTCTCCACAGGGGACAGCGTGATCCTCTCCTGTCTGGGTCTGGCTCTCAGACCCCCGATCTCTGCGACCTGTGGGTGTCCCCAGCTGTGTGAGAGGGGGCGGGGGACGGTGGCCTGGGGCAGGACTTCTCACCTGTGAGTTGAGTCAGGAGTCCTGGCCTCTTGGGGTGAAGGAAGGGGACAGGGACCTGCAACCTGGGGAGGCCTGGCCCTGGGCTGGCCCCGCGGCTCCCCTCTCAGACCAGTCGCTTCCGCTGACCTCTGGGGCTCGTCAGGGGAAGATGGATGCAGCCATCAGCTAAAGGTTAATTCAAAGGGCAGCCGTGTCTGGAGACGGCGTCCACCTGGCTCCATGAAGCCCGGGGGGGGCATGGGGTCCCCCAGAGCGGCTCCTCCTCCAAGCAAGCTGCCAGCAGCCCTCAGCGCCCTTGCGTGGCCCCTGGTCTCCGCGCCTCCAGGCCCACCCTGGGCCTCAGCCGGCTCCTTCCCTCCTCGGGCCCCTGTTTTCCCATCTGCCTTGGGACAGTGGGCCCAGGTGACCCTGGGAGTCCTCCTGGCTTGGCCAGTCCAGGGCTGTCTCTCCATTCAGCTCCAGGGTCACGTGCCTCAGCAGCGGCTCTGCCCTTCTGGGAGGTTCTGTGTGGCTGTGCCTCGCGCCCCTCAGGGCCACCTCCCGTCACCATCAACCTGCCTTTCCTCCGAGAGTTGCAGGAGCGTGTCCCCGTGGCCTCCCGGTCACCCAAAGTCGGTCCAGGCCAGGGGGGGGGGGCCGCCGTGGCTCCCCAGGGCTGCGCCTTGGTCTGTGTTCACGCTCACACTTGGCGGCAGCTCTGGAAGCATCTGGAAGGCGGGTCTCTTCGGCCTCCCCAGGGAGATCTTCTTTGTGGTGATGGGATGAGTCGCCGACACTTAAAAATCAGGCGATTTCACGTGAAAATCTAGATCTGCATCTTCGAAAAAATGTATCCGAGCTGGCGGGGCCGGGGGCGCTCGAGGGTGATTGGCAGGAGCTGGTGGGAGAGGCCGCGTGGGCAGGTGGGTGTCCTGCAGCTCCCGTCCCCCACCCTCTCCCTGCCTTCAGCGGCCATCAGCCCCACGGTGGCCGGGGTGGGACGGCGATTCCAGAGAGGCATGTGGGAACGATGGCTTCTCTCCCGTCTCTGCCTCATTAGGATCGGAATGGGCTGGAGGGAGATCAATGCCTCTTAAAGTCAGATCCGTACCGGCAGCTACTTGTACCAGGAACGCACTGTAATGACCCAGAGCGCTCCTCTAATCGAGAGCTAGCCACTGGGAAAATGAGAGGCGGAAGGGATGGAAGGAGGAGCGTCTTCACTCAGTGATTATTCGTCGGGGGCCTACTACGTGCCGGGCGTCGAGCTGGGAGGACGGCACTGAACATGGCCCAAACATCATCTTGTACAGGTCTCTCTTACTCAGATTAGGTGGAAGAGGCCAGAGAGGGCAACAGAGAACCTAAGGTCACACAGCAGAGACCCACCTGCCCACCTGGCGTCCTAGGCCACATCGGCCCCTCTGGGCCCCTCTGATGCACCCCTAAGCACTGGGCCTCTTTTCTGTCCTCTCCAGTTCTTCCCCAAGTTCTTTGCCTTCACCCAGCGGCCCCAGCCCGAGGCTCATCCCATGATGGAATCTGCCGGGGACAGGGTCCTGGGCCTTCTCTGGCGGATTCCTGTGAGCTCCTGGTTCTCCCACCTCTCAAGGGTGATTTCAATGTGGGTCATGAGTTCTCAGCCTCCCAGCCTCCACAGCCTCCCCTGGAGAGCCCCCCCCCGCCCCCAGGCAGGAGTAGAGGCCTGGGCCGCAGCCCCTGCCGCGGACCCCCCGTCAACGTGGGTTGAGCGCCAGGCTTGGCCTTCACTCAGCTCCACCCTCCACCCGGAGGAGGGAGGACAATGAGCTGCCTGCCACGCGGCCCGGCCCCTCAGTCCAGAGACAGGCCCTTGGATCCCGCGGCCAGGCCCTCTGCACACGAGGACGGAGTCCACCAGCTCCCCGCAGCTCGGGTCGAACTCAGACCCCGGCTACACCGAAGCCAGCCAGATAGGTCTGCGCCAGCAGCTGTGGGCTTGAAGCAGGCTGAGTCCGATGGGCTCCCAGACAGCAGCTTCCCCAAGCAAATAACCGGGGATGACAGCACCTGCCACGTGCCCGGCGCTCCTCACCAGGTTGGCATTGGTACTCCGTTTTGCTGATGATGGATGAGGCCCAGAGGGGCCGTCTCCCTGCTCCAGGTCACACAGCAGGCACCATGGCTAATGGAGAGCGGGATCCCGGTTACTGGGTGTCGCTCTGGCTCTTCCTCCTCCACCTCTGGCCCCCAGCAGCTGGCTGGGGACTCCCAGGAGAAATGGGCTCAGAGCCTTCCACCCTTCCCTCCTCTGGGGGTGCTCAGGAGGCCGGCGGAGGCCCAGGCCAGGCTCGCGGGTGGGCTTCCGCCCAGCCCCTGTCTTGGGTCTCTGCCCAGCCCTGTGGTGCCCCTCGCGGCGAAGCCCTCCCTGATCCGGGCTCGGTGGCCTTCCAGCAGGGGCCCTTCCCTCCCTAGTTGTGGTCCAAAGCTGGCGGCCAAGTCTCCGAGGGACCGACCCCGCCCTGAAGCGCCACTTAGCCAGGACGTCGAGGATGACGTGTGGGGAACAAAGGTCCCTGGGGGCCGATCCCCCCACCATCAGCGCCGACTGTACTCACACAGGTTACTGGCTGGCACGGTGGGCCAGAACCTGGGCTGTGGAGCCAGACGGCCAGGTGGCATCTGAGGCGGCCATGGGCCTGCTGGGTGCCGTGGGCAGTCACTTGACCTCCCTCGGCTTCCTCCTCTGTAGACGGGCAGAATGGCCGTTCCTCCTTGGCGGTCTCCTCATGGGTCGGAAGGAGGTGACCAGTGTCCTTCCTGGCAGCACTCGGCCACCGCACGTGCCGTCTCTTTTCATCCTTGTGAGAACTCGTGGGGCAGGTGTCACCTCCTGTGTCTGACGGGGAAACTGAGATCAGAGAGGTTGAGAAGCTTGCCCGAAGTCACAGAGCTGCGGTTCTCATCACTGCTTCCTCACACCAGCTGCCAGGAGAGGCCCCCGGGCTGGTTTTTTTTTGAGGGGGGGTGGTACCAGGGATGAATCTCAGGGGCACCCAACCACTGAGCCCCATCCCAGCCCTATTCTGTACTTTATTTGGAGACAGGGTCTCACTGAGTTGCTTAGAGCCTCGATTTTGCTGAGGCTGGTTTTGAACTCACGATCCTCCTGCCTCAGCCTCCCGAGCTGCTGAGATCACAGGTGTGTGCCTCTGCCGCCCGGGCTTGGGCCCACGGGCAGGTCCTCTGGGTGGTCCCCTTTATTTTTCAGCTTAATTGAAAACATCCTCAGGTTAAAGAGACGGAAGAGGAGCCCAGACCCTGAGCAGGAGCAGGTCTGCGGAGGACACCCCAGGGCACGGGGAGCCAGAGTCCCATGGGAACACCCCTGGGTCCTCCTGGGAAGTCCCTCCCCCCAGGCCGTTTGCGGGAAGGACCGGAGGAGAGGGGGTGACCAGGGGCTGATGTGGGGCTCCCCCAGGGACAGGCTCCAGTCCCTGCTCAGCTGATTGGTAGCCCAGGGAGGTCATTCCCCAGCAAGACTCAGCGAGAAGCCAGGCTGGGACATCTGTCAGCTGGGCCTTGTCATTGTCTGAGCTGGTGACATGAGGAAGGGTGGAGGCCAGGAGTGGAGTCTGCCTCTGTAGGTGGCGTCCTCTGGAGGCCCAGTGAAGCCACACTGAGACTCAGGGCCCACCTGTGTGGGAACTACCGGGGGCTGGTGCCAGCCCCGGGGGCTCCTTGGAGCGTCTACTGGGCCTGGCACTGGGCCGGGTTTTGGGGTCCCCTCAGCAGCCCTGAAGCTGGGTTTCAGTGCCCTCACATTCCGGCAGCAACACGGAGGCTCAGAGAGAGCAAGCCATTTGCCTGGGGCCACACAGCAAGCGATTGGTGGGAGGAATGTTTCTGCTGCTCACATCTCGGCGTCTCCTCCCAGCTGTCGGTGGGGGATGCTTTCCAAGGATGGACACCACAATGTGGATAACTTCTCTACGGAGTGTGGCCTCACCGAAGGGCCTTTCATTGGTAGAACAAAGCAGCCAAGCAACAGCGGTTGTCTAAGTTTCAGTCCAACATGAATCGAGCACCTGTGACCTACGGATGTGGGATCAGGATTGTCTGTTAATTAAATAAACATAGTCCATCTACCTGCACGTGTGACTCTAACGTACGCACATCACACACACACACACTCACACACTCACACACACACTCACACTCACACACTCACAGATGCACACACACACACGCACACACACTCACACACACACTCACACTCACACACTCACAGATGCACACACTCACACGCACACACACTCACGCACACACACTCGCACACACTCACACTCACACAGATGCACACACTCACACGCACACACTCACACACACACACTCACACACACTCACACACACACGCACACACACTCACACGCACACACACTCACACGCACACACACTCGCACACACTCACACTCACACAGATGCACACACACTCACACGCACACACTCACACACACACACTCACACACACTCACACACACACGCACACACACACACTCGCACACACACACGCACACACTCCCCCCACACACACTCACACACGTGCACACACACACACACTGACACACACATGCACACAGACACACATGCACACACACACTCACACACACACTCGCGCACACACACACACACGCACACATGCACACACACGCACACTTGCACACTCACACACACACTCACACACACACTCACACACTCACACACACACACACACACACATAATAGGTAAACATGCCGGGCCGCCTGCTGACGGGCATACATTCCGAGAACCATGTTGTTAGGGGGTTTCGTTGCCAGGTGAACGTCACAGAGTGCCCTCACCTGAGAGGACTATGGCGTCACCAGGTGATGTGCTTGCTGGGCCACTGCTGCATACGTGGTCTGTTGGCCCAAACGGCCCAGGACGGCACCCACGATCCCCCAGAGACCTGGGGGCCGACTTGTGACCCCCACTCCTGGTCAGCTACCGGCGGGGCCACGTGTGAGCGGGCAGCGTGGCCAGGCACTGGGCATTTCTTCTGGGTCTCCCGAAGGCTGTGCCTCTGGTCTCAGGGCCACCTCCTCCCCGTTTGCTCCCTGTCTAGTGACAGGGTGACCTCACGCAGCCCAAAGTGGCCAGACATCTTTGTCCAAGTCTTGAGTTTTCTCTTTAAGATGTAGGCGAGGTCCACCCGCCGCCTCCCATCCACCTCCGTCTGTTTGGGCCTGAGACGAGGCGTGAGGGGACCTACCCGGGAAATCACTTGGCGACGTCCCCAAATCGTCAGGCACAATGGAAGTCCCCGGGGAGAGGTCATTTCTTGATCCTCCGGCTGGGTCAGTGGAGGCCACGGGGCGCAGGTACCTGGGGACTCGGGGGGCCGCTGGCCTGGTTTTGGATCTGGCGACCCTCACCCCGGGTTTCCCAGCTGAGCCTCGGTTTCCTCATCTGCCAAAGGGGAGAGTGACAGCCTGGTCCCCTCGCAGCTGTCCTGGGAATGTGGTGAGTCAGCATCTCCCCGGGGCTTCGAGCTGCCTGGTGGGGACCATCACCAGCAGCTGCCGGTCACCCGCCCGCCAGGCCAGGGCTGCCACCTGGTGGGGCTCCGCCCTCCCTCCACCCGCTGTGGGGGCACAGCTACGTGGCACCTGCCCAGCAGTGCCACCTCTTGTCCCAGCTGAGCCTGCTCATGAGCAGCCTGGGGCAGGCTCCGCCACCTGCAGGGCTTTTGCTTGGGCGGAGAGACAGGCACTGCTCTGACGAGGGCTGGCCGCCCCTGTCCTTCAAGGATTTTCTGGCCCCCACCCCCCCAGGGCCCAGAGATGGTCCAGTGTGCAGGACCTTCCAGAAACTGTGACGGGACTCCATCCTGTCCACGCCTTAGAAATGGCACCAGATGACGGTGACAGGGCCATGAGGACTCCCACAGCAGTGCTGCAGCGGCTCCCCCTGCCAAGATCACAGGTGCCAGTTCCCTGTCTATCCGGCAGGAGCGGCATGTCCCTGGGCTGCTCAGAGCGCTCCCCCAGGGAACTTGGTGAAGATCAGTGAGGCCGGTAACGCCTTGCATTTCCTCCCACCCTCCTTACCCCTGCCTGCCCCACCTCCTCCATTCTGACCACGGGGCCTTTGCACATGCTCTTCCTGTTTCCACAGGACATGTGGCTCATTCCCTGTCCTCCAGCAGGACCTCACTCCAGGGCCACCTTTCTGGGGCATCTGTTCTGAGTCACATATTTGAGGTCACTACTTGACCTCCCTGCTCCCCTCTCCCCAGTCTCTGGTGCCCTTCCATGACCATGACATCCTGTCCATCGGTGTCGCAGGCACTGATTCAGGAAGTGCTGTGACAGGAAGGCCTGTGGACGCAGCCTCCTTCATAGGAGGGCGTGATATTCGCATGTCACCTCCCCAGTCTCCAGGAGCATCTCTACATCGCTTATGACACCTGATTCTGTAAGCGCCTGGAGACAGCTGCGCCACTGTCTCATTTAGGGGATAATGACAGGGAGGATGTTCCGGGCAGATGCATTTTGTTTTCTCAAATATTTCCCTGAATCTTCAGATGCGGAAGCGGCGGGTCTGCAGAGCCGGCTGTTTCTCTGTCTCTCTCTCTGTCTCCAGGATCGCTCCGGGAGTCTCTCTGCCTTTGCTCTCTCTCCGCCGTCCGCTCAGAACCCGTGCGTTGGCGCCTAGGGGCTGGGTTTTTGCGGAGAGGACAAACGTCCCCCGTTAACTCTGCTTCACCACGAGGAGGCGAGGCGTGGGGCTGTGGGGGCTCAGCGGCCAGGCTGCTGCGTGGGAGGCTCGGGCCAGGCTCTGGGGACAGTGGTGGGTCCCTGCCTTGGAGGGGGACTGTGTGCAGGGTGCAGCTGAGCACAGCCCCCCGACCCCACCCCAGCCTGGGCACCCCGAAGGCCTCCTGGAGGAGCCTGAGCTGAGGGTCAGAGGGCGCGGGGGGAGGGGGGAGGGGGAGGTGAGGGCGTGGGGGGGTGGGGGGGTTGCCAGGTTGGCGAAGGCGGCAGCTGAGGAGGGAACCGTGTCACTCTCTTCAGAGGAATCAGGGGCCGGCCCCAGGGACTCGTCCCCCAACAGGGCCAGGACGTCCCAGGCCCTTCCAGGGTCACCGCGACGAGCGAGATGGCCAGGCAGGAGACCATCTCTGTCCTGGATCCTTGGCTTCCTGGGTGTGACACAGGTGAGATGTCACTAGGGGTGTCTTGGGGACAGAACGACACACGTAAGACGTGGGGCCGGAAGCCTGGCACCTCGCCAGCCACCAACCAAGTCTACTCCGCCCCCACCTGGAGCCGCCCCATGACGGGGACGAGCATTATTTGGGGACAGACGTTGAATTCACGGAATCTTTTGAACGCGGAGAACTTGGGACTTCTTTGTAGGTGGGGAAGGGGTCTAAGACCCCGCTCCCTGGTCAGTCCCCAGCCAGTCCCCAGCCCCAGCGGCCGCTGACACCTGGTCAGTGCTGCCCTGCCGTCCTCCCTTCCGCAGCCCTGGGCCTTCATGTAGAGCAAACCTCCAGGGCCCCAGCACTCAGCCAGAAAGTGTCACCACGAGGGGTGTTAATGACACACAGGCTGCCCGAGAGGAAGTCCCCAACCAGGATGTGCCCCGGAGAACTGGCCGCCTGGGCTCAGGCTTGGGCAGGCGCCCGTGGGGACCGGGATTGACGCAGCCGCAGGCCCAGGAGCTCCCTGATGGAGCGGGGTGCAGGGTGGGGACAGGAGGGACACGAACAGCCCCAAGCCCCCGGGGCTAAGTGCCACCACCCAGTTCTAAACAGAGATGCTCACATTCAGGGACTGGGGCGGAGGGAAGTGGTCAGTCTCACAGAAACCTGGGATGTTCGTTAAAGAGAACAAAACCAGGGACCCGCTCACCCGTCCTGCGCGTAGCCGGCACCGCGTGGGGTGTGGGCAGCGTGGGCGCAGGCTGTATCCTGGGGCCAGCCCTGGTGCCTGCTGGCTGTGCCGCCCATAATGAGTCATCTCCCCTCTCTGGGCCTCAGTCTCTCCTGTGTCCAGCCGGGAATGGTCAGGGCAATGAACATGGGGGCACATCAGAGGTGCTGGGGGAAGCGCGTGATCGTCACAGCCAGGCCACCGCCTGCGACTTTCGGCAGAACTGCTGACGGGGCAGATTGAGTTGTGACTGAACCACGGGGACAAATGTGTCTTATGTGGCCTGTTACACAACAGAGGGTTGGGACCTGGCTGGCTTAATTAAACCTGTCACCAGTGGAATCTATCACTGTAATGACGCCACTTTAATCGGGGCTTGGGGAGAGGTCATGGGGACACGGGTCGAGCGCCCAGGGCTGGCTGGCTGGGCCGCGGCTGGGTCTTGGCTGCCCCATCCTTCCTGCGTCCCCAGGGCAGGCTGTTCTTCTCTGAGCCTGACCTCGCGGTCTGTAACGAGGGTAACTGCCCCCCAGCTTCCTCGTGGGGCTGCCTAGAACGTTCTACGAGTTGGTCCAACTCATTTATTCACCCAGCAAGGACTTACCCGGCGCCTGCCAGGTGCTAAGAAGAAGACAGACGGAGCCCTTGACTCATGGAGTCTCTGTCCAGGGAAGAAGCAGGCCTCACTGGATTTCTTAATTCAACAGGAGGAAGGGCTTGCAGAGGTGGCCGGACGGGTCATTTGACATCTGGGCACAAGATTACCCTCATGAGAATAACTGGCAGTGAGCCAGGCTGGGGCCAGGGAGGGGGATCAGCATGTGCAAAGGCCCTGGGGTGAGACAGAGGCTGGTGGAAGGGAGCCCCATGTATAGACAGCAAGGGGAGAGGGACTTAGGGTGTGCCTGGGTCTCAGATGCCCACAGGTCAGAGAGTCCCAGCAGCCATGCCTCGGGGCTGGGAGTCCTGAAACGGGAAGGAACATGATTGGGTTTTAATTTCATAACGCTCCTCTAGCTGTTGGGGAAACTGGTAGAGAGAACACAGCTTGGGGCCTTTGTGGTCCTGAGCCAGAGGTGGCAGTGGCTTGGACTGGAGGGGACAGCAGCAATGGCAACTCCAGAAGGCTTTTGGAGACAGAGGTAGCCAGAGGCCCAGGAGGGCGGGTGGAGGGGAGGGGCCGCGTTGGAGGAGGGAGGCTTCCAAAGGGGGGGAAGGACCCGGAAGGACCCGGAAGGTGTTGGGGAGACACAGGGTGTGACATGGAGGGGCCCTGAGGGACCAGGTCTGAGGCTGGCCTCCAGAGGGGACCTGGGGGCGCCTTCTCCCTGCAGGGGGAGGGGCAGATGCAGCCAGCATCGCACCCCACGGCACCCACAGTCTCCGGGCCCTCGGGCCACCAGGGAAGGGGCGGAGCGGAGTGGAAGGTGGGACAGAAACGCAGGCCCCTGGGCAGGAGGGGCAGCCAGGCGGCTCTGGAGCTGCTTATGGGGCACTTGTTTTCCTGAGGCCCAGCCACGGTCATCTGGGCCTTCTCGTCCCTCTGGGCCCACCGGGGCCTCTCCCCGGAGCCGCCCCCTGGCCCTCGGCTTCCTGATTTCCCTGAAGCAGCAAAACTGTTCTTCAAATGGGCCGCCGGGGGCCTCCTCAGGTAGGAAAGTGGCCAGGGCTTTCCAACGGCAGGCTCTGCTGGGGGACCCCTTCAGGGTGACCCTGGGGCGTCTCTGTGAGGTCCGGCTCCGGGGACCCCGGGAACCCGTGATGGAGGAGCAGGTTCTGCTGTGAGCAGGCAGAGCCCCGAGCCTCCTGCCCCGTCTGTGAACTAGGTGTCACCCGGGAGGAGAGGGAGGGGACAGCTGATGCTGCGCGCGTGCGTGTGCGTATGTCCCAGGTCCAAACTCCTATGATTCCGTGGACGTCCATAGGGTTCCTTTGGTCGCCCCTCGGTGGCCACACCTTAGCGTCCGCAGTTCCTACTGCAGAGCCCCGATTGGACGGCGGTGGGCGTGGTGGCGCGGGGGCTCCTACATCAGAGCTGTCCCCGGGCCAGATGCCTGAGATCAGCCCCAGGGGTGAATGGGCACATGTGGCCAGTCCCCCTCACGGGCCCTTGGAGGCCATGGAGGGAGGCTGGGGCAGCTGCTCATTTTCTTCCTGCCCAGCGCACCGGGTGGGGCAGGGCCATCACGAGTGGCCACGGGCTGCCTGGACCAGGCCCCTCTGGGAGCTGCGTGGTGGAGCGGGAGTGGGGGCTGGGAGCCTGGTGCTGCGGGTCACGCTCCTGTGTGGTCTTTACGAGCCCACGGCCTTCCGCGGACCTCGGTTTCCCCATCTGTAAAATGGTGGGAAGGGCTGCCATCAGGATCCGTGTGACACCGTGTGCAAACGCAGCCGGCGCCTGGCGTCCCCCAGGTGCCCCAGAAGGGTGACTCGTTGGCTTTGCCAGTCCCTCCTGTCCTGAAACCCGGGGGCGTCCCCTGCCTCTTCAGCCCTGCGGGAAGCTCCCCGGGTCTGCCTTCTTGAGGAGGCCTCTGCCCTCTGCGTCCTCGGTGGCTTCCTGGGTGTGGACTTTGGATGGGGTGACCGGGTCCTGTGTGCACCAGGTGATGGGCAGCCACCAGGGTGGACCTGGGTCTGTGGAGCTGCCTTGGAGTCCTGTTGAACCACCTGCCACCTGGTGACCATGGACCAGTCACCCCACTTCTTTGGGCCTCAGTTTCCTCTTCTGTAAAATGACAAGAATCCCAGCACCGTGCAGGCCGGACCGTGGGGACACGCGCATGGGTGGAAAACGAAATCGGCCACTTCTCCTCCTGATGCGGCACCATACCCTGGAACCCCTGCAGCCTCCTGGGGAGAGGGAGGTGGCACGGACGGGTCGTGTCTGCAACAGAAACCATCTCTGCACCGAGGCCTCCCCCACACACATCCCGGGGGCCAAGAGCCGAACCCAAGAATTTCACGTCCCAAAGCTTCTCTGGGCACTGTGGGTGGTGAGACAGGGACCCAGTTGTTGGGTAGGTACTGGGTGAGGTTCTGGAAATGGGTCGGAGGCCCCTGGGGGAGCCGGACAGAGCAGGTGGGCGCTCAGGGTGAGCCTGGTGCCCAGGTGGCCTGGGGGGACTGCCCAGCACAGGGGTCGCTATTGGATTTTAGGGCCGGCCCCTCCTCCGTCCCTGCTGGCCAGTCTCAGCAGGCTTTGCCGATCCTCGAGCCCAGCGGAAGCCGGAGGCAACTGAGGCAAAGGGTCACTGGCTGAGGGCTCTTGTGGTGCCAAGAATCGAACCCAGGGCCTCACACGTGCGGGGCAAGCGCTCTGCCACTGAGACCCAGCCCCAGCCCTCGTGGGTTCATCTTGGGCTGACCCCAGGCTGGAGGAGGGGACGGGGAGAGGACAGAGGGAATCCAATCCTCGCTGGGAACCGGAGCCTCCTGCCCGTGCCTGGGCCGCCAGGTTGGATATCAAAGAGCCAGCGAATCCTGAACCTGGTGTCCGGGCACAGCCTTCGCCTGCGTGCATTGGTGTCGGTGGACCAGGCGGAGGGGGCAGGTGGCGGGCGGGAGACCAGGGTCACAGCCGCAGAGCGCTTAGCATGGTGCCTGGCGCACAGGAGGCACAGGCTCCGGCTCTGGGGGGCGCGGATGGTGGGCAGCAAGTCCACGGAGAACCGAAGGGACAGGGCTGGCCCAGGGCGGCTGCGATTCCCGGGCTCCAGCTGCGGGTAGCGGGTGTGATGCAATTAGCACCGAGCGCTGGTTGGGGATGTCATTCCTCCAGCTGGCCGCCACGTCCCACCCACCAAGACAGTGTGACTCAGACTTCGCACCTTTTCTTTTCCAATAGAAACACCTGGGGATGTGCGGCACTTTTCTTCTCACCACATAGGCGGCTTGATGGATTGAAGATCAGACTCACTCTCGCCACCAGGTCCCCAGGGAGCCGGGGAGGGAGTGGCTGCCGCGTTCAGGACAGATACAGCCGGACACAGAGGAGACCGGCAGCGGGCTGGGGTCAGAGCCGAGCTGTCCCTTGGCCCCTCCTGGGGTGCCCAGCCTGTCCTGGGGCCCTGAAGGCGAGAAGCCCTGGTTCCAACCCCAGCTCCATCTCTGACCACCGCGGGGTCTTGGCCAGGAAACGCCACCTCTCTGAGTCATCGTGTCCTGGGCCATCAGATGGTCCACCAGCGCGGCCCTGTGTGCAGGCTGCAGGGCTCGGATGAGGCTCGTGGGGCAGCAGGAGACCGTCACCAGGCAGCTTTGCTGGGAGTGACCGGGGCTGCGAGCTGTCAGCCCAGGCCCTGGCCTTCCCAGTCCGCCTGCTTCTGGGCGCAGGAGGAACTGCTCATGAGGTCCCGGGGGGTTGGTAGAGCCCGGGGCTGCTTCCCCAATGGATTGGAGGTGACCAGGTGTCACGTTATGCTGGCCTGTGGGGACCCTCCAGGGGCTGTGTTCCCCTTGGCCACAATGCTGCTGGGTGCCTGGGGTTGGGGAGAGGAGGAGGACACAGCGCAGGCCTCAGAGGACTCACCCAGCTAGGTTAGAGAAACGGAGCCGGGCGCAGCGGCACACATCTGTCATCCCAGAGGCTTGGGAGGCTGGGGCAGGAGGATCGTGAGTTCAAAGCCAGACTCAGCAACAGTGAGGCGCTAAGCAGCTCAGCGAGGCCCTGTCTCTAAATAACATACAAAACAGGGCTGGGGGTGGGGCTCAGGGGTCATGTGCCCCCAAGTTCAACCCCGGGTACCACCCTGCAGAAATGAGGTTACATCGAATCTTGGACTCATTCCCGCTCCAGTGCTGAGTCCACCAGCCACCTGTCACCCCCCTCCTCTCCAGCAGGCCTCCACCCACGCTGGCCCCTCTTCCTGGGTCCCCTGGCCCTGGGGGCTGACAATTCTCATGCTTCCTTCAGAGCTCAGCTCAGCTGCTATGGAGAGCCTTGTCTGATGCACCAGGTTCTCCTGGCGCCTCTGTGATGACACTTGAAAGGGCCCTCGCCGTCACAGTGGTCCCAGAGCTATGGGAGGGTGGGGACGTCGTTCTTCTGGGGGTCCTGAGCAGGCCTGGCACAAAGGGTGCTCAGCCAAGGTCCCTCTTGCCCTCATGCACCTGCAGGGCTCTGGGTGCCTAGGACACAGAAGTCCCCCATGACCTCGCCACAGGGCAGACGCCCGGGGAAGATGGTTTCGCATCTTCCTGTCGCATCCGGGCTCAGAAGGGAAACTGCTTTAGGTCAGGAGAGACCCCCTGGAAGAGGGGCGTTGAGTGCAGAGAGGAACCCTCCACGTGGGCTCCCCAGGGGAGAGTGATCCAGCCTGTGAGGACGTGCAAAGTCCCTGGGGCGGAAGTGCTCAGTGCTCAGTGACCAGGGTGACAGGCGGCTGGCTGCAGAGAGGTGTCTGCTTCCTCTCTCCCACATTGGGTCTGGAGGCTCCATTGCTTATGAGGCCAGGGCCAGATGTCCATGCTCCCCGAGACGACAGCATTGTCCTATCAGAGGGGCCAGAGGCCCCTTCCCCGGTCCTGCAGGGTCCTGCTCAGCACCGCGCGCCTCCGTTCCTCAGACATGTCTGTCGCGGAGGGGAGGCCCCGGACCCGGCAACGTTCTGGTTGAGGCTGGCCTCTGCTGCCTCCCCTCCATCACTTTTGTCCCTTCCTGCAGCTTCCCAAGGAGCTGGCCCCACGGACTCGGTGTTTCAGCCTCCCTGGCTGATCCCGAGTACGACTCGGGAGCCGGCTCCAAGAGCAAGTGCCCATCAGCGCGTGGGGGCAGGCGTGGGCGGGACCATCAGCCTGGCCACGTGGGCCTCCCTGCCCTGCTCCCCAGCCAGCGGTTAACCTGGGACCTGTGGCTGTCCCTGGGAAAGGAGAGCTGCAGCTGTGACCTGGAAACCAGGGGAGGGAGGGTGATGCCAGGCGGCTTCCTAAATACTGACCAGCTCCTTGGTCCTGCTCTGAGCCTCAGGCCCCACACCTGGAGGGGAGAGGGGACAGTGTGGTCACCAGGGTGCATGGTGATGCCAGCTGCCAAGCCCCTGCTGTGTGACGGGGAGCTTGGCCCAGGCTCTCTCTGATGTATCATGTTCAGGCTCAGAGTCCATCCCCATGGCCGGCCAGAGGACAGCTGGAGGCTCAGAGTGGGGAACGAGCTGCCTCGGGTCCCACAAGGCGCAGGTCCTCTTGTGCCCACGCTGCTGGCCCCGGGGTGGGGGTCCCTGCTGGAGGGAGCTGGGCGAGGCAGGCAAGAGGGAGGGGCCGCCCGGGCTCAGGACAGCCTGTCTCTACCTTGTCCCCACCTGCGTCCCCAGGGGTCCCATGGCTCCACTGACCCCTGCTACCAGCGGGGCTGGGACCAAGGCTCCTCTGCAGAAGGACGTGGGCTGGGTGCACGTTCGTGTCTGATCCAGGCCAGGGGTGTGAGAGCAGCCTCTCTGCGTCCTGTGGGTATTTATGCAGTGGACACAGGGCACAGGCCTCCGGGTGGGGACGCGGGTGCTGGGTGTGGGTGGGATTCCTGGCAGGTCCTGGACTGGCCTGTCCGCCAGGCGGGCCTTTCCCAGTGTTGCGCTGGTAAAACGCTCACAGCCGGCTTGGCAGGTGATGAGGGGCGGGGGGGGGGGGCCGGGGAAGAGTCAGATCCGATTCCTGGGGTTGGCCCATTTCTGCTGAGCCAACAGGATGGGGAGGCCGCGCCCAGGCAGCTCTTAGGAGCTGGTGCGATCCACTTCATCTGCAGCACCCTGGGCCTCTCCTTTGCCTTTGGGGTCCTGAAGACCCCTGGCTCCCACCATCCCCCGCTCCACATCCACCTGAGCTCCCCGATGCCCGCGTCTTCCTTGGGGTGCAGCCAGGGACCATCTGAAGTCGCAGGCTGATCTCACAGCTGGCCTCCGGGGCTGCCCACAGCTGGACACGTGGGAGGCAGATTGTCACAGGGAGGCAGATTGTCACAGGATTCACACACACATTTTTTTTTTTAGACTGCACATCATTTTTGAGAATCTAAAAACAATTTGACATTTAACCAGGGAAGCAGGCAGATGTACATTCAGACAGGATTATGGGGGACTCTTGGGCCCCCAAAGCAGCCGAGGACACTCTCAGGGTGTCGGGGACCTGAGTCAGGTGGGTGACAGGGTCTGTGGGGGCCAGGCTGGCTGCTGGGGGCTCCGCCTGGAGATTCGTGCTTCTCCACCTCCCTCCTCCATCGTTGGGATTCTCCGCATGACCAGACCTCGGAGCCGCGTCCTCCTGGATGTCCTCTCCCCCCCCCCCCCCGTTAGGACACAGGCCCAGGGGGGAGCAGCCCTTGTCACTCACACCACCCTGTGCACCCCCCCATGAGAGCCACCTAGGTGCTCCTGTTCCTCCTGGTGTCATTCATCAGCAGCTGCTCACTGAGCATTTACTTTGCACCAGGCCTGTTCTAGGCACCGAGGAGTTGGGTGAAGAAGGCTGTGGGTTGGGGAGGGTCTTACGTTCTGGCCAACGGAAAGGCCGATACTTCATGGGCTCCACGCGGTTTTTGGAGATACCGCAGATGTTCAGCATAAAAACTCAAGACCTTTCCTTCAAGTAGAAGCCCAGGCTCCAGGGTGGCAGCGGAGGGTCCCTTGAGCCTTGGTGACGTCTCCTCTCTGGCGTCTGTGACACGCCAGCTGTGTGGGTAGGTGTCTCTCTTCTTTCCAACACTGCAAAGCTGGTGACGTCGGATTCCCGAGGCTGCTGTGCCAAGTCCCCCCGCCCGGCCCCTGGAGAGGTATCTGTCACAGTCTGAGATCAGTCTCCCTGGGCCAAAATCCAGGTGTCAGCAGGGCCGCGTCCCCTCCTGAGGCTCCAAGGAGAGTCCCTTGGGTTCCGATGGTGGGGCAGTCCTTGGCCTGTGGCCCTGTGGCTGCCATCTCCAAGGTGGCCTCCTGCAGTTTCCCCATCCTCTCCCTTTCCATCACCTTCCGCCTGTCCGTCACATCTCCCGCCTCCCCCTGACAGGGCGCTTAGGTCCCACCCCAGGAGGGTCACGCCGCTGCCCCAGCCCTGCCCAGTGAGGCAGCACCCAGGCTCCAGGGGCCGGGCTGGGCGGGTCCCCTTCAGGCTACCTCACCCCTGCGACCTCCAAGTCCTCTTGTAGACAGGGGATGCCACCTGCCCAGTCCCAGGGGGAGGAGGAGGCGCACCTGGGACTCAGACCCCGGCTCCCGGTCGGTCCTTCAGGTGCGCATCTCCCAGAACAAAGTCAAGGTCATGGCTGACGCAAAGGGTCCAAGGCTTTCTGCCCAGGCCTTCTGGGCCTTAGTCTTTCCCAAGGGGACACATTAGGGCCACCTGCCCGCGCTCAATGGCCCGGCTTCCCCTGCAGCTGGATGGCAGAAGGGGCTCTGCGGCCCCCGACTCTGCGTCCCCAGCCGCGGTCCCCGGCCGAGTCGTCTTGGAGGCTGATTTTCAGCAGCTTCTGGTGGTTCAGCCCCATCTGTTTTCCCTGACCCTGTGAAAGCTCCCGCCATTGGCTGCATCGACGCTCTCGTCCCCTCCCCAGCCTCGCTCTCCAGCCGGTTTTCTGTGTTTTTGGTCCACAATTAGGCAGTGGCGGCTGCCTTTCAATTACCGTGGCAGTAAATAGGACTTCCTCTCCGGGAGTCCCTGCCACCTCAGGAAGAGAGAGCGGCTTAAATGACTCCTCTCTGCTGCTCCACAATCCGCCACTCGGCAGATCAATAAGTCCATCGCCCTGCGGGGCTCCCCCGAGACCCCCCAGCCTGGCTAATTGGCTCTGGGAGAAGGTGGGCTGCGTGGGGGGTTGTGGACGGGGAGCGGGTGGGAGGGTCCCTGGGTACTGCACTCCCCTCTCCGCTCCCGGGACAGGAGAGCCCGATCAGGTTGGGAGAATCTCTTGCTTTGGAAAGAGGCCTTTAATTTGCAGGCATGGCCATCCGCGAATCTTTTAGATAAAAATCGTCATGAAGCAAAGGGACAAATGGAGGTGTTTTAAGGCAAAGCACATAGGTGTGGTGTCACTCTGGTTCTGGGTCCGAGTTCTGATTCTTTCACTAGCTTGCTGTGTGTCCTTGGGCAAGGTACTATGTCTCTCTGAGCTTCATATGTTCACCTGAAAGACGAGTATAACGCCCCAGCCCCAGAAGACTGCTAAAAAAGGTACGTGAAATGACGGTGTCACTGGCACGTAGTCAGTCAGGGCGGTGACGAGGGTCCTCAGAGGAGCTGGGCTGGCGGTGGGTGGGGCAGACCTGAGCTTGGATCCTGTGTGGCCACGTGAACTTGAGTGAGTGAGTCACTCTCTGCGTCTGCTTCCTCTTCTAGAAGACAGGAGAGCGGACCCTGTACTTGGTGTCTCCCCAGGTTCGTGACACCGGGGACCCCAGCACGTGGCCCTGTTCGGAAGCAGAGTTTCTGCAGATGCTGTTGGGTTAGCGAGAGCTCAGCTGGGCTGCGGGGGCTCCAGCCGATGCCTGGCATCTTTCTGAGATGCCACAAGAAGACGCAGACGCAGAGACACACAGGGACCCCGTGACCAAGGAGGTGCTGGGGGGGATCTCAGTGACACACCAAGGAGCATCAGGGATTGCGGGCCACGGTGGGGCTTGCCCAGAGCTCTCCTGAGGTGCCCCGTCCTGTTGTGACCTGTCCCCCAGGTCGCAGCGGCCTGAGTGTCCCCCAGGCCCACGCGGGCTGGCGTTGACCGCGGTCGGCTAGTGGGCCCAGGGAGGCCCATGGGTGAAGTCGCTTGCCCAGTGCCTCCAATGCCTGTGGCGGTCAGGCCTGCGTCCGGGTCTACGCGGCTCTTCACACTGCCCCGTGGGTAACCAGGTTCATGTCTGTGATGGACCAGGAGCCGCCTGGCACCCGCCAGTGAGGAGGGTGATGGCGACTGTGCAGACGATGAAGGAGGCCCAGGAGCGCCGTGTCCTTGCTGGTGGCTGTCACTATTCCTGTGGCTGCTGCTGTTATCATCTGACCACAGCCGTAGGCCGAGGGGCCTGGCGTAGCAGCTGCTCATTAAACAGTGCCACCTAAGAAACAAGCAGGGCAGGAATGTCACCGTCATTTTAAAGAGAAGCAAAGCAATTGGTGGAAGGCTGGGGACTCGGCCACAGGACGCAGAGCCTGGCCGGAGCCCGACTGTCCAGTGACGGCTGAGCTGTCTGTAGGAAATGGGAGGGGCTGGGGGAGGAGCGGAGGTTATTTGCGGAAGAATTTTAAAATCCAGAGAGAGGAGGAGGAGGGCACATCAGAAGGGGACAGGAGTGCAGCCCTCAGCGCGGGTCCCTGTGTGCCTCTGGGGCTGCGCCAGGTCCTCGGGCTGCACCAGGTCCTCGGGCTGAGCGATCCTGGAGCAGGAGCCTGTGACATGCCACCGGCCCCAGGTCCCCCGAGGGCCGGGCTCTGAGTACTCCCGAGCCCCAGCCTGAGTGTCATGTGGTTGTGCCCGGGCTCCCAGGGCCACTTGATGGTGGTGGTACCCCTGCGCACCACAGGGCAGCGGGGCCTCCCAGGGGCTGTTTAGGAACTGCCCCGGGACTGTTAGGCCAGTCAGCAAAGCGCAGCGGGAGCCAGGGCGGAGAGAGCATGGGCTGCTTTCCCCAGGAAGGGACAGAGGCTCAGGGCTCGGGAGGCTGGGGAGGCTGGGGAGGCACAGGTCAGGAGCAGCCCCATGAGAGCTGTGCTACCCAGCCCGGCCAGTGAGCAGGGGGTTTCTGGGTCCAGAGACCCCAGCTGACCTGGGGCCCACGCCAGGACAGGGAGGCACGGGACAGGGGGGCAGCCAGCTGTCACTCAGCACCCTGGGCTTAAAAAGAACACAGCTGGGGGGGGGGGCGGGGCAGGGCTGCACGCCTGTTATTCTAGCCACTCAGGAGGCTGAGGCAGGAGGATCGGAAGTTGGAGGCCAGCCTCAGTAAGGCCCTCAGCAAATTAAGGAGAAAAAATAAGCCAAGAACCGGGGGTGTGGCTCAGCGGGTCAGCACCCTGGGGTTCAATCCTCAGTACTGGGAGAAAGAGGGAAACAGGAGCCAAAGCTGCCCTCTGCCTGCGCAGCAGAACTCCCCGTGGGCCTCAAGGTTCCGACGGGGAAGCTCTGGTCCCGCCCAGGTGTCGGGGGCATCAGGAAGGCCAGCCCTGCCTCTGCCCTCTCTCCATGGCCCCTGAGTCCCCCACCTCGCGGGCTCCATCTGCCCCCCACTCTCTTCCATCACAAGCTGGGAGCCCCCCCTCCAGGGGGTGACCGTCGGCCCCGCTCTCCCACCAGGGTGTTTGAAAGGCAGGACAGTCCCAGGTCACCTGGGCCAAGGCTTGGTGGCCAGGCCTCCCTCCTCCCCTGGACTTGCCCCCTGACCCTGCAGCCTGCTGTGGCTTCTGACAACTGTCCGGGGGCGGTTTGGCCTCTGGACTGTGCGCTCAGGTCACCACACCCAGGGCCCAGCACGGGGCCTGGCACGAGGCAGGGCCCAGGGAGGCCCCTGGCTGGGCATGGCTTCATGGTGGGTCCTCGTCACCAACAGTGAAGAGTGAGGCTGGGACGAGGCCCGGGCCTCACAGGCCTCAGCGCAGGGGCTCGCGGTCCCCGTGAGCGCTCTGGGGGCCCCTATTGGTGTGGCCAGGGGCATGGGCTCCAGGCAGGGGCCACCGGCTCACTCACCCCTGAGCCCAGGTGGGCTCTCTGCGGGCCTCACCGCTCCCAGCACCCAGATGACCTCCTTGCAGGTCACAGGAATAAAGCGAGCATTTATTTAGCACCTACTGTATTAGTGCTCTGCACAGTTTCAGGCCGTGCTCGTGACTGTCAGAGGGAGTGGTCACTGTCACCATGGTGCAGATGACAAAGCCGAGGCTCGCAGAGGGCGCGTCCTGCCCACCCGAGGTTCTCTGCCCACGTGGGTGGCTGGGCTCAGGGGGCAGCCAGGAGTGGGGACCGCGGTGCTGATGAGCTGCTTCCCCAGGGGTCTGCCTGGGTGCCCAGCCGCCACCTCAGGGCCAGCCCAAACCAGACAGAGGCTCCGAAGCCCAGCCCGCTGACCGGCTCTTCCCTGGGGCATGCTGCATCGGACACTCGCTCCCCTGATGTCCCTGGGTCCCCTCATGCTGCAAGACAGAGGCACCGTCTCTGCCCCAAGGAGGCTCCTGCCATTCTGGGACAAGATGGTGTCCCAGCGTTTCTTTCCACTCACGGATGGTCGTCAACGGCCGCAGGTGACATTCCTTGAGCACTTTTGATTGACGTCGTTAGCAACTTGCTGTGGTCGAGGTCGTCATCCTCCTACCTGGAGTGACAGCAAGAAAAGGAAAGGGTTTTGAAGTCAAAATGTGTTTGCTTCTGGATTCGGGCAAGATGGCATTCAGATGCAGAGACAGAAAACCAAACAGGTTTATTTTTTACACGGCACACGGAGTCCAGAATTAAGCAGCCCAGATGTGGCAGAAGGAAGTTATCAAGAGCGGAGACTTGTTCTGTCTTTCTGCCATCCTGGGCCTGTGGTTCTCTTCTTGGTTATAAGATGGCTGCTGCAAGGCCGGACATTGCATCCACATTCTAGACTGGAAGAAGCAAGCGGACAGGGCAGTGTCTGCATCAGGAAGGGATAAGCATCCCTGTAGGTCTCCAGCAGACTCCTGTTGAAAAGTCAAAGGCCATAAGGTGTCTCACGTCCACTCTGAGGCTGCAGAGGAGGCTGGAAAATTCACTACCCTGAACAGTCTGAAGGTAAAAGGAAGACAGGAATGGACATGGGAGGGACACCTGCAAGTGTCCTCTGTCACCTACGTAGCAGGATTAAAAGTGCAACTCTTAGTTTGACATCTGGCATCGGAGGCTCCTAGGGAAAGCTCTGTTTTGGAAAACACTTTGACAGAATTCTGGGGGTGGAGGTGAGGCTCAGAGTGGGCCCCACGCAGAGAGCCAGGGGGAGTCCTAGGCGGGGGGTTGGAAGGTGCAGGCATAGGGGCAGGAGAGAGCAGAGACAGGGAGGGGGACCGACTGCTGGGACCACAGCTAAGGGAGAAGCCGTGGTGGTGGGGCGACAGGAGTTTTAAGAAGAGAGAATCCTCTCACCTGCCTGTGAGCCGCTGGAGTCCCTGGGAGGTGAAATCCCCTCTCCTCCCCATCTCGGGTGCCCTCTGCCGTGCTCACCGAGCCTCGGAGATTATTTGGGAGGGTGTCCAGGGAAAGGGAGGGATGGGGTCTGGGAGAGGATTGGAATCAGACCCCGAAGTGACCAGGATTCATAGACAACTTGCCAGGACTCAGACCTCCCAGCCACGGGGCACGGGGGTGTAGCAGTCATCCGATGCTGCGTAACGAACCATCCCCAACACAGTGACGTACTGACGTTTCCTCGGAGGCTCTGCTGGGCTGGGTGCTTTCACATCCTCCGGGGAGGGGACATTGTCCATCCTCAGCAGAGACAGGGGGCCAAGCCAGGCCACGTGGGGCCGAGGTGGTGGGGGACTCCTGCTTGTTTCCGAGGCTGGTGTTGGTGAGTTTTTTCCGGAAGGGATTATGAAGGTCAGACCCACCCCCATCCAAATGTGTGCACAAAACACACCCTGGAGCCAGAGAGAAATGCATTTTTAATTATCTGCACCACTGCTCCCTCCCGTTAGTGTGGGGACCCGGGGTGGGGTGCACAGTGGCGGCGGTGACATTCCCGGGCTTGGGACTTCTGCTCTCCCCACGACTCCTCTGCTCCTGGTGCCCCTGGGCTTGAGCGGGCTCCGGGTGGCGGGGGCCAGCGGGCGGGGCCTGTCCATTTTGGGGGTGAATCATGGAAACTCAGACGCAGACAGGCGGAGGAGACTGTCACCCAGGCGTCCTGCTGTAAGGCCGACCTGCGATCGGGACGCGGGCCCTGCCTGGTCACCCCCAGCTGAGCGACCCTGAGGAGTGCTCCTGGCCTCAGCCTCCGTCTCCCCACCCAGAGACGGCCTGGAACCTCTTCTGTGGTGAGGCCGTTGGGGGTGAGGGACGCCGGCCGTGGGACGGTGCTGGGCCTGTGCCCGTGCCCAGGGAGGGGCCCTCCCGATGTCCTCACCTTCACGTCACCTAGCAAGTGGGACTGGCAGGGTGCCGTCCACGCCGGCCTGGTCCTCTGATGACCCAGGTGCTCTCTGTCCTCGCAGCCCTCCCGCAATCAGGGCAGGAAGGGGAGGAAGGAGGGGAGTGGGGACCCTCAGGTGCCACCCAAGGGAAGGGCAGGGGAAGCTCTGGGGCTTCTCCGGGCCGTGGGCTCTCGTTGCTCCCCAGTGGCCTTAGCCTCCCAGGCTCCTCAGTCTGGAGAGGCCGGCCTTCTCTGGTTTCCTAGGAGAAGGTCGAGGGCAGGACTGGGTCAGGCGTGTGGCCTTGGGCAAATGGCTTAGCTTCCTGGGTTGGGAAGACGAGGCTCAGAGAGGCAGAGAGGCTTCCTCAAGGTCGTCCAGCCTGGGAGGAGCCAAGGTGGGTTCCTCACCGCCAGCCCACACCTCACCTGTGCGCTGTGTATCAGCCTCCCCTGGCCGCTATGACACATCATTCAGGGCTTGACACGACACACACTTATCCCCTCGCAGTCTGGAGGCCACCCGCCCCAAGTCTTAAAAATGGGCTGAAATGAGGGTGTCAGCCGCCGTGCTCCTCCCAGAAGCTGCAGGGGACACTCGTTCCTCACCCCTTCCGACTCCTGGTGAGCGTGGGCCTGGCTGGCTCGTGGCCAGTCCCTCTGGTCTTCACGGCCAGCCTCCCCCAGGCCCTCGCGGGCCCATCTTCACATCACCTTCTCATCAGGCACAGGTGACAGGCCCTTCAGGACACCCAGGACGATCCGCCACTCCAGACCCTTACCTCAGTCACATCTGCAAAGACCTTTCCAAGTCAGGTGACACTCACAGGTGCCAGGGGCCAAGGTCTGACGACATCATGGCTTTGGGGCCGTTCTTCAGCCACCACGAGCCTAGGACGGCCCCCGCGGGACATCCACCAGTCCTGCCCAAGGCTGGCCGACGGCCCTCACGCCAGGGGCCCCGGGTGGGTGAGGGCCTCCGAGGGGAGGTCCAGGGCCCTGGCCAGCGAGGTCAGGGAAGGCTCCGGAGGGGTCGGCGGAGAGCACCCTGGGAGGGGGAAGGGCAGGTGGCCCGCGAGGCAGGGAGGAGCTGGAGGAGCCATGTGGGGACCGGGAAGGGGACCTGGTGGAGAGGTCAGGGCAAGAGGAGGCGGCTGGTCAGGAAGGAGGCGAGGTGAAACGGGCAGCGCCTGGAGGGAGGGGCACGGGGACCCAGGGGCTCCTCCTTTGGGTGACAAGCTGCTCCCTGAGCAGGCTGTGCACCTGTGGGACTCTGAGACGTGGAAGTACCCGTCACTTCTGGCCTGGGAGGTTCTGGAGAGAGGTGCTGGGCTGGAGAGTGGACCTCAGAGGCAGGGCCGGGCAGGAGGGCGCGTGAGGAGGACTCCGCCTGGCCACAGGCACCCAGCAGCCTCGGGAGGAGGCAGCCGCTCCTTCTCTTGGGGGGAAGAGCTCCCTGGTGTCGGGGGGGGCACGTCACTGTTTGGGAAAGTGGTCCTGTGGGCCTTGGGGACGTTGCTCAGCTCAGAGACAAGCACCCTGCTGCCGGGGATGGGGACGGGGGACCACCGGCGGCGGCGGTGACTCAAAGGCTAGGATTTGTTGAGCCTTGTGCTGACTCGGGGGGATCCAGCGAGAGTCGGAGGAGAAAGAGGCCCCCAGGGCTGGGTTCTCAGGGCTGGACGGGCCAGCGCCCACCATGCCCTCCCCTGGGCCCACTCGCTCTTGGGGGGCAGCCTGGGGCGGGGCTGGAGGCTGGAAGGACCTTCTCAGAGACCATCAGAACCTGACTTTGGGTTGGGGACGATGCTCAGACCGGATCAGTTTGAGTTTGGGGTTCCCCGCTGCACACCCCAAAGCCTTGGTCCAACTCAGTGCCTGGTTCATTAATAAATCCCAGGACAAACCCGTGTGGGTGCTGGGGCGGCCATCGCTGGCTTCCTCCTCCTCCTCCTCCTCCTCCTCCTCCTCCTCCTCCTCCTCTCACTAAGTTGCCGAGGCTGGCCTTGAACCTGTGATCCTCCTGCGCAGCCCCTGAGTCCCTGGGATTGCAGGTGTGCACCCCCAGCCCGGCCTCCTCCTTCTCGTCCTCACCCTTAACCTTCCATCTTCCTCCTTCTCTGAGCCACGGTTCATTTCCCCCCCTGCTCCTCGGGGATCTGATTAATGGATCCTTGTGCTCCTCGCTCTGGCTGCCAGCAAGCTCAAGTCCAGCCCGCGCCAGCTCCAGCTGCTGCACCAACACGGAGGAACCCGTAGAAACCCTATTATTTTATTTTCTGCCCTGGCCTGCCCTTAGTCCACTCCGCGTCCATCTGGTTACATGCATTTGGAACTTGCCACAAGCCTTTTTGTGTGCACTGGAACCAGGTAGGTCTGCAGAACCAGATCAACAAAACCCATGCAGCAGGCATCTGTGGATTGATTCAGGGACGGGCTCATTCTGTGTGGGACTGACTGGCCCTGGAGGGGCGTCGGCTGCTGGGGGAGTTTGGGGATCAGTCCTCTTGTGAAGGAGAACAGTTGGCCCTTTTTCTGCTGCGAGTCTGGATTTTGCTCGGGTACTCAGCAAATTAGCCTGAGGTGGCCCGAGGACAGGCGTGAGAAGAGCCCCAGGTGCGGGCGGGCCTAATACATTATGGATCCGGCCGGGCAGGGTGGGGGGTTGGCTGTGGAGCAAGTGGGGAAGGAGCTCGGTGGCCCAGGAGGTCCCCACTCTCCTAATTAGCCCAGAAGGTCTTGCAGAGGCTGAGGCTTGGGTTCTGGCTGGGGCTGGCACAGCGCAGGTCCTTGGGGACTGAGCCCGTGGCCTAGCTGTCAATCAGCCGGATCTGAAGAGGGCCCACCGCTTGACGCCCCTGTGTGGAGGGACGGCCTCCTCCTGCCCATTATGTCTCCATAATGACCTCTCGGTCGTCTCAGGCTGGTGACCTCTCCTGCTCACCACGCCTGGTTGGCTCTGGGTGGACCCCGGTGCCAGGCACCTGGGCCTTTGGCATTGGGCAGGGGACACTCCAGCCTGGCGTGGACATGGAGAGCCAGGGGCCAGCACTGGACCGTGCTCTGCCGTGTGCCATTCCCGTGCCCTGGGCAAGCTCTGTGCCCTGTGCCATTTCCTCTCGGGAAGGTGGTGACGAAGGACATGCGACCTTGCTGGGTTGTTCTGAGTCCTGGGGAGTTATCGCCGGCCATGCGGAGAAGAGTGCTAAGCATTTCCTGTGGTCCCTATCCCTCCCAAATGTGTCCCCTCACTGGCCCTTCACCTGGTAGCACCTGGGCAGGAAAGATGCCCTTGGAGCCTCCTGGGGAGGCAGAGTGGCTCGGTGGTGAGGCCCGGGCTACTCACCTGCCTGGGCCTCCGTTTCTCCACCTGAAACATGGGGCTCACGGCCACCCCGGGCCGCGGGAGTTTTGTGGGGGTGGATGTTGCGAAGCCCTGGCACACGCTGGACACAGGGCGACCCCTCGATAACTGATGGCCTCTGCTGCCACTCTTGATATTGGCCTTCAGAGGGACTGGGGCCTGCACAGTGGGGACCCTCTTTCCCCCTCTCCCCGGTGCTGAGCTGTGACCTCCCGTCCCCACTGCCGGGGAAGCTGCTGATGAGCTCGCGGGCACACCTGCCACCCTCCCCAGGATCCCTTGGTGCCATCTTCCGGCCTGTCCCTTTCTGCTGTGGTCCTTGGTTTAGGCGTCCGTCCCTCTGGCCGGATGGAGACCCTGAGACTTGAGGTGTGTTCACCGAGGGTGGGGCCAGCTGCTGAGAGTCAATCTTCCTAGGTCATTATCGGTCTCACCGTTAAGTGACCGTGTGTCCTTAGGCCTCGTGCATGTTACCATCTTCAGTCTTCACTCTGCCATGACAAAAGCGAGGCCAGAGAGGTGAAGTGACTTGCCCAAGGTCACACAGCTTGAAAACGGTGGGATCCAAAGACAATGGGTCTGAGCCTCTGCTCCATCCACGGTGCCCTTTGGTCCAGGGCCTGCCGAGGGGCGGGGCACCCAGCAGGGTGTGGCAGTGACGAAGGTGCTGAGTGCATGGACTTAGTGCATTGGACACGGAGACTCCAAAGAGGAACAGGGCATGGAGCATCGGCCTCACGGTCCAGTGGCCTTGAATGAGCTGGCCATTCAGATACTCCCAGAATCCCGGGGGCATTTGGTGCTGAAGGTCGCCGAGGCTCCTGTCTTGGTTGCTGGCACCAAAGCTCTCACACCTTTTCCTCTCCAACAGCAGAACTTCTCGGCCCACCTAGGGCAGGCTGGGGGGACTGGGGGGGACTCAGCAGGGAGCAGGTCACCTCCTGCTCCACAGGAGAGGAAGGCTTGGCCTCTGTGGGCCCCAGGGCTGCCGTTACCTGAACTGCAGCTGCCCCCTCATGGTTCCGAGGTCAAGGTCAAAGGATGGCAGAAGCCACCTCTGCCCAGAGTCAGTGACCTTCCACCTGACACCTGCCTCCCGGGGCTTCGGCCACTGGCCACTGGGCCTTCTGAGTCTGGCCGCGAGAGCCTCACCCCAGATGTAGAAGCTGAACACAGGGGGACAGCGGGACTCTGGCACCAGGAGACCTGGGGGACACTCTGTGGACTGTCACTCTCCTGATGTGCGAGTGTTCCCTGGTGTGTCAGAGGCCCTGGGGAGGCGGGGGGAGCCGAGGGCCTGTGTGCCCCCACGGCCCCTCCGCTGGACACCAGAGAAGGGCCCTCGGTGATCCTCTGACAGACACCTGGGACAGACAGAGGACACGAGTGAGGCCTGTGGAGGGGCCGGGCAGGGCTGGGCAGGAGGGTCCTAGCCATGGGGGTCACAGGCAGCCTGGCGTCACGGGAGCTCAGAGGAGACGAGGGTTTAGGTGGGAGGATGAGGTCAAAAGTCAGGTCAGGAGGAACACAAGGCGCAGCGGACACTAGGATTCAGAGGTCAGGCCAGGGGTCCAGAGGACAGCTTCAGGCTGGACACGGGTCAAGGTCATGGCTCTCAAAGTTAGGACCCCAGCCACCAGCGTCAGCATCAGCTGGGACTCGCCAAGGCCCCTTGCACCTGCTGATCCAGAAACCCCGAAGGGGGGTTCAGCCACCTGCTTCGTAATCCCCCTCCAGGGGAGTCTCCGGCTTGGGCAGGCGCCTCCCTCGGTAGGAGCCAGGTGCCCCTTGGCCAGGTGCCTGGCCTCTGTGGGGTCACAGAAGAGGGAGATTTCAGGGTCACAGCAGGGTGGTGATGGAGAGTTGGTGGGACCAGGCCACGTCCTTCTGCTGTGTCCTGCTCTGGAGGGAGCGGAGCCTGGAGTCTTGGACAGACCTCGAGGCGGGGTGCCCCCAGCTTTCTAAGGAACGACGGGGAGCAGTGCCACCCGCCTGTGTGCAGAGCCCGCGGACGCCCTGCTGCGGCTTGAGGCAGCTCCTGACTGGGATCCGCTTCCCTTCCCCGGCTGCTGGCTGGGCCAGTGGAGAGGCCCTGCTGACTCCAGCCTGGGCCCAGCTGCGGCCCCTCTGGTGCAGGTGTGGGCTCTCAGAGCAGCAGCCGCCTGGGTGGGCGCCCAGGCTGCCCGCGGAGAGCGGAGGCCGAAAGGGGGGCCTTCCAGCACTGGGTCCTGCTCTGCCCACTCTGCGTCCCAGAATGCCCGGTCGCCGCCCGGCCCCGGCTCTCCCGGGAGCTCATTTAGCAGCGACTTGCTGGGAACAGAGTTGGCTCCTCATCGCTGGCTGCACGGATGCCCTCCTCCCCGGGTGGGGTGGTCCCACCGGAGGGCTGGGGAAGCGGCTTCGTTTAGGCGGCCAACAGCTCCCATTAGTCCCACTCTCGGCCTTCATTTATGCTGCATGAGCCGCGGGGCTGAGGCCCTGCTCTGGTTGCCGGGCCCCCCTGCTCCTTCCCCTCCATCTTTATCCTTCCCGGGGAGCATCTGTGTTCACTCCCGTCCTGGCTCCCCCCATCCTGCTCCTGCCTCTTCATTACCATGGCGACTGCATCAGGACCAACCCCAGTGACTGTTGTGATGGCTCCTGTGTGGACTCCCTGCACCTTGTCCCCAAGGCTGAATTATCCATTAGGCACGGCAGGCACAGTGCCAGGGGCCCATGAGGATAGTTTAGTTTCTTTTAAAATTAGAAAGGAAAAAAAAAGCCCTTTTAAGTAGAAGATAATACATAACATTAATATATTCGCCTTTATTTTTCATGAAGAAGAAGGGGCGGCCAAGGCTCTCAGGAGTCATCACATGGTCCTGCCCCCCCCACGGTCCAGGCCTTAAAAGACAAGCCTGGCCGTATCCTTTGCTGCTTCCAGTGTGGTGAGCAGGAGGGTCCAGGTAACCCTCGATGGCCCCTGGGCTGGCTGGACCTGGACCTGGAGGGCAGGAGAGCGGCTCGCAGCTCAGCTGCCCTGGACCAGGGACTTTGTCTATGTTCGAGGGGCTGCAGTGACGCTGGATGCCCAGGTCTCCAGGCCCTGGGCAGCTGGCATTCCTGAGCAGCCCCTGAAAGCTGCTGTCCCTCGTATCTGGTCCATCAGGGCCCAGTGGTCTGTTGTCACCCCACGGATGTGACTGCTCTGTTAGAAGGGAGAGTGTCAAGAGGGACGGTCCCTCTGCAGGAATGGCAGATACCTGAATCGTCTCAGGGGGTGGGACTTTTTCTGACCCTTGATGTGCAGGAAGTGGAGACCACGGGGTCCCACGGGAAGGACGCTGTCAACCCTGAGTTCCCGGTGCCCGCAGGGTGAAGCCTGAGACCCTCAGCCTGGCTCACCGGTCCCCCCAGGAGCCAGCCCACTCTGCCACCTGCTCCCCGCTGCTCATCAACTCTGAGCGAGCAACATCGCCCCATGGGTTCTCCTGCTGTCCCTTGCTCTAGTTGAATGCTGCAGCCCGGGCCGTTTACAAGGGGAAAAGATGTTGTATTCACAGTTTTGGGAGAAGGGGAATTCAAGGTCAAATGGTCACAAGGCCTAAGGTGGCTGGGGTGTCACCTGGCGAGGACCGAGTGTTGTGGCTCGGGCCTCTCCTCTTTGTACAAAGCCACGTCCTACTGGGTTAGATGGTGCCCGTGCAGTCTGATGGCCCATTTAATCTTAATTATCTCCCAACCTCCAGCCTCTAAGTCCCACAGTCTAATTAGGATTCCACCCTCACAGTACTTCACAGCGGGGGTCACATTCAATGTATTTGGGCGACATTCAAACCAGGGCACTGAGCTTTTTAAACCCTCCTAGCCCTGGAAGGTCTTTGCACCCCTCCCTGGCCCACAAAGGAGAACTTCTATTCATCCATCAAAACCCCATCAAAGAGTGGGCTCCCGGGACCCTCCCCGTCCTGATTCCCAGATACAGAGGAGAAGGTGTTAAGAAAAAAAAGAGAAAGATTTGTTTTAGCTTTTTCTTCTTCTCCCCACCTGTAGGAAGCAGAGGCCACCGCTGTTTCTTCTTATTAGATGGGCAGGTCCCGTCTACTCCCCACTTCAAGTTCGTGAAAGCTGACGTCTGCTCCACTTGACTCACTGTCTTTTGTAAAAGAAGAAAATCTTAAGATGACTTCTGGTCTCAGCACTGCGACAAACAAAGCAAGAAAGGAATGATGATGAGGTTCCTCGTTCCTCCCTTATTACCACGCTCCTTCCCCGTTCCTCAGAGGCGATCGTGACCATGAATTTTTTAAATCCTTTCCGCTCGTGTTTTTCTGTTTTGGTTAGATGTGTTTGTACATATGAACAATGTACAGTGGCTTTTGTGTGTTTAAAGGCATCTTGCAGGAATGAGACGCTGAATTTAGCCATCTGTAGTGTGAAATCTTCACCTGGTACCTTGTGAGTCTATGTGGGCTGATATTCACATGTCTGGAGATTCTAGCTAGCCATCTAAAGCTGGGGAAAAAAAAATCAGATAAAGGGTTCCATTTTCACAGTTGTGTAATATTCCACCAGACTGACACGGCATGTGAGAAAAACAGTCCCCTCATGGAAGAATGGTCTGGTTTTCTTCTTTTCAGTCACGATCAATGTCTTGCATGGGTTTTCTAGGTCTCTACCTAACAGTAAAAGTGCTAGAACAGGTGCCTGCTTATCTTTAATGCATACCACCAAATTGTGTTCCAGAGCGATCATCCCAACCACGATTCTAGTAGCATGAAAGATCCCGGCTGGAGGGCATTGTGGCACTAAATTTTTGGGGGGCCAATACGATCTGTAGGAAATGGAATTAAGTTTAAAAAAAACATTATTTTCCAGCTTCTTAGTGAAGCTTCATTTTTAACATGTATTTGTTGATCATTTTCATTGTCTAATTGTGGTGCTTTCTTTTATTTGATTTTTAAAAAATTAAAATTAGGGGCTGGGGCTGGGGCTCAGCGGTAGAGCGCTCGCCTAGCACGTGTGAGGCCCTGGGTTCGATCCTCAGCACCACACGAAAATAAATAAACAAAATAAAGGTATTGCGTACAACTAAGAAATAAATATTTTTGAAAAAATTAAAATTATTTTTATTTTCTGGCAGTGCTGGGGATGGAACCCGGAGCCTTACACATGCAAGTGTTCAACCCCTGGGCTGCATACCAGTTCCTTCTTGCAGATGAGGGTGTCTTTCCCTTTTGCGTTTATGATAGTTCTACGGATACCAAATTCTATTCCCTGACTGCTGCAATGTCTCACGGATGGGTCGTACTTCAACTGTGTCGTGCGACAGTGTTGGCACACAGAACTTCCAGTCTTCCGTGTGGTCGACTTAAGATTTTTTTTTTCCATGATAATCTGTATCTTTTGCTATTTGTTCAGGGAATCTTTTCCTGATATTCCACCAAACTTCCTTAGAATAGCTTTGAAGTTTGGTTTTGCTCTATCAGGAATGTCTCTCTAGGTGCGGTGTGAGGTAGGGATCCAGTGAAGACCTCCCCCCTGGGACCAGCCAGCTCTCTGACACGGTTGGAGGCTCCACCTTCTCTTTGCAGAGACGCAGCCGCCTTTGATGCACCCCAGACCCTCACAAATGCCCGGTGTCTGGTCTGCTCCTCCATCCACGTGTCTCTCTTCATGGTTCTCCCATGATGTGAATCCTTCTCTCTGTTCTCCGGCACCGGGGATCGAACGTGGCATCTTGTGGCTTTGTCGTGGGTCTTTAGAAGTGGTCGGGAGAGTTCTTTCATGCTGTTCTTTAGTTTGGCTCCTCCTGCCCTCACCCACTTCAGATTAACGTTGGAATCAGGTTGTCAGGCTCTGCCAGGAGCTCCGCTGGAGTTTGAATTGAACTGCAGTGAATTTCTAGGTTCACCTGGAGGAGACCTGAGCATGGAGCGTGAACGTGCTGTATTTCTCCATTTGGAGGGGCGGGTCTTCCACATTCTTCAGTAACTTCATGATTTTCTCCATAAAGGTCTCTCGCATCTTTCATTGGATTTATTCCCAAGTGACTTACAGTTTTTCTTGCTTTTATGACTGGAAACTTTCTTTCAGTTACACTTTCTGATTTTGGGGGACAGAGAAGGACACTGTTGAGTTTTGCCCAGAAACTTTAGTTCAGTATTTGCTGGTTCTAATTGCAGCTCATCTTGGATTTTCGGCGGAAACAATTATTCCAGCCACCAACAATGTTATCTTTTGTTTCTTTTTCAAAAACTCCTTATCTGATTTTTTTCCCCTGGTTTTAGATTGCTAGCTAGAATCTCTAGTAAAATGTTGCAAAAGCCCATACAGTAGGCATACATATTTCATTTTTGACTTGAATTATATTTTTACACTGTATTACATACTGCATATGATATTTACCCTTCAGGTTTTTAGTAGATACATTTTACCAAATTACAGGGATTTCTGTGTGAAGAGATTATTCTTATTCATAGTTATGATCACATTCTCCTAATGATGAATGAAGCCCAGTATCTTTGTGTGCTTAGCAGTCATACATCTATATTTCCCTTTGAAGAAATATCTGTTTGAGAGTTTTTGGCCCATTCCAAAAATGTTGGTGTCTTTTGATTGTTGAATAGTAATATTGAGCAGTGAGAGGTTTGATGTAGTTCTTTATCAGCTCTATGACTCACAAATATTTTCTCCTATTCTCTGCCTAGTTTTGTCTTTTTTTTTTTTAATGTACAGAAGTTTTAAATTGAATGAAATTCAGTCTGCCTATTCTTCCTTGTGCCTTAGATGTGTTACCTGACAAACCAGAGCCTGATCCAAGCTCATGCAGTTTTACATCTGTTTTTCTCTGAGACTTTCATGATGGTAGTTTTCACATTTAGGCCTTCGATCAATATTAAGTTAATTTTGTACATTGTGACAGTTGGATCTGGAATGTCCCCCAAAGGCCTATGTGTTAACGGGGTCCCCAGCCCATGGCCCTGTTGGGAAGTGGTGGTGCCTTTAAGGGGTGGGGCCTAGTGGGAGGTCTTTAGGTCATTGGGGGCGTGGCCTCTTGCCATGGGGATCCTGGACCCTGGTCTCTTGCTTTTTCCCTCTCTCACTTCCTGGCTCCACCCCGTGCTCCTGGCTGCCTCCCGGCTGGCCTGAGTGCAGCAGGGCTAACAGACCCTGGGCTGGAAACTATATAAATGGACTGCCTCGTGCTTTACAGGAACAGAAAGGTTCACACGGTTGACTCTGGGTTTGTTCTTTTGCATGTGGACGTCCAGCACCATCTGTTGAAAAGACTACTCTCCTCGGCTGAATCGCCTGTCATTCTCATTAAAAAATCAATTGACTAGGTGTCTGTTCCTGGCACCCAGTCTGTCCCCTGGTTCACACCTCAGTGCCTGTGTGAGTGCCATGGGTTCTGGGCTGCTGGGCTGGGAGTACGAGTTTATCAGGAATCCACCTTTGTTCTTCTCTGTCAGAATTGTTTTGGCTATTTTTGGATCCCTTGCTTTTCCATATGAATTTTTTAAAAAATTGTAGTTGTAGATGGATGAACACCATGTCTTTATTTTACTTGTTGATTTTTATGTGGTGCTGAGGATCGAACCCAGTGCCTCACCCATGCTAGGCAAGTGCTCTGCCACTGAGCTACAGCCCCAGCCCCTCCATGTGAATTTTAAGATAGGGTCTTCAGTTTCTAGGAAAAGAGGCAGCTAGAATTTTGATAGAGGCTGCCTGGGCTCTGCAGACAGTTAGAGGATGCTGCTGTCTTAGCACTAGGAGTCTTGGCATCCATGAATATGGGATATTTTCCCATTGACTCAGGCCCTCACTTTGCAGTCTTTGGTGTACAAGTCTTCCACTTCTTATGTTGAACTTATTCCTACATATTTTATACTTTAAAAAAATGTTTATTTTTTTAGGTGTAGATGGACCTAACACTAATACCTTCATTTTTATGGGGTGCTGAGGATCGTACCCGGGTCCTGCCCTTGCTAGGCGGGTGCTCTACCACTGAGCCACAATCCCAGCCCCAATATTTTATACTTTCTGAGGTGATTGCAAGTGGAATTGTTTTCATGATTTCCCTTGTCTTTGAATTTAAAATGTCTCGGGTAGACAGCATATTGTTGAATGATGTAAATTTTTCATTTTGCCTGTGCCTGTCTTTTGATTGTTTAATCATTCTGTGTTTAACGTAACTTTTGATAAGGTGGGATTCAGATCTTGCATTTTCTACTTGTTTTCCATATGTCTTATGAGTTTTGTTCTTCAGTCTCTCCATGAATACCTTTTTTGGGGGGTGCTAGGTAGATATTTCCTAGTGTGACATTTCATTTCTTTGTTCTTTGTATTTTTGGAGTTGTTTTCTCAACAGTTGCCCTTGGTATTACAATGAGCATCTTAAATTCAAATACTCGAGTCCAGGTCAATACCCACTTAATTTGGACAGTACACCTACCTTCACTCCCAGTTAGCTCTATTCTCTCCTTTGACAAATGACAACTTTAGACATTGAAAGCTCTTCAGCAGCTTGTAGTTACCAATACATGCAGATGATTTTTAAATTGGATAAGCAAGGAAGAGAGTTACCAAAGACTACACTTACACTATATATATATTTTTGTTTATTTGTTTCTGGTTTGGGTACCAGGGATTGAACCCAGTACTGCTTAACCACTGAGCCATATCTCCAGCCCTTTTTACTTTTTATTTTGAAACAGAGTCTTGCTATGTTGCTTAGGCCCTCACTAAGTTGCTGAGGCCAGCTTTGAATTTGTGATCTTGCTGCCTCAGCCTCTAGAGCCACTAGGATTACAGGCATGTACCACCACACCTGGACCTTACAGTATCTTGTATATTTGCATGTGCAGTGAATTTTATTAGTCCCCCATTTATTTATGTGGATTTGAGTTACTCTCTGATGTCCTTTCATTTCAGCCATTTCCTTTAGTATTTCTTGACAAATTCTCTGGGTTTTAATCTACCCTAAAAGATCTTTCTGCTTCCTTCACCCAGGATAGTTGTGCTGGGTATAGAATTCTTGGCTGACACTCGTTTTCCATCTGCATTTTGAATAGGCCATGCCCACTACCCTCTAGCTTGCATGGTTTCTGAAGAGAAATCAGCGGTTTATCATATTGAGGTTCCCGTGGGTGTGACGAGTCACTTCTGTCTTGTGGCTTTTGAGATTTTGTGTTTCTCTTTGGACAGTTTTACCATGATGTGTCTTGATGTTCATTCTCATTTGAGTCTGTCTTCCTTGAAGTTGCTAAATTTCTTGGATGTGTAGATTACTGTACTTTTTGAAAAAAATATCATATTTTGAAAGTTTTCTGCCATTATTTCTTCAGATGCCCTTTCTGTGTCCTTGTCTCTCCTCTCTGAGATGACCACTCTCTGTGTGTTGGTCTCTGAAGCCCTGTTCATCTGTCTTCATTCTGTTTTCCTTTTATTTCACAGAGAGGGTAATCTCAATTGACCTGTCTTCAACTTTTCTGATTCTTTCTTCTACCCATGTGACTCTGCTACTGAATCTTTTCAGTAAATTCTTCTTTATACTTTTCAACTTCAGAATCTTTAAAGATAATCTCTCTCTCTCTCTCTCTCTCTCTCTCTCTCTCTCTCTCTGTCTGTCTCTCTCTCTCTCCTCCTTCTTCACACATTGCTCTCAGACTTTTCTTTTAATTCTTTAGAACATTTTTTTATGATTCTGATGAAAGTTTTTTTTTCTAGTAAGTCCAATTTCTGATCTAGGCTTCTTCAAGGATAATTTTCACTGATTGCTTATTTCCCTGTGTATGTGGAGCCCCCAGTACTAGGGATGTTTTCCCCCCAGGACTAGGGATTGAACTCGAGGGGGTTCTGCCACTGAGCCGTATCCCTACCCCTTTTGTTTATTTATTTATTTTGAGACCGGGCTTTGCTAAGTTGCCCAGGTTGGTCTAATGTTTGTGCTCCTCCGGGCTCAGCCTCTTCCATCACAGGGATGTAGCGTGAACCACTGTGCCTGGCTGGACCTGCGTTTTCATTTCTCTGTGTACCATAAATTATGTTTGTTAAAAACTGAAAATTTTTAACAATATAAAGTGGATACTCTGGAAATTGGATCCCCACCCCCTTCAGTGTTTGTTCTAAATGCTCTCTCTCCCATTGCTAGTTTTATGACTTTTCTGATAGTTTTATGACTTTTCTGAATGATCTAAAGCCTGGGTTTCTGTCACGTGAGGTCACTAACTCTCTGCTTGTTTAGCCTAGTGATCAGGTAACGATTACACAGAGAATTTCTTATTGCCTTGAACCAATAAATCTTCTATCTTTTCCCAGGGGCTCTGCGTGGACCTGTAATGCTCAGGGTCTCAGGTCATCCAGAGGTGCATGATTAGACCTTCCCCAATCTTCTCTGTGCACTTGCTAAGTTCTTAGCAATGCTGGAGGCTGCCAAAATCCCATATGGACATCTCATTTCTTGGATTTTTTCTTTTTTAACTTTTGGACCGTCTCATTTGCTCCAATTGGCCTGTGCGGTATAATCGTTGCTATTGTTGTTGTTGTTATCTTTAAAAGATTCTCTTGTATGGGGCTTTTTTTTTTTTTCCAATGAGCAAATGCTGAGTCAGTTCAAATAATAAGTCTTGCAAGTAGGGCCTTTCCTGAGAGCTGCCAGACAGATAAAATAGTGATACCTCTCTGGAGATGGGGCTTTTTGAGGTGTTCCAAACCTAATCTGTGACCCCAGGGACTGATAGGCTACTGGCTTTCACACCTCCTGTGTAGTGAGCCTGTTGGTTTTCAAAGATAGCACAGAGCTAGAGAGAAAAGAATGAAAACAGGGAAAATTGAAATGCTACGAGGGTCGCTGATCTTACCAAGATTCAGCTGTTTTCCTTGAATAAACGATCTTCAGATTGTTACTAGCTCTCAGTTAATTTACAGAATTCAGAAAGAGCTGATTTTGATAGTTTTTGCCAGGGTCCTCATTGCTCTATGGAGGAGTGGTTTATTGAAAATCAGAACAATTTTTTTTTCAAGTCATGAATGACTTTTGGATTTTCTTTTTCCAATGATTTTTTTTTTTTTGCCTCTATTGGGATGAGAAAATGATTGTTTTTGCTTAAGCGGTTTCTGTGATAAATGACTTAATAGATTTTCTAATATTGAAGTACCTATCAGAGTTCCTAGGACAAGTTACCTGACTCCTGTGCATTTCCAAACGGGGAATATAAGAGTTTATCTTCACTGATTCTAAGTGAGAAAAGAATTTAGAACAGCGCCTGGCACCTAGTACATCCTTGATGAAATCAGTATTGCCTTTCCATTCCCGGGGTAAAATGCACTCAGTCACCATAAAAATGGTCATTTTAAATATATCCTGCCACATTCAACTTGCTAGTATCTTTAGAACGTTTGCATATTGGGTCATAAATGGGAGATTTATTTAAAATGCCCAATCTTTTATTGTTCTTGTCCAGTTTTGACAGAAGGGTTATTCTGACCTCAAAAAACAAGTTAGGTGTTAGAAGGAGGTCCATTATGGGTATGTTATTGAGGGAAAGGGGACAGAGAAGAGGGAAAAGGTGACCAAGTAGAGGGACGTCTGGAGAACTCCCCTCGAGGCTGGGAACAGCACGGGGCCACTGGAGTCTCACACGCTGAGGGCCCGACCCCAGGCTCTTGTGGCCACCCCAGCAGCGTGGGAGGCCTGTCGTCTGCCCGAGTGGAGCATGGGGCTTCCTTGCTCCTTCCAGGCCACCATGCCCAGGTTTGGCAGAAACAGTGCAGCCGCCTGACTTTGAGGATGGTGTGGGCGGGGACGGGAGACCATCGCTGGTCACTTGCCCCGGTGTTCTGGGGTGTTGTGATCCTGGGACCCTTGAGGATAATCAGGGAGGTCTCGGGAACAGTGAAGACGGTACCCCTGCCTGTCCAGCAGGAGAGAAGCCTGGCGACGTGTAAGTCTGACAGAGAGAGAAAGAACATGTAGCAGGTCCTGCCCCCCGAGATGTGGAGCCGACCTCCCCGCTGCAGGACTCCAGGGCTGCCCGCTGGTCCTCTGTACCGGGACCCGATGCCTGCGATAAACACCTTAAACGGAGGAAGGTTTTATTTTGGCTCAAAGGCTGTACGTCATGGTGTGGCCCATGGTGGCGGGAACGGCTCACCTCCTGATACTGGGAAGGGAGAGAGGAAGAGAGCAGGGGCCACATCCCCTTCAAAGGCCGGTGACGTGACCTCTGTCCTCCAGGCTTCCCTTTCCAGGTGCCATCTCCCAGTAGCACTGAGCGGGGGACCAAGTCTGTGATCCCCAGGCCCCTGAGGGGACTTTTCAGATCTGATCTAACAGTATGTCTCTGGATCCTTTCCTACTGAGGTGCCCCCCTCTCTAGGCTGTGAGCTCCCGGCGACCAGCTGTTGGCCATCTCTGCCATTCTGAAGAGCGGGCCTGTCCCCAGCGGACCCTTCACAAGCCCTTGGTGGAACCAAATGAGACACAGATAAAAGTCCCTTCAATGAGTTGAAAGCGGGTGTCTGAGTGAGGCTTTCAGGAGAAGAATCGTTCAGATCTGAAGAAACCAGCCGCGCGGGCCACGCTGGACCTGCTGGCTCACATCCATGCCAGGGAGCCCTCCCGGGCAAGGTGTTTGCAGGGGAGGAAGGACGCACCTGTGGCAGGCCTGGCCCCCACCGCAGCGTGTTCAGAGGTGGGACTGGGGGACGCGACTGGATTGTGAGGCTCCGACCTCCTCAATCCACTGATAACTGAGCGGACTCGGGGGGGGGGGGGGGGGGCTGTAGGCAGGGGATCGTGGCTGGAGGAAGTAGGTCACTGGCAACATGCCCTTGGGGGCTGTATTGTGTCCCCAGCCCCTTCCCGTTCCCTCTCTCCTCCCTGATGCCCTGAGCGGAGCGGCATTCCCCCTCTAGCCCTCCCACCTCGGGCATCCTGCCTCGTGTCCGCCGACTCTGGAACTGAACCCTCCCACACCAGAGCCCAGCACACTGGTTCTCCTTTAAGTCGTTTGCTGCCTCATGCACCCGGGAGGCTGGCTTTCCAGACTTCCTGGCAGAGGGTTTTCAGATGCGATTTGGGTTCCGCCCGTCAGAGTCTCCTGTGCAAGACTTGGATTGGAACCGCTTTAAAGAGAGAGAGAGAGAGACAGGCAGACAGACAGACAGACAGAGGCAGGGACGGGCCCCGTCCAGCTGGCACGGGCTGGGAAGAGACAGTGTGGTGATGCGATGCGCTTCCCGACTCACTGGTTTCCTTGGCAACCGTGGAGGGGAGACCGGGGGATGCTGGAGACGGGAGGTCCCCCCTTGGACTCAGCAGGGCGCCCGCTGCCCCTGTCCTCCTGACACTCGGAAGGCTCCAAAGGCCCAAGGAAAGCCCCTCCTCCGCCTCAATTGGTGCGAGAGGGGTTTCCGATATCCGCCACGGAATCCTCATAGGTGTAGACGCCAGACCTCAGGGAACTGGACATCTGGGGTCGGTTATTTGGTCTGATTGGATCTGAAGGCGACCAGGATCCCGTTGGCAGGAAGGGAAGGGCCTCAAGTCACTTGTCCATGAAGGGCACATGGTGGCGGGCCAGCGGGCTGCTGTGCTGACCTGTTCAGGCAGGAATGGGGAGGACAGGCCTCGTGGGGCACATCAACCACTTCTAACCACGCTGCTGAGTTTAAAGGAAAAAACCATGACCTCAGGGCTTCGCATTAGGACCCCAGCTTTATAAGAACATCTGTGGCTGCCTCGAACATGACTTCGCATCTGGGTCAGCCACAGGAAGCAAAACTGCAGACGCACTGCAGGTGCGTTAGGAGAGGGGCCCGGAGCCGAAACTACTTTTTGGCCATTTTTACTGACAGAAGCAATCCCTGGTTTACTGAGTCTCCCACCCGTGAATCCTGTCTTGTTGGGACATCTTGGAATAACCCTTCCCTGGCAAGGGGAAACGGTCTTCCTCTGGACCGTCCCAGCACATGGCGATGGAAGACAGATTCGGGCATCGTAGGCACCCAAGAATATTCTGCTAATCGACGTCGTCAGAAAATGAGGAAGTGGGGGCATGGGCCCCGTGGGTGTTAGACCAGGGAGGGAGAAGCATGATTTCAAATCACACTTCTAATTAATCCCGAGTTAATTGAAGGGGAAACTCACCACGGTATCGGGGTTTGGTGTGCAAACTCCAGCAGCTGGGAGCTCTGACACTTGCTTGGGTCATGGGTGGTCTTCAAAGAGGGCGCCATGACCCCTTGCCTGTGTCCCTGACCTCGTGTACTGGCATCCGTGTTGACTGGGGCCGCGCACGCCTCACTGTAGCCAACAGGGTGCTGCAGAACCGGAGATCAGGACATTCTGCTCTGTGCTCTTGGGACCCTGGGCAGCCGGGTAGGGACTCCAACTACCCCCTGGGGACAGAGGTCACATGGAGGGCAGACGTGTGAGGGAAGGGGTCGAAGCCCAGTGTGGGGTCACCGCCCAGGACTGAACGTTTGTTTGGTGGACCACGGAGGCCTCCCTCGTGGGAACTCGGGTCAGGAGGTCTGGGTTTGGTTCGATGAGAGGAGATCGCAAAAGTAGCTCTGCTCGGAGACCCAGAGGGAAGCCACAAGGCTCTGGATTCTGGTGGCCCGGAAGAGGCATCCACAGCTCCGTGTGCCCAGCAGAGACTACAGGCCCGAGTCTCAGAGCCCTGGTCCGCAGGGGGCAGTTCCTCCTCGTCCCCTCCTGACTGAGCTTTGAGCGTTGCTCCCAGGGATCTGGCAGGTGGAGAGGAGCTTTAGAGACCAAGGCACCAGGAGCACCCCGCCAGCACAGGGGCCATGCCAAGTCCGCGCCCTGACAGCCCGGGAGGAAGCTGGCGCCCTGTCCCTGCCGCCCCTTTCTGTTCTGGGCTGGAGAGAGGCCTGGGAAGGGCCCGAGCTGTGGAGTGGGAAGCGATGGCGTTTTCTGCCTTCCAGCCACCGACCTGGTCGTCAGAGCTGACAGAGGGACCCGTCAGCCTTTGAGAGAGCAGCGTGGGGGGCACTGGCCGCGATCCCCAGGATGGTCCCCCCACAGGTGCACACATCGATTCCTGTGTGGGAAGTGCCGGCTCACGCCGCGCCTGATGGCTTTGCTGATGACTCTCTGGGGAGAGGACGTGCCAGCTGACCTTCAGCCCAGGACGGGTGACAGGAAGCCCGCTGCGGGAGGCATCCGAGACGGCCAGGAAGCTTTTCTCTCTTCTGTGAAGAACACCCTGCAGACGCCACCCTCCTTCCTCGGCATCCTGTGTCTGGGCCCCTTCCCGCCTCTCCTGAGGGCTGGTGCCCTGGGGATGAGGTGCCATTGGCCACCGAGGCCACTCCCCTTCTGTCTCGGGTCTCCAGCCCCCAGCTCCCCTGTTAGGAACTCCAGGTTCTGGACCAGCCGGTCCGTGCCCTGAGCTTTTCTCCGACCCCTGAGGGCCTGGAAGGCAACATTTGTGCCTCAGGGGGGACGTCAGGTTTGGGGACTCAGGGCTCAGTTTGGCTATTTTACTTACCACTGGGGGGACCTTCACAGGCTCTTAAGCTCCGGGGCCCCAGGTGTTTTCCTCTGTAAATGGAAGGTCATCAGAACCTGCTCACAGAGCCACGGAACAGAGCAGGTGACCCGACACACACACAGACCCTTTGGAAATGATCAGCTCTGCTCCACGTAGGGCCATTGCCATTATTGTGCCTCGTCGTGCGCCGAGCACCGGGCATGAGCTCAGGCACCAGCAGTTCCTCTTTCTATTACGCTGTTGAGTGCCCCCCACCCGGGAAGCAAGACCACGGAGGGCCAATGACTGTCAGCACCAGCATCTCCCACATCGTCACCAGGAGCAGCAGCAGTATTACCGTGGCCGTCATTGTCACCATCACCATTGTGACCATTGTCATCGTCACCATCACCGCACGCCATGTCTTGAACATTTACCAAACCATGTCCTTGGCATTCATTTTTACAACAGCCTTTCAGGTTGTGTCTGACCGTCACCCCTCTGTCACAGTTGGGGAGACCACGGGTAGTCCAAGGTCGATCCACTTGCTTGAGATCGTACGGAAATAAACTTGGGTGCTGGCTTTGTCACATGCCCTAAAACTGGAACGATGCAGAGATTAGCACGGCCCCGCCACGAGGATGATGTGCAGATTCTTGAAATGCTCCTTATTTTTTATTTTGGAGAAGAAGAATGTAGAATAGAGGTCGCCAGGGTCCAGGAAGGGTGAGGGGACATGGGGACAGTTAGATAACAGGCCCCGGGGTACAGTGGAGGGGACGAAGGCCACCTCCGTTCCAGAGCCCAGCAGGGGGACGGTAGCCTATGATTTATGTTAGATTTCAAAATAACAAGGAGAGTCCAAAGTTCTCAACACAGACAAATGATCAGTGTTCGAGGAGATGGAGAGACCAATTACCCTTTTTTGGTCATTTCGCATCGTCTACATGCATCCAATTATCCTGCCATATCCTATAAATATGTACAAATGGTGTGTGCTCATTAAATTTTTTTTTTTAATTTAAGGAAGTAAACTTGGCTGGTTGGAAAATTAGAAAACATGCTTGCTGCCTCTTCTTTCTCATCAACCTGAGAACTAACGACTCTTACGGGGCCCTGGGCCATTTGGGACGCCAACAATATTATCAAGCTGTATTTTAAACGCCCGTGATGAGAATGACATTTTGGGGAGGGGTACCTCCTGGCCTTGGAATAGTGCCAACGGTAGGGCGGGCACCTGGGGCTGCCAACATCCTGAATGTCCACTGTTGGGGCCGAGGGGCGGCCAGTCCCTGTCTTCCGCCAGCGAAGCAGGCACTAATTAGGGCGCCACTTGGAAAGTTGCTCTCATTAGCTGGAAACCGTCCAAATTGCGCTCTTTGTTCTGAGGCTTTAGAAGAGGAAGCCCCCTCCCCAGCTCTCCTCCCACCCCGTCTCCAATTGCCAAACCTCAAGGACCACAAATACAGCTAATTATGTCCACTTGGCTGGGCCTGGCTCTCTGGATAACACCTTTCATGAGAACTGACCTTCCAGGGCCTACAGGGGTGAGGGTTGGTTACACTGGTGACCTAGGACAGTGGGAAGGTGTGGGTGACATCTCCACTGGCCCCCAAGCCTGTGCCCTCTTTCCTCCAGGCTTGAAGCCCTCCAAGGACACCAGCAGTGTAGCAGGAATCTGGGGTCAGTTTGTTGACTACCTCAGCCTCAGTGACATCTTAAAGGTACCTGGTGGATGGTCTCCAGGGTGAGGTACTGTGTAATATTTATATCCCCATCTCTTGCCCTCTACACACGCACGCGCACGCACACTCACACATGCACCCACACACACACATGCTCATGCATGCACATGCACACACACTCACACATGCTCATGCATGCACACGCACACACACGCACAGCTGGGAGCTCTTAGGCTGTGCATACAGAATTGAACTTGCACCATTCCTGCCCCATGGCATGGGCCACAGGCAGGAGGAGGCTGAGTGACCTGTTCTAGAGGACTAAGGCTGCCAAGCTCACTAACCCAAGGTTTAAGCTGAACTCTGAGCCCGGAGCTCAGGTGGAATGGGATGGGGCACTGTGAATCCAAGGGGGGCCTCACTTGCTAAGTTCTCTACCAACCCGGGGAGGCGCGTGGCCTTTTCAGAGGGGAAAGCACTGCCCAACACATCCAGCGATGGGGGATGGCATTCCTAGGCCCTGATCCTACTCCCTCTGAGCAGGGGAGCCTCGTGTTCGTCAAGCTTGCCCACGTCTGGGTCACAGGACGGATGCAGCCCCAGTCCCACCGTGTGAGCCGTTGCCCCAAGAAAGGGCAGAGATGCCTTCCCTGCAAAGCAGCCTTGACCACCCCTGACATGGCCCAGTAACGGGAGGGTGAACCCTCTTCTGTCTTCAGTTTTCCAAACTCTTCCTTGTTTTTAATGTGACCAAGGCCACAAGGAGAGACTGATGGCAAACATTCTGTTTTTTTCCAGGAATTTCAACACCAGCCTCCCACATCGCCTGCCTTCATGTTGCTTATCAGGCTATTGGGGGGGGGGCACATCATAGGCCCAGACCAGCCTGGGGGGGGCAGCTGTCATTGAGATGGTTATCTCTCCCCCCTAAGATGCGTCCTCATCCACACAGACAGTCGTGCTAACAAGACTGAGGCAGAGGTCTGGAATTGTGGCCAGGACCCCTTCAGACCAAGGCAGCGTGGCATCCTGGAGGGCCCCTGATGACCTCCTTAGGACCAGAAGGCAGGTTGGTTGCAACAGAGAAAAGTATTTCTTTTTCATTTCTGGCCCAGAAAATTTGGCCAGTGTCCCAGCGGCTACACTTTGTAGAAGTCACTTCAGACACAGTGTTCCTCCCAGGGCTGTTGGTGAAATCCATCTGCAGAAGAAAGAATGGCTGAGAAGTTGGTCGGCCACAATGGCCCTCCTCCCTCCATCCAGGCAGAGAGACATGGTCATGGTTGGGAAGCTACTAGAAACCCCTTCCTGGCTAGGTGCAGAGAAGCCTCTCTGATGATACAAACCGTGCTGAGTCAGGCGGATGGCAGAAGGTCCTGGCCAGGCCTGGCCCAAACCTGGGCTCTCTCCTGTACATCAGCGCTGAGACTTGCAGCCTGGTGGCCAGTGGGGACAGTCCACTCCTCACAGCAGCAGACGTGCACGGAGTCTGCTCACATGCCGGGCCCTGTGGGAAGTTCTTCAGGTGACCTATCTCATTTAACCTCACAGCAGTCTCGGGAGGAGGGCTAAGGTCACCTCCACGCATGCCCAAGGTCCATCTCTGAGGCTCAGGGACAGAGATAACTTGTCTGAAGTCCCAAAGCTGGTGAGTGGGGAAGCCGAGATTGGAATCCCGGGTGTCCCCCCTCCTGAGCCCCTGCTGTGCTGTCTTTCTGGGGCTAAGTATTTAAGGCTGGAGACCCACGTCACCCTCTTCTTGTTGACATTTAACTTCTGATCTGTTTTCTGTCTGGGTTTTAGGGCAAGGATCAAAGCCTGGCTCAACTCCAGGTAACGGCAGGGGACAAGCCCCCCTGGGCTGGGTCAGCGTCTGACTGTGGCATCCCTGGTGGGAGGTCTGACCTCCCCCCGCCTCCCGTTTTAGTGACAAGGAAACACATGCTGTTGTCATTCTGGGCAGTAGAAAAAAGTAGTGTCAAGGAGCCCTGCAGAGAGACTGCTCACCCAGGACTGGTGGCTTTCAGCAGGAGAGCTGGGGGGACATTGATGTGGCTGGGCCACAGGTTTATCAGATCTCAAGGGACACTTACTATAGGCCACATGGAGGCCAGGACTGCACCCTGGAGCTGCAGGAGTAGCAGGTCCAGTTTCCAGTAACGTGATCCGAGGGACATGCAAGGACAGTTCCTGTGGGAATCAGGCCTCCCCCAGTCTATTATTCCCAACATGGAGATGGAGAGACCGGCCGGGAGCGGGGGAGATTTGGAGATCTCCCCGGCAAACCTAAAGCCGTGCGGTAAACCGAGCTCACCTCGTGGCCATCTGTCTGTGGTCACTACTCTGCCTGATGGGATTCTTTGGTTTTCATCTGTGAACTTAAGTAGCTCACCGCGGTGGTGAGAATGTGTCTGAATTCTGTTTCTGGCCATAATGGAGAAGTGGGGACCAGATTTGTCCTCCCACCTCAAGTCAGAGTCAGACCGAGTGTGGGGAAGCAATGGTTTTCAGACATTGGAGATGGGCAGCTCGGGCCACTGCCCGGGAGGAGGGAAGCAAGTGAGGAGAGGTTCAGACACAAAACAACAAAACAGAAGACACGCTGCATGAAATGAAAAATGCATTAGATGCCCAAGGAAAGAACCATCAGTGGGTCTGAAAATAGAGTGACAGAAACTATTGAAACAAAGTGCACAGAGACAAAGGCAAGGGAAAAATTAAACAGCATTAGTGACCGACGGACACTAGCAAGCGTCTGACCTACGTGTGACTGGAGACTCCGGAGGAGGGACAGGAGATGGTGAGAAACTGAAGAACTAGGAACTAAAACACATTCAGATTTGATGAGAACCACAAACCCATAGATCCAAGAAGTTCAATAAACCTCCCAGGAAGAATAGAACAAAAGAACCCAAACCCTGCCTCATGGTGATACCGTCACTCAAGAGCATGATCAAGAGAACATGTCAGAACAGTCGGAGAAGGGGACACATCGTGACCAAAGAAGGAAGATGAGAGGAAAAGCCGAGTTTTCACAAGACAATGAAGTGACACCTTTAGAGGGCTAAATTCTTAAAAAATCAGTCAATTTATAATTCCTGAATATTTTTCAAGGCATTAAGGCAAAAAAAAAGATCTTTTTCAGACGCATTAAAGCCGAGGGAATTAATCACCCTGAGACTTGAACCAGAGACATTGTAAAACAAGTTCTTTGGCATCAGGAAGATAAAATCAGACACGTATAGAGATAGACACCAAGTAATAAAAAGTGCCAGGAATGGTAAATCTGTGGATATGTATAGAAATCTATTTCCATAATTCTAAAATATATTTGGCTGTTTAAAGGAAATAGCAATAATGATTTGAAACATCTACAGAAGTAAAATTATGAGCATTCTAATGCAGAAAGTGGGAGAGAGGAATAAAAGAGTGTTTGTGGTTTGAACTTAATGTATGAAGTGGAATAGCATTTCTTGATGGTAACAAATCAAAGACATGTATCATAAACTCTAGAGCAACCACAAAAAAGAAAGAAAGAACCCCCACACCCAGATAAGATATATAGCTAGCAAGTCAATAATGGGGTAAAAGAAAACCATAAAAAGGGATTAATGCAAAAAGAAGAAGAAGAAGGAGAGGATATAAGGAAAAATACCAGATGAAATCAGTGGAAAATAAATAACAAGATGATATATTCAAAGCCAGCCACATTGGTAATTATGTTAAATGCAAATGGCCTAAAGATGCAAATTAAAAGTCAGTTATTGGGGCTGGTTTGGTGCATATGCTCGTAATCCCATGACTCTGGAGGCTGAGGCAGGAGGATCGGGAGTTCAAAGCCAGCCTCAGCAAAAGCGAAGCGCTAAGCAACTCAGTGAGACCCTGTCTCTAAATAAAATGCAGAATAGGGCTGGGGGAGTGGCTCAGTGGTTGAGTGCCCCTGAGTTCAATCCCTGGTACCCCCCAAAAAGAAAAGTCAGATGTTGTTATCTTGAATTAAAAAAGAGCACAAGACCCAATTAAATGTTGTCTACGAGAGACTTAGTTTAAATATAAATACATGCGTTAAAAAGTAGAAGCACCAACTCTCTTTGCTTTTCTGGCTGCCAGAAGCTGAGCAGCCCTCCCCTCCACACCCCACACCGCGCCGTTCTGCCTCACTTCAGGCCCAAAGAAGTGGAGACGGCTGACCATAGGCTGAGGCCTCTGAAACTGTGAGTCAAGAATAAGCTTTTTCTTCTGCAAGTTGTTCTCATCGGGCACTTGGGGCACAGCAGAAATTGGTACCAAGAAGTGGGCACATGCTGTAATTAACCTGACTACGTGATTCAGAGGCCTTTGAACTGGTTTGTGAGAGGAGTTTAGAAAAGTTTGGGGGTGCAGGCTGGAAACCTTAGAATGCCATAATACACTGAGCCCTTTATTATGTTCTTTGGTTTGGAATCTGCTTTGACTGACATTAATAGGGTCGTTCCAATTCTCTTTTGATTAGTGTTGGTATGGCATAACGTTTTTATCCTTTCACAATTTTATTTTATTTTTCCCTCAAAGCAGCCTTTCAAATGAGTTTACACTTTGAGCCTGCAGTGGCTGGGGTCTTGCTGATGCCGGAGATGCCGTCAGGCATCTTTCCCACGGTGCCGGTGCAAAGTACTTGGTTTCTCTCTAATGGTGATCCTCTCTTCAGCAACCCCACCTTCCCCGACCCTGAGGCTAGGTCATAAAAGGTGTCACACCTACCTGGGGAGCCTCTGTGTCTCCTGTTTAGGACGCCCCTTGAGTTCTGGGTTGGCAGGAAGCCCAGTTCCATGGACAGCTAGGTGTCCTATCTGCCAGCCCATGGCCACCATCATCTTCCAGAGTCGAGAGCGAACAAGTATCCTGAGACCCCAGTCCGTGGGCTTCAAGCCACCACCATCGACACTGACAAGAACGGCTGAGCCTGCGTTGCAGGAGGAAGCTGAAAGGCATGAGCAGAACAAGCTGTCACCTTTTTCCTTCTTCAACGAAAAAAACGTTTATTTCTTCCCAATGTAAAAGGGGCCGACGGCAGGCAGCCCACAGCAGCTCATAATCATGGGGCCTGGGCTCCCTCTGTCTGGCTGACACCCATCACCACCCAAGACGGCTTCCTGGGTTCCAAACGCCATGCCCCATCCTAGGAGCAGATATTGGGGCGGGCAGTTAATATTGTCTGGCTGCCTGCCGTTCCAGTCTCCAAATATCGAGCTCTTCCGATCTCACGGAATTTGCTGTTTTAAAGTGCGCAATTCGCTGGCTTGGTGTGGTCACAGGATTGTGGTCACCACAATTTAATGCCAGGACATTTTCAACAGCCCTGAAACAAACCATGAGCTGTCACTCCCTTTCTCCTCCGTGTCCCCAACCCCTGGCCACCACTGACCTCCTTCTGTGTCTAAGGATGTGCCTGTTCTGGACATTGGTCGGCACTGGAATCGCCCGGGGTAGGTCTTGGTGTCTGACTGTCTTCATTTAGCCCCGTGTTCCCCAGGTTCATCCGTGCGGTACTGTGGATGGCACTTGGTTTGGTTTGGATGTGAGGTGTCCCTCCAAAACTCCCGTGTGAGACCATGCAAGAAGGTTTGGAGGAGAAGTGATGGGTCATAGCCTTAACATAATCAGCGAATGAATCCCCGATGGGATGTGCCCCGTGGTAACTGAGGCAGGGGGTGTGGCTGGGGGAAGTCATTCGTGGGGAACGCGGCTATGGGGTGTGTATTTTGTTTCTGGGGAGTGGAGTCTCTCTCTGCTTCCTGATCGTCATGTGAGCTGCTTCCCTCTGCCACACTCTTCCACCATGATGTTCAGCCCCATCGGGAGCCCCAGGGAGCTGGCCTTCTACAGACCAAGACCTCTGAAACCTGGAGCCCTCAAATACACTTTTCCCCTCCTACAGTTGTGCTGGTCGGGTCTTTTAGTCACAGCAGCGAAAAAGCTGACTAAATTAGTACTCCATTCCTTCATGTGGCTACTCCACGTTCTGCTCACGCACTTGTCAGCTGACCCTTAGGGTCTCTGGTGAATATCGCTACTGGAGATATTTGGCACAGTTTTTGTGTGAATGTTTTCCGCTCTCTTGGTTAAATACCTCCAGTGTCCGCCTCTACTGAGGGATTGCCAGGTCCCACGGCAGATCTGTTCCACTTTCCGGTGAACTTCTACTACATTTCCACTAGCACATTATGAGAGTTCAATTTCTCCACATCCCAAGGCTTATTTATTTCCCTTTCTAAACCAGAACCCTCCAAGTGAATGTGCCGTGTTATCTCAAGGTTTTGATTTGCATTTCCCTCGTGACTAGTGTTGGCATGTCTTCACGGACTCATTCGCTATTTGCATATCTTCTTTGCAGAAATGTATATTCAAACCATTTGCCTATTTTCCAGCTAGGTCATTATTATCATTATCATTATTTTTTTGCTGTCGAATTATGAGTTCTTTATATTCTGGACAGTAGACTCTTAGCAGTATATGATTTACAAATATTTATTCCTTCCTGTGGATTGTCTTTTCACTTTCTTGGTAGTGTCTGAATCCATCAGGATTCCCCAGAAAAACAGAAGCAATAGAAACATTTTTTAAAAACATAAAAGACCAGTTTTAATGAACTGTCTCACACAACTGTGGGAACTGGCAAGTCTGAATTTCATGACAGGCCAGCAGGCTAGAAACTCAGATAGAATTGATGCTGTCGTCTTGAGAGAGAATTCTTGTTTTTCTCCCATAAGCCTCAGATCTTGCCGACAAGGCCTTCAACTGATTGGGGGAGGCCCACCTACATCACTGAAAATAATCCTCACTTAATATCAAGTGACTGTAGATGTTAATCACATCTACAAAACACCCTCACAGTAATATCCAGACTAGTGTTTTTCTTAAATAACTGGATCCTGTAGAGTACCCATTGGACATAAAATTAAACATCACAGTTTTACTTGATGCACTAGTTTTTAATTTTGATGAAGCTCTAAGTATTGTTTTCTTTGGTTGTTCACGGTCTAGGTGTCATATCTACAATAAGCCATTGCTTACTCCCAGTTTTGCAAAGATTCACCTCTACGTTTTCTAATAAGAATTTTGTAGTTTTAGCTCTTGTGCTTAATTAACTCTTTGACCCACTCTGAGTTCATTTTTTTTTTTTTTTAATATGGCATGAGGCAGGGATTCAAAAGCATTCTTTTGCTGGGGATGTTGTCGTCTTTGCAAACCACCAAGTTACGTTTTCCATCTCCTGAAGTGTTCAGGCTCCATAGAGAGATTAAACCCTGGACTTAACATAGTTTGTTTCAAAATTGGACAAAAAAAAAAACTTGAGCTACCAGTCTGAGCTTCTGGGCTGGGGGGTCTCAGCTTATGCCTTGAAAACTCACGAGAGGGGCTGCAACAGGTCAAATTGGGCTTCTTAGAGGAGTGTTCACACACTGGCCAGCACCAAGTGGTCGAGGTTGCTGACCTGTCAGGAGAGTCTCCAGGGACCTGCCATCCGTTGCCCAGAGGCCCAACCCAGCCCTTAGACAGTTGTAGTGAATAAATCTTCCAGGAACATGGCTACAGCCACTCATTTTCCTGTTGTTCAGGCCTGCTTGAGTGCCAGAAGGACAGAGTTAGGTCATCGTGACAGGACCACCAGCCTTCAAAGCCTAAAACGTTGATGGGAAACTTTCTTGTCCTGTGGTGTCATCTGCCCAGGACGTCAACCTTTGTTTTCTTCAAAACAAGGAAAAGTGTTGGAGCTGCCCGTGGGCTGTGTGTGGACGGTGTTGGGCATCGCACCCTCCTGAGGGGTACATCTGGCACCAGGAACTCCCCGTGGCACCCACAGGGACTGACCATCTGATACGGTGCACTTCCCCCTCAAGCTCTGCCGGCTACCCCACACTGCACCTGAGATGGGTGGGACCTGCCAAGATGTCCATCACCCTGCCCACTGCAGGACACCATGAAGCAAGACTCCGCCCTTGAGCCCTTGCCCCTGCCTTTGATGTTCCCCCTTAAATAAACCACCACCCCATCTTTCCTTTGTCCAGTGCCAGCACCCGAGTGGCCTAGATCTACCAGGGGCTCTGCTTTTTGTGAATATATTTCTTACTCTTTGTGTTTTGTTCTTCACTAATTATTTGAGACTTGAAGTTTCCAGGTGGCTTACACCCTCCTCGGCAGGAAGAAGAACCCCCCAGTGAGACGCTGGCCATCACCCCTGTTAAGAAAGTGGCTGGGCAGCAGAGGTGCCACACCCAGGTCCCCTGGGATCCTTTTGATGATTAGGTCTCTGGCTCCAAGGTCCTCTGCTGCTTCTGTGAATGGCCCAAATAGTAAGTCACCTTCTTGGGAAATTTGCCTTACTGACTTGTGCAGAGGTCCCCCCCACCCCCATCGCCCCCATCCCCATGACGAGCTGGGACAAGAAGAGGCATCAGAACACCTTTCGGGATTAGGCTGGGGCTAGACGTCATTTTGACTGCATCTGATGTGGCTTCCCCCTCCTGGGGAGAGGGGTGAAGGTTATGCACAGACCCTGTACCATTTTAGCTGAGGGAAGTGAGCATTGGTGGCTTTGGGTGTCCATGGGGAGTCCTGGAACCTATCCCCCACGATACCTGGGGGTGACTGTGAACAGATATATAAGGAAAGAAATATGGAAGTAGATGTCTGTGGCACTGAGAGGGCGCGGGGGCACCACTGCCCCATAGCAGTGAGCACCCTTAAGACGCAGATCTGGGCTTCTAAACACCAATCTCCACTAAGAGGAACCAGGGCTCCTTGGGGAAATGGCTGACTTCAAAGCTGGGACAGAGGAAGGGCAAGATAAGCAAGAATACAATTTTTTTCTCCTCTCTAGAAAATAAGGACATACTCAAAAGTCTGATGAGTAAGGTCACAGAGAACCCAGGACCCAGCTCAGAGGGGCTGCCACCGGCCAGATCTGGAATGACGTGAGCATCAAAGTAAACCGTATCAGAATCCTGAGTCCGTGTTGGTGTACACAGTCAGCACCCGGGAGAAGGGGAGGTCTCCTGCTAGAATCCCAGCCGGGCCATCGGAAGGGGTGATGGGTCAGGAGACTTTGCCTGCAGAAATGCCCCCTGCACCCAGGACCCACGTCAGGAGTGACAGACAGGTCCCAGCTGAGCTCGGCCTGATCGGGGGACACCTCTGTACCCTTGTGGGGACTCGTGTCTCATTTCTGGGGAGCATCGCCCAAACCCCAGTCAAGGGGCGCTCTGTAAAGCAGCTGGAAGTCATTGGAGGTGTCCAGGTCACAGGAGTCAGAGCTCCCGGGCCTGCGGTGACGGGGACAGGAGGCCATGCTGACGTCGGACGTTGTGGAGACGTGGGGCGGGTTGTCACGGAGCAGCGTGGATGTCCTGATTCCCGTGTCATGCTGGGGTTCTGCGGGAGGGTGTCCTTATCTGCAGGGGATAAATAAACTGGAGAATATGGAAGAGTCTGTGGCCAGACTGAGAGTGCGTTAGGGGCTGGGCTGGGAGGTGTCTCTGGCGACTCCCCGGGAACTGGAAACCACTTGGAAAGAAAAAGGAAATGGCCATGACCCTGTGCTCTGCCTCTCCTCCAGGTCGGATTCCAGCTGAGAGCAGCCCCTGCAGCTGGCCAGGCCCCCTCCCTGCAGGTGCTGAGGCCCCTCTGCCCACCCCCTGGGGCCTGGCCTGGACCCCAGCGCCTCTCACTCGCCTGAGGGCTCTCTCCAGGAGCCAGGGGCTTCCTGCCTCCCCCTGCCCAGGCGCACCCCTCGCCATGGCCAGGGTGCCCTGTCTGGCCCCCAGCTGGGCTGACCATGTGGCCGTGTAGAGCCCCAGAGCCCCTCACCCTCCTCCTCTCACTCCCCGCCCCCTTGGGACCTCCTTCCCCATCAACTATGTCCACCGAAGTGCTTCCTGGGAACCCAAACCAAGATCCTCTTTATGGTATCAAGATCCGACAGAAAGAATAAGAAATAGGTAAAAAGAAGATGAGAAAGAACAAGAAAAAAGTGGTTTGAATCCCAAGTTCCAGGTCGGCTGCCCCCTCTCTTCTAGGCCCGTGACTCTCAAATTCCTGGAATCCTGTCACTCTCCTGTGCACTGTTAATGGAGCCCCCCAATAAACAGATACAGCAAGAAGAGCGTGATATCCCCAGGAAACGGTGATTCATGGACCTTCCAGTGCTTTCTACAGATCAGATGATGAAGACCACGGCGGCCGAGGACCTGAGACTGACCAGGCCACCAGAAATCGCTGGACTGCTGTCATCGTACACACCTTCCCACGCAGCCCTTGCCAAGGCTCCTGTCACAGAGGAGCTGGGGACCCTAGAAGGCACCTCTCACTTCAAGATGGCCTGTGCCCTCCTGTGAATGTGTCTCTCCTGCCCCAAATGAACCTCTGTCTCCGCTTCAGTCGGGCTCGTACTGCGACCCAGGAACCCCTTGGTCCTGCGTGGAGTCCCCCCTTCTCTCGGGAGCTCCTTGGACCTCCTCTGGAGACACGTCCTCTCCTGGGACAGTACTGTCCTGTCTCCTTGTCTCAGCCCGCCGCTCCACCCCGAATCATCCTCTTTATCAATCCATTGGCCTATGAAGGCACCTGGTCAGTGCCGGGTGCTCAGCGGGGATTTGTGGGATGAATGAGGAGCCGAGGGTCTGCCACGGGTTCCCAGAGTTCAGGGGCGTGGCTTCCGGGTCCCATCCAGAGGCAGAGGGGAAGCTCATCCCGACGGCTCCTGGCCTGGACCCCTGTCACCGTCTGGCCACCCTGCTGTGGTTTCACTCAGAATCCCCCGGAGCAGAACCTGCTGTCCCCAAATGTGCCGGCTCTGGGTGGCATCATTTTGAACCAAAGTCACTGAGAATCAACAAATGTGACGGAGCCATCGGACCTGCCCTTATGGGATGAAAAACAGGACGGATGTTTCCCCTTGGGGAAGGGGTCCCCACCTTCCCTGTGCCCGGGAGAGAAGAGCAACTCTTGTCACCAAGACGGGAGTGGACACTGAGCCGAGTCCACACAAACAGGCCTTCCTGAAATGGCCCCGGTCCTCAGCTTTCCTGTCACCGGTTACTCCCCGTCCTGACTCCGTCACGCCATAAACAGACCAGACAACCGGTGTCTTCCCGCCATGTCAGAATTCATCGAGTAACAATCAGCAGACAAGCGCCATCACCTCTATCAACTCTCATCACCAAGATGCCATCAGCAGCGGGCCACACCCGGGTCCCTGTACTCCATTCCTGTCTCCATTCATGAGGCCTGAACCACTCGAGTCACGTGTCACACTCTGCACCGTGGTATACGCCGGGTTAGGCTCGGGCTCTCAAGCCCTGGGAGCGCAGAGGCTGAGGGCCGACAGAAGTGCAGGGTCACGGCAGGCGCTCGGGGGTCAGGACCAGCAGACGGCCTTGCTCAGGGCGCAGGGCTGCTCAGGGCTCAGGACTGGCTCGAGGCCAGGTCTGGACAGAGGCAGTTTGAGGAGGGCCACGTCAACAGGGCCACACAGCTGGCTTGTAGCCCAGGACCGAGTCCTGCTAGTCCCCTGTGCACTCTGTGATCCTTTATATGGGGTCAGTGTGTGCCGTCCCTCTGTCCTGGGGGCTCTGGTGAGGGGGCTGCGCCCAGTGATGGCCTGGTGTGTCTGAGAAGCCCTTGGGCCTGGTGACAGGGATTTGATAGGCTCACGCATCTGCGTGCCTCTGACTTAATTCAACAAATCCATAGGTGGCCACTTTTATTGGCTCAATTAACTTATGAACAGTTCATGTCTTATGACTGAGCTGTACACTGGGGGGCGATTCTTTTCAATGAGTCCTGTGTACCCAGCATCTGGTGGGTATTTGTTCATCCAGGCAAGTTACCAAGCGTCCTTCCTTAGTGCTTTAGCTCTGGACAAACTGCTGCTTGGTCACATGGAGGGACCCCGGGCTCAGCACAGCCCGCGAACCGCTGTGTGCCCAGCGTGGAGTGACTCCGAGAAGGGCGCATCCGGCTCTCCACATTTCCTTGTGTTTTTTTTTTTTTTTTTTATCTCCTGAAGCCAGCTCTCTTTCCTTTATTCAAAGACACACGAGGCCGCAAGCCCAACTCCCTCTTGAGTTTCGCTTCTTTTCTGTGAACTCCTGGGCATGGAAATGTTAGCAGACGGTGTATCTCTTCTCTTGCCAATCTATCTTTTGTTCCTTTAATTTGCAGGCTCTCAAGCACTGAACCTAAGAGGGTAGAAGAAAGTTTTTCTGCCCCAACAGAATAGAAGCATACAAACATACTCAACTTTAGGAAAAAAAAAAAAAAGGAAAGCTTAAAATCACAAGCTTGTTCTCCCAGCACATGGGAGAGAAGGAGACATTTGGAACTGAGAGAGGAGTCTGACCCCAAGTCACCCGGCTCGTGGGTAGCAAAGCCCAGATGGCAGGCGGATGCTGTTCCCGACCCATGAATACTGTGGCGGCTGAATTGATGCCTCCCGGTCCCCTTCAGCAGCTGAGCTCAGAGTCTGTCTCCTCATTTACCCAGATTTGGGGGGAGGCCAGAGTGAATCCCGCTCCCATTTATGGATATAAACCTACTCATTAACTCCTCATAACGGCCCCGTGAGATAAGTAGAACCCCATTTCAGGGATGCTGGAACGAAGGCCTAGTGAGAATTACCCAGAATTACTTGGAAATCGGAATATAGGGATTGCTTTCCGTAAATTGCTATGTTACTCCTTTCATGAACATGTGGTGATACAAACTACCCATTGGCAAAGTGTGGCCCGGCGCCGGTCCTGCCGATCCCCCTCCATGGTGGAAACCAGGCTGATCGCACTGAGCTCCTTCATTGTATGCCAATGGCCCTACTTGTGCAGAGCAGTGCGCTGTCTTAAGTAGGTTAACCGTTCCCTTCTGAGATCCTGTTTGTACTATTAATTTGAGCCACAAACTCGCGATTGGAGCCAGGCAAACCCCAGCCAAGCCAGGCTGGGGGGAGGGTTAGAAATCCCTGCTCATGTGAGCCTCGAGGAGATGGGCTGACAGGTGGGCGCTTGCCAACCCAGAACCCAAGGCCCGCCAAACGCGGGAGTCACCTGCGTTGGGAGACGTGGGCCTGCAGACGTCGGCTCCTGGCTTCTCCACGGCTACCAGAGAGCCTCAAAAGTCTTGCCGGCAGTCTTGCCAATCGGAGGGCCTGCTGGGCTTGCTTTAACGAACAGATCAGACTCGGTTTTAATTAGCACACTGATTGTTTCCAGGCAAATGAATGTGCAGAGAGAACCTGCCAACAGTTTATTTTCTTAAGTGGGTTTACCATGGTGCCCCGCCTCCCGGGCCCTGTTCACGGGGCTTCTCTGTCCCCCCAACAGCGGATTCAGCTCAGGGAGCATTTCCTGGGGTGGGGTAGGTGCCAGACTCTCTGGGGACTAGGGGGAGGGGAGAGGAGCCCCACCCAGGCACCGTTCCCTAGGACCCACGCAGAGGTCAAAGGTGAGAGCCACTGAGCTGCATGGGGTGGGTAGGGAACGCGTTGGAAGGTCCCCAGTAGAAGCAGGGAGGGCAGGGCCGAGGAGAGGGGGCACAGCAGCAATCCCCGGACCCACTCCAGCGGCCCCTGTGTGCTTGTGCAGTCACCCAGGTCACCGTATCCTCCTAACTGGTACTCCTCTCGGGCCACCCACCAGTACACTTTGTCCACAGCAACGAGAAGGACGGTTTTCAAACAAACCAGACAAGGCCACCCTGGCACTTAAGAACCCTGGAACCGACCCAGGGATTGGGTTTTGTTTCTCTACCACTCTGCCTCGGGTCAAGGGAAGCAGGGCTCCTTGGAGAGGAGACGGAGCCTGGAACGGGGCAGGGGGTGTCCAGGTCTGACAGGTCGTCCGGCATCTGCAGGGCAGAGGGTAGGGAGCAGGAGGACCCGGCCTGCCATGGCTTGGGTGTGGTTTCTTGGAAGCTTGGTCCCCAAAATGGCAGCACAAGAGGTGGTGGGACTTTAAGACAGGGGCCTGGTGGAAGGGGATAGGTCCTGGGGGCACTGCCCTGGATCCTAGTGACTTGGTTCCAGAAGTTACAGAAGAGCAGGCCGGGCCCTTCCCGGGTGCGTCAGGCTTCCTGTCTCACCCTGTGATCTTCACACTGGCTCCTGCCACTGTGGTGCCACCCACCATGAGGCCTTCCCCTGCCGAGCAGGTGCTGCACACGCCCTGACACCTACGAGACTGTGAGCTCAATAAACCTCTGTTCTTTATAAGAGCCTGGCTTCAGGTGTTTTGTTATAGTGACAGAAAATGGACGATACAGAGATGCAGAAGAGGACTGAAAGGGCTCCTAACAGCGAGGAGAACGGATCAAATAGTTAGAGTATTAGAATTTAACCCCGAGTAGAAAGTCAGTGTCCTGAGTCCACACTGATACCCACGGAAGACTGAGTGAGTGGGTGAGGACAGACTGACCTTCCATACAGAAGAACCCCAGATAATTCACGGAGACCCTCTCCCCTGACAACCAGGTGGAGCTGAATCCCCAGATGGGGCTGTGCACAGTGATCTCCTTCTAGAGGAGAGAGACAGGACAGCCAGGTGGACGTCCGTGGTGACCAGCCTTGCTAGTGGCAGACACCGTTGGCCTTTACCTCCGTGATCTTCCTCCCAAGCCATCACCCCAGCTGGGAACCACCCCCCCCCGCAGGAAGCCTCATTCAGGACCACCGGGGTGCTCTGCCAGCACCCGGCCAGCTCCCGCAGCTGCCCTGTCCGGGTCCCACCCAGGGAAAGCCCGGGAAGCTGCAGGAGGCACAGCACAGACACTGGGGGACCTTGGGTGGGTCCTGGGATGGAAAGGGACGAAGACAAAACCCTGGGGACTCTGAGTGCAGCACCGACTCTGGGTAAGGAGACCGTGTCTGTGGCGGCTTCTCAGTGGTGACAAGTGAACCACAGGAGCGGGACTTGTGGGGACAGGGGCGTGGTAGGGAGGACTCCGGACGACCCGGCGAAGTCTTCTGTGCTTCGACCTAAAATGGAAAGACTGTGGAAGTGCAAAAGGAACGGAGCCCCCCCGGGAGGCTCCGCAGCCGGCTGGGAGTAAGGCTCCAGGCTGCCCTGGCCGCTCCGCCCTGCAGAGGCTGGCCTCACCCACCGGCACCTCTCAGGTCCCCCGTCCCCCAGATGGCTCCTCCTCTTGCTCCTGCTCCCCCTCCTCCTGACCTTCCTCCCCAGCCCCCCTCCTCCAGCCAAGTCTTATCTCTCTCTTCCAGTTTAAATGCCACCTGTTAGGAGAAGCCACCCCGAGAACCATCTCAGATGTGTCTCTGCCGTCACTCTCCATCACAGCCTGACATTTATCTCCTGCACTGAATTTATGCCCATCTGTCATGATTTTATGTAGTTGTTCACCTGTTTATTCCTTGGAGCTCCTGGCTGCGTGTGCACAGTGGCTCACACCGTCACCTTAGCGCCTCGCAGAGAGCGCCCATTTAATAAGCACCCGAGGAAGGGAGGGGGGCTGTGTCTGTTGAGTCTGGCAGCCTCCTGGAAGGGACGTACCCCGGGGTCCGCCACGCTCTCCCACCCTGGTCCTGCTCATCCTCTGTAGCTGCAGCGCCACGCTCTATAAATACCATCCCTGTCCCCATGTCACACACCTTGGAAGAGACTATTATATGGAATTATAGCTACTCTGTTCCACGTCCCCGTGAATGCTTCTGAAGGCATAATTAGGACCCACGCCACAGCGTCACCATCAGCACACTGCTTACCTGCGCTGTTCCCAAACTATATTTTTGTCAAAGCAACAAAAATAATTAACTTAGCAGGAGGATGGAGGAAAGATGCGGAGAACATCGTCTTGCCCAGGGGCAACCAAGAGGAAATATTGGGGACTTTGAGGAAGAAGCTCATCATCAAATTTTCTTGCTCAAAGCACACCACTGAGCTGGGTGCTGTGTCGTTTGTGGAACCTTCCAGAATGAATGAAACCATCTGTCTTTGTGCTTACGGCACACTCCCAACTATCTGTGCTGGCAGAGCAGAGGGTGCCCACACCCGTGGGAAGGTGGTTCTCAAGACGACACGAGGGCTGGGCGGGTGGAGAGGGCAGGGATCCCGGGGGCAGTGGGTGCAGACCTCCCGATTGGGAAGGCAGAAAAGCTCGGGGGACAGACAGTGGGCTGGTGGCCCCAGGAAGTGCAGGTACTGGGCGCCACCCAACTGTAAGCCTGCAAATGGTTAAGACAGTGAATTTTATATTGTGCACATTTTACCACCGTAAAAAGAGACTCAGTGATATGTCTTTTTTTTTTTTTTAACTTACCACACAAAAGTAGTCACAATATTCCGATGGGGGAAAAGCATGTGGAGAGGAAGAACACAACTTTTTTTTTTTTTAATTTTAAAATTGTGGGTAATGAGAAGGTGGGAATGAAGAAGTCAAAACAGAACGGGGCACAGCTGGGCGGGAGTGGGCCCGCCGTCTCCTCGGGCTTCTCTGTGGGTTTCCAATTGCATCGTCTCCGGTGGGTGCTCGTGGGTCTTTGTAATCAGATAAAACAGAAGTAGATGTGCGTTGCCCACGCATTTAGTGCCCCGATTGTACATTTTGTGACAGTGGCCAATTTTGGGTTGTGTGTATTTCACAACAATTTCTCTTCCCCTGGCAGCGAGCTCTGAGACATGGCCTGGGTTTCCTTGAGCTGGCGAGACCCGGCTCTGCCTTCCCACTGCCTCCACCCGCTGTGACTCAGGAAGTGTCACAGTGTCCCACAGACACAGATGAAGCCTTAACTGCAGGCAGGTAAGGTCCCCTGAGTACTGGCTCCAGGGGGTGGTGGGTGCCTCATATTAGATTGTTTTGTTTTGTTTTTTAAAGAAATCACTCAACTGATTGTGATTCAAATTGAGGCCAGGATTATCTGTAAGACAGGGACAGTGGGATGCCACCAGGTAAAGTGACTGCAGGGGAAATGCTCCAGCGAGGCGGAGCTGACCTCTGTGTGTGCTTGTGTGTGTGCATGTGTGTGCATATGTGTTCATGTGTGTGCGTGTGTGTGCATGTGTGTGCTTGTGTGTGTGCATGTGTGTGCGTGCCTGTGTGTGTGCACGTGCGTGTGGTGTTTTCCTTCTATCGTGTGTTTGGTGCTTGTGGTGTTTGCTTATTGTCCTATCCGACCAGTGACATCAAAGCAACCTTGTAAAAGGGGTGTGTCATCCCTAAAGCAAAGGGGGCAGTAGGACACCGTGTCCCTGAGTGTCCCCTCTTGTCCCCCAAATCCTAAATGAGTGAAGGTACCCTTGAGAGCAGCCCAGGCCAGGATGACCAGCTGCGCACTATCGCAGGGACACTGGCTTTCTCTCCGGGGAATGAGGGTCAGCCCGTGTGACCTGCAGCAAGTGGCTGTCTGCACATGAGCCTGGCACTGCCCCTTGGGGTGCTGTTCCTGCAAACCAAGCCAGCTAATGCCGATGGTGCCACTGCTTCGGAGCCTGGCATATTAAGCCCTCTCTGGATGGCAAGACGTGCAGGACTGAGGGCACGGTGGAAAGGATCTGTGTCACTCACCAGACGCCACCACTGGCCCAAATACCAGGAGAAAGAAGTGCTGTGGTTGGGGGAGCAGGGGGGGCACCAGGGAGCTTCCAGCCTGGGGCCACTGGACCGTCCCCATAAGGGTTTCTCAAATCAGCCAAATGACCTCTACGCTGTCTCTGGGCATTTGGTCTCTGGGCAACCTTGCCCACCGCCCTGGCACAACTGGACAGTGGAGCAGACAGATGGACGGCAAGGGGACCTTCCAGATGCTGCTTGGAACCATTCAGGAGTTAGGGGACAGGGCTGGTGCCAGAGCAGGGCTGTCACTGTGGTGGTGAAGAAGGCAAGAGGGAATTGGTTGGGGAAAGAGAGTGTACCCATCTGTGGTCTTGTGCAGGGACAAGAAGCAGGTGGGCATTGACAGGGATATCTGTTGTGACGTTATCAAAGGTATTTTTGGGGGGGTCCTGGGGATTGAATTCAGGAGCACTAAAGCACTAAACCACTGAGCCGCATCCCTAAACATTTTTATATTTTTTTAAAAGAGAGAGAGAGAATTTTTTTTTAATATTTATTTTTTAGTTTTCGGTGGGCACCACATCTTTGTATGTAGTGCTGAGGACCGAACCCGGGCCGCACGCGTGCCAGGCGAGCGCGCTACCGCTTGAGCCACATCTCCAGCCCCACATTTTTACATTTTATTTTGAGACAGGGGTTTCCTAAATTGCTTAGGACCTCACTAAGTTGCTGAGGCTGGCTTTGAACTTGCAAACCTCCTGCCTCAGCCTCCCAAGCCGCTGTGATTTCAGGTGTGCGCCACTGTGCCCAGCTTATCAAAGGGATTTTATCACACTGGTTGAGCCAAGGACTCCTGGGGCTCTGTCCTACTGGGAAGCCTGGGAACTGGTGCACAGCCAGAGCCTCAGGACCCTCTTACCCATGGCTGGAAGGTGCTGGGAATTTGGACACCAGTCCCCTCCAGACCTCAGCTGAGCATCCTCCAGGGGGCGCCAAATCCCCGAGCCATGTGGCTTTCCCACGCATGGGCAGAGCGGCTTTCAGCAGCTGGGAGGCTCCTGGGCCCGGTGCAGGTGCCCGTGGTTGGCGCAGGGCAGGTGTGCTCAGCACCAGGCGGCTGCTCCGGAAGCTGCCACCCTGACATTGTGCACCACCATTGTGTGCTGGTGGCAGGCGGAGCTTGAGGACAGGAGGGGGGGTGAGCTGTCTCTGCTGCAGACGGGAAAGCAGCCTGGCTGGCCAGGGTGACAGGGCCGGCGCCCAGCACCCGCCCGTCACCATATGCAAACAGGACGCAGCTCTGCTGTGGCTTCCTCTGCGCCACACAGCTCCGGGCACTGAAGACAGAGGTGCGCAAGACCATCACTGCCCCTCCAGCTCGGGGGACAGCAGACCAGTGACAAAGACTGGGTGTCAGAAGTGAGGAGCCACATGGGCCACGTGAGGGGCACCCCAGGGAGGGGAGGGACCCTGAAGGGACCTTCGAGAGGCCAGCTTTCAAGGTGCCGAGGGACGGTACAGACAGCTGGGACAGCTCTCCGGGGCTCCCTCACTTCCTCTGTGAGATGGGACGATGGCAGATTCGGAATCTCTGTGTCAACTAAGTGTCATGTGCCACAATGACAAGGGCTGTGGCTTGTGGCGAATGACCTCAGGATTTGGGGTCTCGGCCCTCACCTCCCAGGTCCAAACCCATGCCCGGATACTCCAGGGCACCCCAAAACCACCAGCAGGGCTTTTGGCCCCTGAAGACCAGGAGGGGCCTGGGCAGCCTGGAAGCCAGGCGGTCTCCTGGGTGACACTTGTCACCTTTATACTGTCTTTCAATAAACTGTCACAGAGCTCCTGCCCTGGGTCAGAGCCTCTACCTAACACCAAGAGGAACTAGACCCAGCGGGCAGCAGAGCTCAGGCCTTCTTATGTGGGGCCACGTGGAGCCTGCATGGCCAGCACCTCAGACATTCCAGGGCTGGGGGAGAGGAAGCAGACCCCGCCCCCGTCCTGGTCCTGGGCTGGTCCTTGGAGCTGCTGCATCTCCCCTGACACTGTGGCGCCTCCCCGGAGCCCGGCGGCTGCATCGCTCATCCACTGTGCAACCTCCGGCAGGTTACTTCAATTCTCTGTGCCCGAGTTTTCCTCGTCTGTGAAACAGTCAAGTCTACGTGGGCTTGTTTTAAGAATTAAGTGAACTTGTACACGTAGAGTCTGTGACAGCGCCTGGCAGTCGGTAGACACCAGAGGCTATTTTTTAAGGAATTGATCTGTTGATCTTTCTAAGATCCTCTGAGCTGGCTCAGGGCTGTCCCCTGTGCATGATGGCTCCTGTGTCCTGGGGAAGTGCCAGAACAGAGCAGGCTGTAGGGCTGACCGAGGAACCCGGGAGTCGGTTGGCCTTGTAACCCTGGGAAAACCACTCCCCCTTCTTGAACTCCAGTGTCTTCCAGCTACAAAACGGTGGCACTCTGCTACCTCACAGGACTGTGGTGCCACGTACCCGTAGCTGGGCTGGGAGTCAGCCCCAGGTTTCGTGGTCTAAAGCCACAGCCCTCTGTTCCTGTCACGCACCTGTGCGCTGGCCCTTGGGTTGGGCTCGGACAGGGGGTTTTCCTAATGATCATGGTCCTGTCGGAGCCAGCAGAGCCACGCCTCTGAGTCTTCCCACAACGCCAGCATTTATTGAATAACCACAGATGCACACGAACATCCATTTTATTGGCTCTAATTCACCAAGGACCCGTGGTTTGCTTGGTAGCCGTGAGCGGAGCCGTCTAAGGGCTTGTATTCTAATCTCGTGTCAATCACTGACCCAGCATTCGAGTCACGCCTCACCATGACACGTAGGCTGTGGAGTAGCTGATAAAGGGTGACCACAGCCCACAGGGTTAGAGGCAGAACTGAAAGCAAAGGCCAAGGGCTGACGCAGGTGAAAGAGGGCCCCTGCGGGCGGTCAGAGTGGGCCTCTGTTCACCAGGTGGTCCGACAAGATGTGGGTCGGCGTGTGCCGCTGTACCACGGTGGTAGGTGTCCTCTCGGGGGCCTCCGGTGAGGAAGCGACATGGCTCAGCGTCTGGTGTGTCTGATAAACCCTAGGGCCTGTTTTTCCCTGATACGTTCATTCATCTGTGTGCCTCTGATTTAATTCAATAAATTCACAGGTGGCCATTTTATTAGCATGATTTATTTATCAGTCTGTGCTGTGATCGTGCCGTGCACCCGGGGGTGATTCTTTTCCATGAGTCCCGGGCACCCGACATCTGGTGGCTGTCTACTTGCCCGGACAAGTCACCACTGGTCCTGCCTGAGCCCTTGGGCTCAAGATGGAGAAGCTGAGGACCCAGGGCTGCCTGATCACACGGACACGTGGAGTAACTCAGAGCAGGGCCCAGCCTGCTGTCCACAGCCGGTTCCTGGGGCAGCTGTGATCAGCAGGAGCTGGGTGCCTGCTCGATGGTCAGGAGTTTGGCTGGCTGTTGACTGGGTTAACTGGGCCACGTGTCTGTCATGGTCCAGAGACTCGTCTGGGCTTGTTCCCAGGGGACAGTGTCTAGGAGTCACAGGAGAGCAAACTTTGTGCTCCAGAGATTGCCAAGCCTCTGGGAAATCACGTGTGTTACTCGATGGCCAAAGCAAGTCCCGTGAACAGATTTCAGGAGTGGACACATGGATGCGAAGGGGAGACTTTGACCTGCTCTGCAATCAACCGTTGTGTTTTGAGGAGAAAAGAAAACAACAGAATCCAGGTGTGGTGGCACCTGCCTCTAGGCCCAGCTACTCAGGAGGCTGAGGCAGGAGGATCTCCTGAGCCCAGGAGTCTGGGGCCAAGCTGCACAACATAGCCAGACCCCATCTCTTAATGAATAATAAAATAAAATCAGTTTGAAAAAATGGGACGATAGAAAAGCCTATTAGCTTTGAATGTTCGATAAATGTATTGATGGTGATTATATTTCTCCCAGCTTTTTAGTAATAAAAAGGCAAGTGTCATGTTACTAATAATCATTTAAATAAACACAGTCCCTTTGAACTTTGTGGGGTCCTGTGTCTGTCTCTCTCCTCCATGCCGTGAGCGGAGCCCCTCACCAGCCAGGGCCGGGGTGACCCAGCAGGTCTCTGAGCCGGATGCTGGGGACACTGTCGTTATTCTGGGTGTGAAATCCATGTCTCCGCCTCCTCCTCGTACACAAAGGGCCACTGAGACCGATCACAGCGCTGGGTCCCGCCTGGGAAACGTTCCGCGCTTTAAGCTGGGAGAGGCCCAGCCTAGCTGGTCGGGCCACGGGAACTACCCACCTGGGAGAGGGTGCAGGCCTAGAGGCTTTGAACCCGGATGGTCGGAAATATGAGCAGCTTCCATCGTGAGCAACCCCCGACCTCCTCAGACAAAAGGGGCTTAATTCTCAGCCTCCTGTGAGGCCAGGGTCTCAAGAGAAAGGCAAGAAGACCCTCTCCCCTAGCCGGCGCGGGGCAGCCACCCGTTGTGGTGGGGAGACTGACCCTGAGCTGACTGTTCCTGTACCTGGTAGTTCTGGAAGCATCTCTTTGAGGGACAGATCCGTGTGACAGATGTAAGTGTGGAGGACCAGGGAAATTAAGAACGTTTCCTTAGAGTTCAGAGTTCAGAAATGGAAGGTGATCCATCGGTGTCGGTGGAGAGTGGGTTGGGGACAGTCCAGGAGGTGGGCTAACGCTAAGTCCTTGGATACAAAGCCCCAGGAGAGGGCCGTGGAGAAGGGGGACCCTGCACAGTGGGAGAGACATTCAAGGAAGCAGAAGGTTTGGGATTTCGCCACGGAGGGAACCTCCCTTCAGGTCCTTGAGCCTCGGGTCCCACCTGTGAAGGGCTTCCTGTGGGCCTTAGTGAAGTGACCACAGCGGCTGGCCAGCCCCAGGCCCAGGAGGGTGGCTCCATCAGGGGTGGCGCCCGGTCCCACTGGGCCAGGAATCCGCCAGGGAAGGAAATTGGCCTGGCTGCTGCGGCCAGCCGTGGCCTTCCACCACCTGGCCACTTCCAGGGGCAGCTCTGTCCTACAGCCAGAGAGGGGTCCGGCCCCGGCCACAGGCCAATGCTACGGTTTCTAGGTGCTTCCATCGCTCGGCTGTTCCAGGCAGGACCTGGACTGGGCTTTCTTGTACATATTGATGGAGGCCCCAGAGGGAAGGAGAAAACAAAGGACATTTTATTTATGATGGAAAAAAAAAATCAACAGGAGAAAAATAATCCACAGGCCCAACAGGAGGGGGGCGTTTAAATAAACCGCGACGCATTCACTCCACGGAATAGCGGGCAACCAGTGAAAGGGTGTTTACTGAGGTTTGTAATAACACGGGGAAACGCTTCTTGTGAAACGCTCCGTGAGAAAGGAAGCCCCCGATTGTACACTCAGCATAATCGCTCCGAGGCAAAGCCCAAGCCAAACAAAACCCTCTTGGAAGAAAAGGGCCTGAGGGACGCACCACAGTAGGGGACGCTTTGGTTGGCAAAATCGGGGAGGTTTTTTATATATGTATACTTTTCTCTATTTTCCACTTTTTTTTTTTTCTGTATTGGGTATGGCTGGCTTAAAGTGGAAGGCACCCCCCAAATCTAATTATTTTCTTTTCCTAAAAAAGAAAGAAAGCTCCTACTGGAAAAGCAAGACAGATGGCCCGTGGAGAGCCAGGTGACACAGAGGCCACCCGAGGCTATGGGCACCAGGTCAACAGGCCCCGGATATTAAGCAAGTTCAGGTACAAATCCTGGAGTCTGAGCCAGGAGGAGGCCTCAGCAGGCTGACAGCTGACACCTGGGTGTGGCATCTGTGACAAACCGGCAGTCCTGCTGCTGGCTCCCCGGATGTGGGGACTCTGCTTCTCTCCTGGTGTCCTGAATTCTTTCCTTTGACCCAACAGCTACCCACAATGGCTGGGCACCTCTTCTCCTCTGCACTAAGGGGACACTCGTGCGGAAGTGGCCCTGTCCTCCCCAGCTGGTGTGGCAGAGCCCTGCTAGTGGCCCAGCTGGCCTTCCCATCCCGGGTCCCAGTGTCTCCCGGATTTCCATTCAGAACCCTGCCCAGATGCCACCTCAGAAGGAGCCGGATCACCCCGTTTAAAAGAGCGACCCCGTCCCCAGACACTGGCCCCTGGCCCTGCCCTACCTTCCCCTGACACCTGCGCGGCTCGGCTGCTCTCTGCTGGTTTCTGCGATTTCTTTGTCCGATCACCTATTTTCTCCACTAGCAGGTGAGCCCCCAGGGGCGGGAACTGGTCCTAGAACAGCGCCTGGCCCGTGGTCAGTGTTCATTCCCCAGTGAACAGACGAGTCCCGAGGGTCACGGCTCCCTGGTCTTCCTTGCTCTGCCGCCATCCCCTGACCACTTCTGTCCCTGAACCCAACTCCAGACCAGCCCGCCAGCTGGGACACGACACGGAGGCAGCTCTGAGACCATCGTAAGGGCTCTTTGGGAAACGATGAGGTGGCTGATCAGCGAGGTCTGCTGGGGACCACGTCCTGCCTGGGAGGGACTTGGAGACCTGGGCAATGAGCTCTGTGGTCAGGCGGCCGTGGGCCTGAGCAGGGGCCCGGGAGGAAGGCGGCTCCCATCCAGTCACCTCTGTTCCGCCCTCTCAGGACCCCGCCCCGCTCCTGGCAGACCCTGCAAGACGGTGGCTCTTCAAAATGGACGCTTCTCTTCCTCCCGATCCACAGAATTCCGGGGAACAAGGAGTCAAGTGGACTTTGGGAAATTCACTGTCTGAACCCCGGGGCCCGGCTTCCTCCCTGGTCCTGTCCCAACCTGTTCCCTCCATCTTTCCCACCCCCGGCCTGGGCGCTCCTGGGAACCAAAGGTGGGACCCAGGGACCAACACTTAGGGAGGGGAACTTCCCCAATGCCAGCCGTCCCCAGAGGGACCAGCTCGAGAGGCTCTGGGGTCACAGGCTCCCGGAACTGTGGCTGTGATAAGGTTGGGCCCCGGAGCTGTGGTGGGGGCCCCCCGAGGATTCAGATTTGAAGCAGAGTGCTGGTCATCCAGACAGACATGGCTGCCTCTGGCCTCAGAACCGGCTTTCGTTTGTCCGCAGCCAGGGGAGGAGACGGGGCTGAATTTCCCCTCCGTGGTCAAATCCCTGGGTCCCCCAGACATGGCCCCAGAGGATGGGTGGGCTGGGCTCCGCTCCCCGTTTTGCAGGAAGAGCCCCGTCCAGGGCTGCTAGACCCTGGTCTGAGGCATACCAGGGACAGGCAGGGCCAGGACGGTGGGCAGGAGGGTGCCCCGTGGGGACGGGAAGCCCTGCAGTTCCTGGGACACAAACCTGGGTGAGATATGGTCGGCCAGGAAGCAGAGCATGCGCTGGCGCCCCACGCAGTAGATGCGGCCGTCCACCGCGGCGCACTGGAAGGTGTCCGGGTAGGGCGTCCGGTAGGAGGCACACTCGTACCAGAGCCGGGTGCTGGCGCTGCAGCGGTACACGCCGATGCCCAGGCTGCGGTTGAGGTCGAAGCGATACAGGAAGCCACCGACCGCCACCATCTCGGCCGTGCGGTCCTTGCTGCCCCCCGTGGGGCCGGACCACCAGCGCTGCTCCCGGGCCGAGAAGCGGAGCAGCAGGTAGCGCAGGGTGCCACCCGTGACAAAGATCTCATCGCCACACACGGTGGCCGTGTGCGCCAGGGCGAACGTGTCATTGGGGAGCGGAGGGGCGAAGGCCCAGCGGTCCAGGCGGGGGTCATAACACTCCACGGTGTTCAGACACTCGCCCCCGATGGCGTACAAGTGCCCGTCCAGGGCCACCAGCTGGCAGTGCGGCCGGGCCTGGCTCAGGGGACACACCTCACTCCAGATCCCCGTCAGTGGGTTGTAGCAGAAGACGCGATTGGAGGGCTGGCGCCCAGATCCCTGGCAGCCGGACACCACAAAGAGGTAATTGAAGAGAGTGCAGGTGGCGCATCCCCAGGACACAGCCTCGGGGGGCAGCTGAGCCAGGGGGTGCCAGGTGTCTCGGGCATCGTCATAGCAACAGAGGCGGCCACAGCCTTCCTGTGGGCACATGTCGGCCACCACCAGACACTTGTGGCCCTGGAGCCGCTGCTGGAGGATCAGCTCCCGCTCGGCCCCACTCAGGCGCCCGTAGATGTCGGGGCTGCGGAGCACCTGGAGGTAGTTGTCACTCATCACCCTGTAGGCTGCCTCCTTCAGGGCCTCCAGCTGCTGCCTCTTGGCCCAGGCCAGCACCTCGTAGCAGTTGCCCAGATCCAGGCAGATGTCCGGGGCCGTGGCGGGGCCCAGCGGCACCTGGAAGAAGTTGGTCCCGGCCACAAGCTGCACGCGGGACTCCGCGCTGCTCCCAGGAGGCCTGGGCAGGGGGCCCTGGTGCGGGTGGAAGGGAGTGGGGGTCCCAAAGTCATCCAGCTGGAGCTGGAGCTCTGGGTGGTCGGCGATGTGCAGCAGGCTCTCCTTCCTGCAGAAGCCCTGTGCAGAGGGGGACGGCACAGGCTGGGGAGAGGCCGCCATCTCAGCGCCTTCCTCTGTGTCTCCAGTCTCGCCTCTGGACACGGTTCTTGTTCCCAGGGGCCCTGGCACCGGCTCAGGGGACAGAGCCTGAGGCAGACCTGGCGTCCCGGGGGCCAGCCTGGAGACGGCCTGGGAGGTGGCCTCAACGTAGTAGTCGTACACCTTGCCCCTCAGCCGGGGGCCCGCCCCCTCCGCCTTCCCGATGAGGTTCTCCTCCACTCGCACCCGGGCGCTGGACGAGAACGTGTAGGCCGCGTGGCCGGCGCCCTCCGGCTGCTGCAAGGCCAGGCCCAGGTCTGAGGTGGCCTGGAGAGCCCCAGTCTCTTCCCTGCTGGCCCCTGTGCTGGGGGGCAAGGCCTGGCTCTGGCTCATGTCACCGCTGCCTTCTCTGGCAGATGTCCAGCAGGAAGGGGGATCCAGCTTCCCGGACCCGGGGTGCGCAGGGGTCGCACCGTCCGGCCATGGAGCTGGCTCACCGCCCACGCAGTCACCGTCCACTGCCACAGCAAGTCCAGTTACAGAGCTTTTGGGTTCACTGCCTACCCGGGGGTGGCGGGGAGGGCCAGGCTTACCGCCAGCAGCTGTTCCGGCTTCCTGGCCACAGCAGGGAGCGGGCACCAGCTCCAAGTCCGGGTGCTGCCCGCCCGGCTCCTCTCCAGAACCCTTCCCGGGGGCCTGGCTGTCTCTGGAAGTGGCTCCGGTGGCCAGGACACAGGGGCCTCCTGGATCCTCCCAGCTACAGCCCAGTGGCGTGCCAGCCTCCTTGCTGGCCCTCCGGCGCTTTCGCAGCGACCCTGGAGAAGCCCCCTGCGCGGCAGGCTGCCCCAAGCCCTCCGCTTCCTCCCGGGCCTTGGTCCTGGCCCCCGCACTCCCCTGGGGAGCCGGGGCTGGTCTCGACTTGTACAGCCTGTAGGCTGCGGTCACCAGGAGCAGCGCGGCCGCGGACAGCACCACCTTGCCGGCCAGCTGCATGTCCAAATGCCAGTCCTGGGCCTCGGCCCCTCTGGGGAGCATGCCTCTCAGGCTGACCTGGGGCAGAGGAATGTCAGGAATCCGATTAATGATTGCCCAATAGGGACGGTTCTGGGTCCCGCTGAGCCGAGTGGGAGGGAGCGCTGGGCTGGCTCGGGCTGGCCAGCTGAGAGTTGGAGCAAAGTTGACTTTGAGCTGGCAGAGTGGCCACCGGGGCCAGGGATGGCCGATCTCAGCGACTGGCCTCCTTAGATGCTTCCTGGGGGTGGTGTCGGGAGGGGTGGTCTGCCCAGGAGCTGAGTTGAGGTCAGCCACTTAAGGCGGCTCTGCGGCCAGCAGCTGGGGATGCCAGCAGTGCCCAGTGGGTACGTGAAGAGGGAGGACGCTCTGAACCAGTCACCCGATGCCAGGAAACGCACAGGGTTGGCTGGTGTGTGTGTGTGTGTGTGTGTGTTCTGTTTTCTCATTTGCAAATCCCAGGCGCAGGAAGGTCTGGGTGTGGTGAGTCTGGCAGGTGCAGCCACAGCAGGCCTGGCATTGGGTGGCTCCTGTCCTCATGGTGGGGTCAACATTCACCTGGTCAAGCGGGGGACACGGCAGGGGAGGCTGGAACCAGGGCCTGCGGCCAAGCCACCTGACCCAGCTCTTGACCACCTCTGCCCTCCTTCCCCGCCTGCCCAGTTTAAGAGAAACCAGCCTTGCCAAGAAGCAGACATCACACCAGTCCCCCGAGAGGAGAGTTAGAGTGGGGCCACCCTCTCCTCCAACTTCCATGGTGAGAGTCTGAGAAACACTGGCACACCCAACCCCTGCTCACCCTCCTATCACCAACACTGTGGACCCTGGATCCGAACTGCCTGCCTCTGCCACTTACCAGCTGTGTGACCACTGACAAGTGACTTTGCCTCTCTGTACCTCCATTTCCCTATCTAAAAAATGGCGGGGGTGGGAGGGTGAAAGTCATTGAAAGCCCAGTAAATATCATCCGTTCAGGTCTCCTTCCTCTTGCTCCTTATCCTGTGTCACCATTGCTAGTATAATGGCATCGGCTGCCACCCTCAAGCAGAACTCACTCTGCTCTTACTCTGAGCAAGGTCCTCGAAGGGTCTCCGAACACCAGTGCAGGGGTCCCCGGCTCACAGTCTACAGAACCTGGGCAGGTGGCATCAACAAGCTAGGACTCCCCCCGGCAGCCCAGGGTGCCAGGCCACCATGCCCCGCCCAGCCCGTCACCCCTGGTTTTGGAACAGCTGAGAGTTGAGGGGGTGACAGGTTCACTCTTTTTTGACTGTTATCATCTGATTGAAAAATGAAAATGGAAGCCTGGCTGTGGCCAGGGAGAGACCAGGAGGAATTTGGCTGAGGCTCTGGCCCTGAGGAAACTCTAATTCCTTGGTGGATGTTCACCGCCTTCTGCCAGGCCGCCAACCACCCCTGGGTTCACCTCCGGCGCGCAGCCAGCAGGCTGCCTTTGACCTCTGGGCTGGCGGACACCCTCCCGCTCCGGATCAGGCCAGGGTGGCCCAGGCGGCGTCTTCTGGGGCTTCCTCCCAAGTCAGTCTTCACCTCATGGAGTCTCCTGTTCCAGGCTCTGTTCAACTTTGACCCCTGCCATCGCCAAGTGCACTGGGGCACAGTGTCTGTCCTTGTGGATTCTGAGCCCCTCAAGGATGAGATGAGCCTGGCTCGGCTTTGAACCCCAACCCTCCACGGGCCCCGTAACTGGGACAGCGGCCAGCTCGGGCCGTGCCTTCCCGCTCGGTGGACACCCAGCAGGCATCTGGGCGAACCGCTTCTCCTGCTCGCGGCCCCTTTGGGGAGACACTGTGTCCTCGTTTCTGGGCAGAAGTGGATCTCTGTGTCACGTCAACTTGCTTGTGAGTGGGGACCTCAATCCCTGTGTGCAGACTCCACAGTTTTACAGACCTAAATTCACCGGTGCCACTTCTCCCAAAGCCCCTTGGTGACTGGAGACTCCCAGGATCCCTTTCTTTCCATCATGGGTGACAGAATTGTAATTGTCACTGGGATGGGCACAGGTATCCCCGAGGGAGCTACTTAGAAATGCAGATTTCCAAGCTTTGTCCACAGATGTTCGGGCTCAGCGGGTTTGGGGTGGTCCTGGGGAACCTCGATGTTAACAATGGCCTTAGTGGATCTCCATGGCCCACGAGGGAAACCAAGTCAGCCTTTCCGCAGTGCTGAGGGCCGAGCGGGGTATATCTCTGCGCCCCACACGGTCGAGGTGAGCAGCTGCACCCAGATCCGCATCCAGCATGGGAAGGAAGTCCTGGGGCCCTGCCCACCTTAGGCCACCTCCCCCACCAGGTAAGCCTTCATCTTCCAGGGGAGGTTCGGAGGCCCAGGGGGACTCGGCGTCTCTCTTGCCGGTGGAGAGCAGAGAGACTTGGTCTCTGACCCCCCAGCCGAACAGCCCGTCGCCGCCTCCTCAGGAAGAGAAGGAAGGGACCTGAGGGCCACGAACATGCCTGTCCAGGGCCAGGGGTAGCTCAGCGGTGGAGCTCGTGCCACCGAGCCCCCAGCCCTGGGCTCAACCCCTGGCACCAACAAAAAGAAACATGAATTTTGTCCAGTGACGAGAAACGATTCCTCGGGGTTGCTGAGGGACCCCAGTGGCAGGGGACCGTCCCAGTATAGGGACAGCTTTGGGGCTCTCGTACCCTTGGAGGGGGCAAATGTGCAGGCGTGGACGCCTGGCCACTCATTGTCCTCTAAGATGCCACCGTGAGGGCTCCGTCTCGGCCTCTGTGAAAGCTACTTCTCATCTCAGACTCCACGGCCCGGAGCTCTGTCCCTGGGCCACCAGCCACCAGCACCCACCCTCCAGGGTTCCACTGGAGCCATGTCCCTGGGTACTGGGTGTCCTAGACCTGCCCCAGGGCGAAGGAGGGAAAGTGGGGGGACTTCTGGAGTCAGAAGACCCAGCCCAGCCCCAGGGGACTCCCTGCCCAAGTCCAGAAGACGGTGTCCCCATGAGATATGATCAAGCCACCGGCTCCCCGAGGAGAAGCTAATGAGGCGACCTATCAGAATAGAAGTGGGGAGAGTTCTAGAAAGAAGTGCTGCACATTGGTGTTGAGGAGGGGAGGAGGGGAGGCCAGGTGGACAGGTCTCCAATTGGTCACCAGGTGCTTCCCTGGCATCAGGCCACCTGCTGCAGTGTGACCCGGAGGGTTGAAGAGACAGTCACAGCCCTGGACCCGTGGGGACTGAGGCCTAGCAGGACAGAAACATGCTAGACAAGGTGACCTGCTGAGGGGGCTGGCTCCAGGGAGCATGCAGGAGCTGTTGTACCTGCCTGGGACCCGAGAGGGGACGGGGGAGGACCTCCGTGACAGAGCACAGCGACTTGGGGCTGGGAGCAGGCTGAGTGCAGGAGGCAGGTGGCCTGATTTGAATCCTGGCGTGGCACTTCCCGTGACCATCCCCTGTTTAGAGACAGAAGTGACATTTGCAAAACAGCTGTCCTCATTCATGGACCCCGTGGTCTGCCTTCCGGTCCAGTCCTCAGGGGGCACAGCCCTGGAGACCGTGTAGGAGGTTTCTTATGAGTCAGGCGGGACTAGACCACAGATGAGAAGGAGTTTGTCACTCAGAGCTCCCAGAGGAGGGGGTACACCGTGTCTCCCCGGGAAACTCTAAGGCAGAGAGGGAGGGGACCCGCCGCCATCGGTGGCAGGGTTTGGGGGAGGCGGCCGGCAGGCTGGGCGGGTGGATGATTTCAGAGGGCCTGGGCCGGTCTGGGTCGTGAGCCCAGGGCGGGGATACAGGCCAGAGTGACAGGGCCCCGAGGGTGACGAAGGAGGTGTTGGGGGCAGTGGGCTGGGGATGGGGGTTTGCTGGGCAAGGGGGGCTCCTGGCGAGCGGAGCCAGCTGGCCCCGGGCGGGGCCCTTCCACGGCCTCGGCACCTGGAAATAAGGAAGGACTCAACCCGGAGTCAGGGGACGCCGGGCAGAGGGGGCGTGGTCCCCAGGGGCGCTGGAGTCTGGGCTCCGCCCCGAGGTCCCCCGCCCCCCGCAGGAGAACCCGCCGCCGCAGGCTGACTTCAACTCCATAAATCACAGCTTTCTCGCTCTCTTTCTTTCTTTCTTTTTCCAGTCTCTGTTTGGAGAACGTGAAGTGAACAAATGAAGACAGGAGTGAAATTAAAAGATAATTGGGAGTCTACGTTGGGCTTCTGCGAACGCGCCCGCCGCCACCGACCTGGTCTCCGGGCGCGAGAGCGGCATCAATGCAGAGCTCCTCCTCCGCGGGCTGCAGGGGCCAAGAGCAGCGGAGACAAACGGCCCCTCTCTGCGGGGTCAGCGTCGCGTCCACCCAGCCAGGCCATCCGCCCTCTGCCCAGGCTCTGCGTTCTAGACGCCAGCTCCGGGTGGCCATGGCAGAAGAGGTCCCACGGCTGGGGGCAGGTGGGCACGGGCGCCTCGGGAGGGGAGCTGTGTGCAGAGTGGCGGAGAAGTTGGAGGGGGGCTCGGGGGGGCCACATGGCCCTTAACACTCTTGGAAGTCTGTGTCCCCATGTACACAAAAGGTGCCCGTGTTTGTACAAGGATATGCGTGAGCGCGCGCACACGCACACACACACACACACACACACACACAAATGCACGAGGGAAGGCATAGATCTTCTGAGTCTTGAAAGGTCAGAGATCCAGCCAGGTGCCCAGTGCTCTAGTCCCAGCTAGACTGGACGGGAGAGGGAGGGAAGGAGGGAGAGAGAGAGAGAGAGAGAGAGAGAGAGAGAGCTTCTGCCTGGGACTAGGACACGGGGCAGGGGCTGGGCTGTGGAGAAGGAGGTCACACATTTGCTGGTGACTTTCCACTCTGACTGGGCCCTTCCTTGGGTAAACACTTCTTGACATCCGCCGGGTTCTGTGACACTCCATCCCTGGCTGCGTCCCTGTCCGCTGTGCACCGCACACCCCTGCGGTTGTCACAATGCCTGATGTTTCCTTCTGGTCGGCAAATAGCCACCGCCCCATGCCACCAGCCTGCCTGCCACTCCCCCAGCACGCCCTCGTCCTGCCCCCCCCCCCTCGGTCCTCCCTCTGTCCTCCTTCGGCCTCCCTCCGTCCCCCTCCAGGTCGGCCCTTGGTGCTGCTGCTGATGGGCAGCCCCCCATGAGCGTGTTGAGGTCTCCTCCAGCGCCACCCCTCCAGGTCTCTGCTGTGCTCCATCTAGGGGGACGCCGGTGCTGGAGGAGTCCCTCTGCCCAGCTCTGGGGCTTCTGAGCCTGTGAAGGTAAAACCAGGACCATGATGGACCTGGGTGGGGCTGCCGAGACCCAGTGCCCGCTCCCTCATTCCAGGGCACCCCGGTAACTATCCAGACACATGACCTCAATGAATAGCCCTCGTGGTCATTAAGGGACTGGCCCCTGACCCTGACCAGGCGTTTTGATTCTGCACCGGCGCTGCTGCGTTATCATTCCATTTTATAGATAAGAATGTGGAGGCTCCTAGGAGGTGACGTCCTCCTCTGAGGGCCAGGGCTTGGAGTGGCCTGCAGGGGGAGCTCTAGGTGAGTTCTCTTTGACCTTGGACCTGTCCCTCACCCAGCCCACCCTGCTGCCTGCCACCAAAATTCGTCTCCATAGCACCCTGGGGAGAGCCAGTGGTACTCTAAGGGACAACCTTGCCCCTCAGGTTCTGTACAAGCAGAGACCAGGACACTGGGGGGTGGGGGGGGAAGGCACACAGCAGCTGCCGAAAAGAGGTCTGTGTGGGGGAGTTTCAGAGTTGGGAACGCCAAGGGCATGAGGAAATGTCCCACTTACGATTGCCACCACACAGGCCATTAGGAAGTGGAATAATGGCTCGGGATCCGTGCCTGTGAATTTGATGGGGAAATTGAATGTGAAGCGGTTGGCGGTGCAGGGGAGAGGCGCAGCGCCTGCTGATTTTCCCCCCTGGGGGGCGGGGGTAGAAGCCGAGGAAGTGTCCTGGGGCTGGGGTGGTGGCTCCTGCCGTCTGCAGGGCTCTCTCCTGCCAGGACCAGGGCTCTTCGTGGCCGCCCACGTCATCTTCTCTGTCCTCTGTAGCAGCCCTGCCTGCCAGGTGGGAAGACGGACCTATTTCCTTGGAGGAGGAAACCAAGACTCCGTTTCTTGCCCAAGGCCAGGTCTGTTCTGCCCCCGGGTCGTCCTCTAGGAATTCTTGCTACTCAGGGAAGCCTCCCCAGGAGCTGGTTAACGTGCAGGGTCCCAACCCCCCTCAAAAAACCAGACTCTCCCTCTCAGCTGGACCTCAGTGATTCTCCCAGGCACCCTGAGCACCTGGGTCGGTGTCCCGCCCTCCCACCCTCCCACAATCCCATGATCAACCTTGAACCTCAAGAGCTTGGGTCCTCTCCCACCGCAGGCCAGAGGTCGGTGGTCCCTTGATGTTTGAGCTGCGGGTTTGTTGTTTTTGTTTTGATGCTGGGATGGAACCCAGGGACACTTAACCACCAAGCCACACCCCCGGCCCGCTTTATATTTTATTTACAGACAGGGTCTCCCTGAGTTGCTGAGGCTGGCTTTGAACTTGTGATCCTCCTGCCTCAGCCTCCGGAACTGCTGGGCGGACAGGCCTGCGCATATTGCACCCGGCTCTCCCATGTTAGTCTTGGTGAACATCTCAACCAAGGGTGACAGTTTTTTTTTCCTGTGCCTCAGTTTCCTTATCCCTCAAATGGGAAGGAACCCATCTCATGGGGTTATTGTCAGAAACACGTTGAGGTGTGTCCTCCAGAAAGCTTTGAAGGTTGGGGGGATGGACGGACCCTGTCGTGCATTGACGTGGGTGTACCGGACCCTGAGTGAAGGGCTTCGGTGGCTTTTTCTCATTTAAGTGAGTTTTGACAACCCTACCTGGCAAGCGGACTTGTCCTGGTTTGTAAGAGGAAGCCCAGCTGTCGACGGAGAGGTCACTTGTTCAAAGTTGCACAGTAAAAAAAAATGGCAGCCCTGGGACTGGACCCAGAGCCCGCAGAGCTAGGGCCTGCGGCTGGGCTTCCTCCTCCTGGCCTCCGGTCGCTTCTCCTGACAGCACCCCTGAGCGCCACCAGCCCTGCTGCGCCCTTCCAGCCACACAGAGGTCCCAGGCGCCGTCCTCTCTCCCTGGCTCTCGCCTGCCCCTTTTGTAAATGGCAAACCTCGTTCCTAAGCTGCAGCTGCCCGTCTCCAGGATGTCCCATGGTCCCCACAGTCTCTCCAATCAAATCTAAGAGCCTCGGCCTGTTCTCGGAGGTCCCCTTGACATCCCAGCCTCGTTTGTCACTGTTTCCAAACACCCGTTCTGCTCCAGCCAAGCTCATCCGTTTACTGTCCCCTTGTCCCCACCGTCATACGGGCCATTTCTCCCTCTCAGGAGGCGCTTTTCCAAATCTCAGCTGTACTATTCATTTTTGCAAAGCCCCAGATGAAAACCGGGTCTTCAGCTAGGCATGATGGGACAGACCTGTCATCCCAGCTACCTGGGAGGCTGAGGCAGGAGGATCACAAGTTCAAGGCCAGCTGCAGCAACTTAGTGAGACCCTGTCTCAAAATAAAAAGTGAAGAGGGGCTGTGGCTCAGGGCTCGCCCAGCACGTGCAAAGCCCTGGGTTCGGTACCCGGGAAGGACCACGAACACAAAAACAAAGAGCTGGGCTTATCCTTGGGACTCAGGCCAGAGAGGGGTCCTTCCCTCTTGCTGGGTCCTGGACCCCTGTAAGGATCCACTGGAAGTTCTGGACCCTCACTGGAAATCTGCACGCTCTCATAAGACTCCCAGTGCAAATCCAGAAGGCCCGGGCCCTCCCAGTCCTGGATAATAGCAAGCCAAAGGAAGGAGCACTGAGCTCTTGGGAAGTACGTGTCAGATTGGTGCCTGGGTGAGAAACAGGCCGGTCAGCTGAGGGTGGCAAGGTTTGCTCTATGCAAAAGAAGATTTCTCCACCAAATAAGCTTTGAAAACACTACTTTGTTATCTCCAGTCTCAATCTCTTCATCTGTAAAATGGGGCCAATGCCACCGGCTTCTATTGAAGTTGTCATGGAAATGCAAATGAGTTCAGGTGAACTGAAACCCACCCCCCCACCCCCAGCCTTTTGGGCCCTACCTCCTGCAGGGCAGACCAGGGAGAGAAGCAGAGACGCTCTCCTGCACACCTTGGTGGTGAGTGGGGTCCCCAGGGGCTCCCAGCTCCTCCCCAAGCCAGCGGGGAGAGAGGGGAGGGTGGGCAGCCCTGAGAGGCGCTCTCCCTCCTGTCTCCCCCGGAAGGCTCGGAGGTCGAGAGCGGGCGCTGGCTCCTGAAGGAAGGGAAGTTTGCATTCCACAGCCCTGAGCCTCTAACAGGAGCTCACTCTGCCCCACCAGGGGCCCAACTGGCCCTTAGAGCTTCTCTGGCTGATTGCAAATCAAGGCTCCTTGCAGAAGGTGGAGAGAGAGGCCCGGCCAGGGACAGCAGCTGGGCAGGCCCCCAGGCAGCCGGCCTCCGTGGGCTGGTGCACCAGGGCCTCCAGGGATAGAGACATAAATGGAGAAGGGGCAGCTTTGTTGAGCACCTACTATGTGCCAGGCACCGGGCGAGGGACTTCACATTCTTTGTCAGTTAATTCTGTGGCAGAGAGAAGTCAAGGATTTCCACATTTCCATCTGTTTCCTTTTTCTGGACCCCGGCTCCCGTGCAGCAGGGGGGACTGTGGCATGTGTGTGAGCCCTGGCCTCAGGGGGGGCAGGCAGGAGTGAGAGGGCGGCTTCTGGGTCCAGAAAGTGAGGAACCAGCCTGTGGTGACGCCCTTCTCTCAAGGTTGCCGTGGTAACACGGGAGGCCACATCTCCAGGGCCACTGACAGGAGCCCTCGGGACAGTAGCCTGACGTGGTTGTGTTCAGCATTTGCTGGTGGCAGAAGCCAGTGTCCCTGGCCTGTCCCAGGGGAAGCTCGAGGAATGGAGGGGGGTACCCCCAGTGCAGACGGGAACACAGGAGTTCCAAGAGGCTCGAAGTCACGCAGCTGGAAGGCTCCGTCCCTGAGCCACCCCATAGGGTCCCCACCGTCGGCCTTACTGAACCTGCCGGTGCCTGGCCTTCAGAAAGCCACAGTTGGTGGGGGATGGCAGAGCGGGTCACGCCGGAACAGGACAGATGACGGGGCGGGGCGGGGGTGCCCTGGAGACCCAGAGGCAAGAGCCCCTGGTCCCACCTTCTGGGACTGCAGGAGCCACCAGAGCGCCCCCAGGGAGGGAAGGATGCTGAGAGCGGAGTCTTGAGGGGTTCAGCAGGTGTCCAACAAAACTTGAAATCAGAGTCCATGGCCGCAGGGGCCCTGAGGCTGGAGACCCTAATTCATAGGTGTACATGCAGGGGTGGGTCTGAGCCCTTGAAAAGGGCTGGGAACTTGAAGTGGTCAGAGTTAATTTCCAATTGGGTGGAATGACATGGGGACAAGGCGATTGTAGGACTTGAAGCAAGAAAGATGGAGATTAGAAGTCAGGAAGGACTTCCCTTGATGGGACCCTTCCAAATAATGCCAGGTCTATCCTCTCATCAGCTGCTGCGAGGTACTGGGCGGAAACTGGAGAAACAACACACACTCCAGTGTGGGGAGGGGACAGTCCCTGCCCATGACCCCAGGCATCCTGGCCAGGACTTCGTCCTCACTCCCCGGAGCCCGAATCTTCTCTATGTTCTGGGTTCCGAGTTCCAGTTTCCCAGGTTCCGTGATTTAAGGATGGCGTCCCGGCCCTGGGCTCCAGGCTGGGGCCGAGAGGGGCTGCCCGATTGTCAGCTGGTCTCATTCCACGTCTGCCTGGGGGTGGGTCCTGCCGCTGACGTCATGCTCCTCTCCGAGGTGGAGGCTCGCATTCCGGAATGCCAGGCGGCGGGGCCAAGGTGAAGCCCGAGGCTCTGGGGGAGCCTGGGTCCCCGGGTCTCCGGGCAGCTGGCTTTCCCAGGCAGCAGGGCCTCACCCATCCTACAGCGAGCTCCCTACCTCAAGTGCGGTCTCACCAAGGAGAAGCCAAGGCCCAGGAGGGAAGGGACCCTGTCCCCAAGTCCAGCTGGGAGGTGGTGGAGCTGGGGTTTGAGGTCACTCTGTCTAACTCTGGAACTCTGGGCTGGGCACAGAACCCGCTGCCCCCCAGTAGGGGACACGGACACCTCAGAACCCTGAACGTCCTGTGCAGCCTATAGGGCCAACGAGGGGCCTGCACCCGTGGATGTCCCCGGAGTCCCACGGGTTCCTGTCTCAGCAGCTGCCCTCCTCACCCGAGGGACGCGAGGAAGGGTGGCCAGGCCTGGCAGGGCCTGCTCCTCCTTGGTACCCCATAAACGTCTGTTGAATAAACAAACGAGAAGAAAACCCTTAAAAGGCCTCGTCAACAAGGGTCAGCGCATGCAGCGACCCCCCCACTTCCACTCCCTTGGCTTCTGGAAAACTCTGAGCAGGTGTTATCAGGGCCCAGTCTATCAGAGAGGGTGGAAGGTCATGGGGACACAGGGGACATGGGGGGAGGGACATGGCTCACAGAGATGCCTGAGGGCAGGCTCCCTCGCCGGGCAGCTCGGCCTGGCCAAGCCCTGTGCCAGGGCCCTGAGGCAGGAAGGGGCGGCCACACTGGGAGGGCGGTGGGTGGCGGTGGCTGGACCGGAGCCTGCGTCACCAGGCGCAGTGGGCCGAGGTCTGAGCCCAGCCGTCCACGCTTTCTAAACGCCCTTCTCAGGGCCAGAGGGACCGGCCACGGTGTGCGTCAGCCCCAGAGAAGGCCAAGAGGGAGAACTGAAGGGAGGAAGCCGACCCGAGGGCCAGGGAGGACTTGAGGACTCGGAGCGTCCAGTCCCGCGGCCCGTCACTCTCTTCCGTCAGGACACACAGGTGGAGCCCTGGCATCGTCAGGAAAGAGTCGTGTGTTTGGGGCCAGGGACCCCTTTCTCTGGGCCCTGGTTTTCCCATCTGTAAAATGGGTGGGCTGCAGTCGGTTCCTGGGCCACGGGTCACCCCAGGGCATCCTGCAGAGGACGACGGGCAGACCCCAGAGTCTGTGGGCTGGTGGCCTCGGGACAGGCAGATCTGCAGTCACAGCCCCTTCCTGGGCTCCCCGGGCCCTGGGCTCTGCCTTCTAAGATGCCCTCCTGGTCCTCAGCCAGCCTGGCACGTCTTGGCCCCAGGGACCAGCCCCAGCACTGACACCTCGTGCTGCCCACCGATTGCCGATGAGTCCAGTGAGGAAAACCAACACCGTGCGCTTCGCCCTCGCTGGTGCCCGGCGCTGGGTCAGCGTCCCATCTGACTCGGGGCCAGGGACCCTGAGCGTAGATCTGTGATTACTAAGGTGGCACCACTCTGCCGCGGCTCAGAGAGGGCGCGGGACGCGGAGCAGAAACCCCAGGAGCACTGCCCCCGTGCAGGGCAGGCCTGAGCCCAGCCGCCCTGACCCGCCTCCCGCCCGGCCACTGCCCCTCCCCCACCGTAGCAGAGTTAGAGGCCGGCAGGGAGCTGGCCTCGGTGGCCCCGGGGCAGCCTCCGGAACCAGTTTTTCTGGCTCTGGACCTGAGCCCGAAGCAGTGGCTGTGCCAAGTCTGGACACAGAGGACGTGGAAACTGCTCTTTCAGAACCTCCCTGTCACACAGCCTTCTCTGGCTTCTGTGGGCTGGGGAGGTGAAGGGGGACCCTCAGGCTGGGGCTGACGTCTGTGACCAGCTGCACAGAAGCCTGTGTGGGTCAGGGGACTGCAGGTGAACCCAGAGCTCAGCGTGGGAGTCCTGGGCCCCAGCTCTCCTCACCTGCTATGGTCAGGCCCTTCCTGTCCTGGCCTCAGTTTCCCCACCTGGAAGATGGGGGCCCTGGGTGGTGGATCCCAACCAGGTCCCACACAGAGAGCTGCAGGCAGCAAGCCTGGGTGTCCACTGGCCTGTGCACTCGGCCACAGGCAGAGGTGTGGTGCTGGCGGGCAGGGAGGAGAGCGGAGGCTTCTGGGGCAAAGAGCGGAGCCCGGGAAAGACTCCAGAAGGACCCTGGGGAGGCCAGGCCGTGTCCCCGTGAGCTCCGCACCCTCTCTCTGGGCAACTGGGTCTTCGTCTGTCAGAGAGCGTCCTGGGGCTGAGAGACCCCCAGCATCCCCATGGCCCTGGGCCCGCCACGCCCCTCTTCCCAGGGCCAGGTCAGGCCTCGTGGGCACAGCGCTGAGGACCACGACACTGGCCCTGCTGGCTCTGCAGGTGGAGGGCGGGCTGAGCCCAGGACAGATGGCCACCCCAGACAGCGGGGACACAGCCTTGCTGACCCCCTGGGTCCCGCCCAGGGAGACCCATGTGGGCCTGTGACCTCCAGCACCACAGGAGAGTCCGGGTCATTCCAAGGCGCTGTGTCCCGGTGCCTGGGGTCAGCAGCACCGCGAGGCTCGAGCAGGGTGTTGAGGAAGGGCGCCGCAGCCTGACTGGGCCCTGGCCGAGGCCCAGCCTCTGGCCCCTTGTGTGGCACTGTCCAGGGAGGAGCAGCTTTGGGGCGTGTGGGCCTGAGGGGCCCGGCCAGGGCAAGGCCTCCTGCACTCCTCGCGCGTTCCTCTCTCACCCCTTAGTCCTGGGCCCACTTTCTTCCCCATGAAACAGATTCAACGTGGTGACCCCGACTCCTGAGCCTGTTGCCATGATGGCTCCCCAGGCCCCGTCCCCGAGGGAGGCTTCCCCTGCAGCTGCCACCTTGGGCTCCCAGAGAAGTCCTCCTGCCCGTCCCAGGCCCCAGGTCCCTGCGGGGAAACAGGCTCCGCCCCCCACACCCGGGAATCGCTGAGTCTACAGACAGCCCTGACCTTGGTGACCTCGAGCCCCAGCCGAGAGGCTCAGGGGAGCTGCGCTCTGCACACGCGCCTCCCGCAGCTCTGGAACAGATGGCAGCTACTGAGTGCAGACTGCAGGGAGGACTTCCAGCTCCGGGCCGTTTGGGAGCACTTGCAGGGGAGGATAGAGGCCCAGTCTTTGCTCCCGGGGACACGTAGTGGCAGAGAGTCAGAGACATGGATTCAGGAAGCAGGGAGTGGGCCCAGGGGTGCGGGGGGCAGAGTGGGCTCCAGCCCAGCCTTTGGGGACTCGCAGGGCGAGACAGGCTCCATCGGGTGTTGTCCTCTGAGGGAAGGTCCCTGGAGGTGGGTCTCATGGGCTCTGATGGGTGGAGAAGGGAGGCGGTGGCCACTCGTGTGGTGGCCTAGGGTTTAGCCCTCGGGCCAGATAACCTGGGTTCCGATCCTGGTTCTGCTACTTGGCGAGTCTGTGCCAAGTCTGAGCACCGTGGCTTGGTTATTTAGGTTCAGGAGCCCTTCAGTCCTTGGACTGAGCTCTTTTGCAGACAGGCCAAGTTCATGGGGATCTCACCCCGGGGAGAGGGCAGGAGGAGGGAGCCCTGGGCTCTGACCCGCCCTCGGGGAGCCCGGCCTGTGTCGCAGGGCTGCTGCGCAGGGTCGCCCCGCAGGGTTGCCCTGGGCGGGGGCCGAGACGCTGGCCATCTCTATGCCCGATGGGTCCAATCATTCCAGGTGGGCTCCCTGGAGGAAGGGTCAAGGTAGGTCCCTTCCTAAGCTAAGGAGGCTGGGAAGAGACCTGCTGTGGCTGGCGGCTGGCAACACCCCTGTAGCTGGAGGAGCGAGGACCTCGGTCCAAAGAGGGTGCCCTGAACTGGGAAGGGTACCTGCGTCCACTGCCGCCGGTGACGACCATCTTACGGGCTTGCTGAGGGCACTCACCAGGGATGCCTGGGCCCTTATGCATGAGCACCGATCACCCAGCCCAGGGGAGCTCGGTGGGCACCAGCCATTTCTATGGGTGGACAGAGGCCTGTGCAGTTCAGCCTGGAGGACGGGCAGAGCTGTGGCTGGGCGGTGACGGGCTGCCAGAGTGGCTGGGGAGGACATGGAAGGAGCGGCCCAGGCTGGGGCTGGAAGGCCACCAAACCTCAACTAGGTCACAGGAAGCCCCGGAGCACACAGAGGGCTCCGTGGGGTTTGCTCGGGGCCTGGGTTTGGCCAGAGCAGCCTCGAGAGGCTTCGCGTGCGCAGCTCAGCTCTCAGCTGCACTGCTGCCTCGGGGCCCTCCTGGTGGAACCCATTGAGCTTCAGGGACCACGGTCCAGCCCCAGAGGACCTGGCCACCCAGGATGTCGCCCCGGGCAGTCGGGTTCTGAGCCTCCCTCTTTTCTTCTTTTCCTTTAGGAAATATTCGCTTTACCCTCACATTTTACTGGTGCGCACTGGTGCGCGACAGCTGAGGATTCGAGGGTTTTCTGGTTACATATTGGTGTGCACGCGATACCAGGAGCATAATTTGGACACTGTCCCCCCCACGTCCCCGCCCTGCCTCCAACCCTGCTCTCCTCCTCTCCTGATGTCCTTTGATCTTCAGGAGACCGCCCCCCCACACACACACACCCTTCTTTTCCCTTTTCCTCCTAAACGTCCCCAGAGAGGAAACCTGACTCACGTTGCCTAACACAACAGTCTCTCCTTCCATTCCTTTTCCTGCAAATGACAAGATTTCCTTCCTCTTTGTGGCTGGATAAACCCCATGGTGTATGTAGGCCACATCTTCCTGTCCGCTCACCCACCTGGGACACCTGGGCTGGACACCTGGGCTGGCCCCACCGTCGGCTACCGTGGGCTACACTGCGGTTACCACGGGGGCCCGGTTCTCGGTGGTGTGACGACTGATTCTTCAGGGTAAACATCGAGGGGCAGGAGAGCTGGTCACACACACGGTGGCTCCCTGCCCAGTCTATTGGGGAGCCTCCTGCTGATTTCCATAGTCACTTACTGTCCCACCACAGTGTAAAGTGGCCCTCCCCCACCCGTCCAGCACTTATTGTCATTTGTGTTCCTGATGCCCGTGGGGCCCTCGCTCTTGACCATCAGCTAAGATCCCCAGGTGGAGAGGGGCCCAGGCAGAGCTGGCAGCCAGGGGAGATCCGCTGACCTCAGCCAGTCGCTGTGCCTCCCTCCCAGGACAGGGCCCCAGGCCAGGCTGTGTCTGCAGAAGGGCCGCCCCCCCCCACAAGGTCTCAGAACCCTGCAGCCTCCTCCCTGGGAGCGGGCGAGGCCCAGAGCCGCAGGCTGCACCCAGGGCCTACAAGAAACCTCCCGCGGGGGCGCACAAAGCGGTTCTGGCGTCTGTGCTGCCCGCCTGTGACCAGGGGAAGCGCCCGGGCTTTGAAGATGATAGAGCTGCGGCCATTTCAGCCTAATGTGCAGAACCCCTGCTGGGCTTCCTGTGTGAGATGAAGAACCAGCAGAGCAGAGATGCCTCCAGGCAGAGGCTTGAGCCCCAGGCAGCCGCACAGAGGTCCAGGGAAGCCCTCCTCACCTGCCTGGCCTCGTGGGGGACGTGGGCCACCCTGAACCTGGCTTTCTGCCCATCACCCCAGACTCGCTCCCGACTCAGGAACGTTGGCACCCGCCACCTCTGCTGTGGAATGCTCCTCCTCTAGAACCCTGCATGGCTCCCTCCTTGGCTTCACTTGGAGTTTCACTTGCTGCCTCCTCTTCACTGAGTCCCCCGCCACCCCCAGCCCACCCCCAGCATCCTCCAATAGCTTTTCCCCCTCAACTCGAGGTGACGTGGACGCCTGGCGAGGCACCAGAAAAGACCTCACTTCCCTGTGTAGCCAGGGGTGGCAGTGGGACCAGATGCTAGCCGGTGGCAGGTGAGGGCAAGGCACCTTCCAGCCGTCTCCTGGAGGGGCCACCCGCGGCCCCCTCCCGCCTGTTCGCCCTGCGCTGTGCAGGAGGCCCTGAGCTGCCCTGAGGGCGTGGGGGGGGGTCCCTGCTTCAGGGGACACAGCCACAGGCAGGAGAGCCGGGCGCCTGCCTGACGCTGGGGCCGAGCAGCCAACCAGCCTGGTGCTGAGGGAGGAGCAGGCGGCTCTCCCGTCTCTTGTGGCTCAAGCCCCTGCTATCCCCACCCGTCACCCCCAGGCAGCTCCACATTCTAGCTACTGCCTTCCAGGCGCCCAGAAGCCCCCCCCATGCCACACCTGCCCACACCCTGCCCCTCGCCCTGTGCCCCAGGTCCTCTCCACGACTCTACTGTTGTCCCACTCCCTTCCTAGAGCGGAGCAGCCCTGTTCCTGGGACCCCTGCTCCGGCCTCAGCGCCCAGCTCAGCCCAGGGCTCCGCAAGTCCCCGCCAAACAGACCAAAGCTGGGCACCCACTGAGCCAGGCCCCTGAACCTGATGTCCTTTGATCCTCATGAGACCCCCCTGCCACTGTCCCCGCTCTGCTGCAGAGGGGACAGAGATTGAGGGGATATTACGGTTTGGATACGAGGTGTCCCTCAAAAGCTCCTGAGTGAATGTTCAGGGGTGAAGTGATTAGGTTACAAGAGCCGAATCCTGATAAGTGGATTAATCCACATGATGGACTAAGAATTTGAAAGGACTCCTGTGCTGGGTGGCAACTGTGGGCAGGCGGGGCGTAGGTGGAAGAGGCGGGTCACTGGCTCCTGGTTCTCTCCCGCGCCCCTTCCCGGTCACCGTGATCTGGTCTGCTTCCTTGGCCGGGCCCTCCTGCCTGAGGCTCTGCCTCACCTGAGAGCAACGGACTCGGCCGTCCACGGACTGATCCTCCAAAACCATGAACCCCAAATAAACGTTAGCTCCTTTACGTTGTTCTGGTCAGGTGTTTGGGTCACAGCAATGCAAAGCTAACACAGGGGACTTAAGGTATCTGAGGTCCCCAAAGTGGCAAAGCCAAGATCCAACACAGATCTGTTCCCCAACACAGAAGTTCCTCTCTTCTCCCCAAAGCATTGTGAGAATGTGGCTTTGGTGGGAAAACAGGCATAACTCAGCAGCAAGAAGACTGATGACCATTAAAACTGGGCAGGGAAGGTTCTAATGGCTACTTCACCAAAGAAGACTAACCAGGGGCCACAGAGACGGACGCCGCCTCATGGGTCTTTAGGAAAGTCGGATAAAAACCACCATGAAACTCCTCTCCACGCCCGCGAGCCAGGCCACGGAATCACTGGCGACAGACCTGGGAACCCCGTGGCTGGTGGCACAGATGTGGGTGTGGGCACTCTGGAGGTCACCAGGGAGGGACCTGGGACATTAATTGATCTGAAACCTTAAGCATAACGTTACCTGATGGCCCAGCAATTCTGGCCTTCGGGATTTATCCCTGAGAAATGGAACTTGAGTCCCCCCAAGACGTCCCTGGGAACACTCAGCGCGCGGCAGGGGTGTCCACAAGCCACCAAACCAGAAACGGCCCAGGAGCCAAGCAGTGGGGACAGATGAACCAAATGTGGCGCGGCCACACTGTGGGGCCTCATTCGGCAGCTAAGAAGCCAGCGGAGTCCTGACACCCGCTCCCAAGTGGGCGCACCTCAGAACAGCACCCAGGTAGAGAAAGCCCGACACCAAAGGCCACACGGTGTGACCCCGTTTCTATAAGAAAAGTCCAAAAGGGAAGGAGCGGTCAGGAACCGAGCGTAGATGTGGCTCCCGGGGCGGGGATGGGAGTGGGCGGCTGCCAAGGGGCACAGGTTCCTTTTTAGGATGATGGAGGTGCCCTAACGTTAGACTGCAGTGATGGCAGAACGACCCTGTAAAGTTCTCTAAAAACCCTTGATTTGCACAGTTAATGGATGGATTTTAAATTCGGATTGTACCTCAATAAGGTTGTGGAGACAGGTCTGTGTTTAGTCCTCGAATGTCTTCAAAGGAATCGGTCACGTTCTCGGGGAGCTGGGGTGTGACTCGGGGGCCAAGCCCGGGCCTCCCATTCCCAGCACCACACAAAGAAAAAAAATGTCCCTGGGTTGGGAGTCTCCGCTCTGACCAGAGGTGACAGAGCAACACCGAAAGGCCCGATCCTGGAGCCACGGCGGAGGCCGAGTTGCCACTGCACCACGCGCTCGGAAAGTTTCCTAAGCTCCCCAGCCTCAGTCCCCTTCTCTGTAAAATGGGACGACAGGACCAGCCTCCTGGGGGACTCTCGGCCATCAAAGGTGGGGCAGTCAGCGGTCAGCAGGCTGCTGGCAGAGGTGCACTTTCCTGGGATAAGAGCGTCCTTTCTGGGGCAGCTGCGAGGATGCGTTGACCACGCTGAGAGATATTACTGGGGGCGGGGGGTAAAGTGGGGTAATTAATCCAGCAACCGTCTCCTGGGCACCTGTCCCGTGGCAGATCCTGCCTGGGGGACAGGGTGGGAAGGGGGACAAGTCCCAGGCCACTCCCTCGAGGAACTCCGTGGTGGTGGTGGTGGTGTGGGGGAGGCCTCTGCAGGCCTCCGGGCTCCTGAGGGGGACAGAGGCTGGAGCTGGGCACAGGGCTCCCCGCAGCCTGGAGGGACAGGAGCGAGCTTCGGGCAGCGCCCAGGGCCTTGCTCACAGGGAGGCGGGACGTCCAGGGTGTGGACGGTCAGCACCAGCCCACCCGCCACTTCGCCTCTGGAGAACAGGAAGAAGGAGTGGAGGGGAGTCTGTGCAGTTTGGATCTTAAACGTCCCCAGAGGCTCAGGTGTTGAAGGCTTGGTCCCCAGTTGGTGGCACTAAGGGAGGTGGTGGAAATGGCAGGAGGGGCGCCTAGTTGGAGGAAGTAGGTCACCGGGGCATGTCCTGGAAGGGGGTGTTTTGTCCCTGATCCTCTCCCTCTCTGCCCCCTCTGTCTTTGCTTCCTTGCTCCGTTGCTGAGGCTGGTTTTGAGGCCAGCTGCTCTGCTCTGCCACCCCCATGCCTTGCCTCAATAGAGGCCCAGAGTGATGGGACCAAGTGACCATGGTCTGCAACGTCTGAAACCATGAAAGAGGAAACAGACCTTTCCTCTTTTAAGTTGCTTTTCTCGGGTATTTTGTCACAGTATCAGAAAGCTGACCAACAGAGAAGCTCAGGTCCGGGGGTGAGAAGGGACCCATTTAGTTCATCTTGTCCACTGTTTCCTGTGACCTGGTCTTCAGAAGCTTCTGGTAAAGGGAGCAGCTGCTGCTGCTGAGCGCCACCATTCTTTTGAAGGGAAAGCTGGGGACAGCAGCACTTGGTGACTTGCTCGGGAAGCTGCAGCCAAGGTTCTGCTCTGGCTGCAGGGACCGCTGTGTGCATGGAGAGATGGGCACCAGGTACTGAGCCTCCTGCCCATCTGCCCTGGGCAAATGGCAGCATGGTCAGTGCCTCGCTCTGCGGGGTGGCCAGCCCCCCACTCCAAAATGCCCATGGGACATAGAGAGAGAAGAATGAGCGTCTCTAGCGTCCCTGCTACTATAGCATCTACTTTGTGCCATGGATTCTGCCAGGTGCCTCAGTAGGCCCTCAGGGTGGTACGTGTTCTCAGCCCCGTGTGAGCTCTGCGTACACACAGCTAGCAAAGAGCAGGGCAGGGTTCAAGGTCAGCTCCGCCCTCCAAGAGGTGCTGGCTGCTTCCCCCTCTGTGCCCCGCCCTGCTATCCCAGTCACACCCAATATTTAACAGCCAGACCTTGGAGGTACGGGTGCCACTGGTTCCTGAGGGAGTCCCACACTTTTTTGGTACCATTTTTTGGTACCAGAGTCTGAACGCAGGGGCGTTTAACCACTGACACACCCCAGCCCTTTTAATATCTCATTTAGAGACAGGGTCTTGCTAAATCGCTAAGGGCCTCGCTCTGTTGCTGAGGCTGGTTTTGAACTTGTACCCTCCTGAGATGGCAGGCGTGAGAATGACGCCGGGCTCACATTTCAAAAAGGAGGTATCTGGGGGCTGGGGCGGCAGCTCGGGAGCAGAGCGCATGTGTGGCATGGGCGACAGGCTGGATTCCGTCCCCGGCACCGAAAACAAATAAGAATTTTAAAAAGATAGTTTTCATTATCATTCGTTATATTTTTAAATATGGAATGAAATACAAGAAAAATCGGAACGACAACACAAAATAAACACGAAATTAAACCCAATTGGCAGAGGAAAGGATAATGGCTTCTCTGAAAAGCCATATGCATTTGGGGACTGATCTTTGGGGACGGTCTGGCCCCCACGCTCTGTTTTTGCACAGCTGATGCCATTTTGCATACAGCATATTGTGTCCTATTTTTTTTTCTTCCCCAAATTGTCTCGTAAACATTTCCTCTGCGGTTTCAAGTTCCTTGTAAACATTGGCAGCGCCATCTCCGTCCCTCTGAATGAGTTTATTTAACCAAGCGCACGAGCTGGAACTCAGCTTCTTTCCGTTGTCCCCACCCCGCCCCAGTACAGCATTTTAACATCCCTGACAGGTGAGGGCGGTGTACTGCTTCTCTGGGTTGAGGATGACCAACGTGTCTGGTCCGGGTACGGGTTGTCCATGCAATGGGGACGGGGAGGGCAGGAGAGAGCCAGGCCCCTGCCCAGGCTTCCTGGCTCCCCTGCTGGGTCCTCAGCCATCTGGGAGGTGGCGCTGACCTCTGCGGTGGGGAAGCCAAGCCCCCCCCCCCAGCTGTGGCCAGGAAACCCCAGGTCTACCCAGTGGGATGACTCTTGTCACGCTGCTCCAATGTCACGTAAACACTGCTGCTCTGGAGGGGGCATCTGACTGCCCATCTCTGCCGCTGCGAGTTGTGGCTTCCTCTCTTCTGTCCCAGGAGGCGCAGAATCTCAAGGGAAAGGTCCTCTCGTGGGGGTCTGCTTCTTCCTTAGCACCCTTCCCTGGCTGCCTCCTTCCAGACTCTGCCATTCTGGGATCAACCTTGGACACACTCTAATTCTTACACATGTATTTTAACCAAGCAAATAATTCCACCACCACCCCAAGAAAAAGAATTAGTAGCCAATAGGTTGGAGGAACCCTCCTGGTGTGTCGCGGTACCCAGACTGAGAAACACGAGAATCGGGAAGGAAGGCGCAAAAAATGGCCCTTGGCAAATCTCTACTCTAAAGCACCTGCATTCAGGTCGTGGGAGAGGCCCTGGTTGGGAGTTTGTAATCTGTTAAATAAGCGCAGTAGGTGTGGCTGAGTATGGGGAGCAGGATGTACCCCTAACACGCAGAGGACCACATTTCCCAGGCTCCTTTGCGGGCAGGTATAGTCATGTGACTAGTTCTAGCCAATGGAATGTGAGCAGGTAAACCACACACCAGGCCCAGGCTCAGGCACTTAAAAGTACTTGTGAATCCTCCATAGCAGCCTTTGGCCTTCCACGGAGACGCTGGAAGAGCAGCAGCACAAAATGAGGACACTTGCCCCAGCCGGGCCCGAGTGCCAGCAGCAGAGCCACAGGGCCACCTGCCCACCTGCAGCAGACAGGCAGCCTCAGAGAGGAGAGCCCTCTGGCGCGGGGCGTGCCTGGGACTTCTGGGTGGATCTGTGGCTGCAGCCTAACCCAGGCTCCTCCTGACTAATGCAAGTCCCTGCAGCACCCGCCTGTGTGGCTCAAGTGGCTGCTGACATAAAAGAGGCACGCGGGGTGGGGGGTGGGGATTTCCCCAACCTGAAAAGGCTCAATTTTGCTTAAAGACAAAACCTTCTGAAAATCCCTAGGGCTGTGCATTCCCGAGTTCTGGGTTAAACCAAAAGAAAGGGTTCTTGGCTGCCAAAGGCAGATCATTCCAACCAGGCACTTGGAGAGGGAGGGATGGAGGGGACTGTGTAGGTGACCCCTTAGCAGGCTGCTTCCTAACTTCCTTGTAGGAACCTAACTGGACTCTGATTATTAGCGGAAGGCCCACAGAAGGCACGCGCCCCAAGAACTACACAGAAGCAAATGCTTTAGACCCTGGATTGTAGGTGCTCAATGTTTGCTTAGAGATGATTCCTAGGGATGGGAAATAGGGTTTGTGGTGTTAGATTTTCTGTTTGCTTGGCCAACCTGCGGTGTCTAGTTGTTTGAGGGTCGCGGCCTAAGAACCAGGGACACAGAAGGAGAGGAGAGCAACAGGGAGAGAAGAGAAGCCATGGGGACGGGGGGTGGCACTTGAAAACAAGGAGACAGGAGGGCCAGGGCTGGGATGGAAAGTTCTAGGAGGAATGCAGTGGGGGGAGAGGCTGGGGCAGGCCCTGCTGTCCCATCCCGGGGTCCCACCTGAAGGGGTGACCCTCGAAGGAGGCAGGGGATGGAGTAAGTCCTGGAGATGGATCCCACCTGGGGAGGGCTGCGGCCCAGAACCTAGGGGTGGGGCCACCCAGAGCCAGGTTGACTGAGGCCCCTGGAGCCTGCAGACCTAGACCAGGCCTCCAGGGGGAGCCCCGGGAGGATGAGGGGAGCCCCTCCGTCCAAGCAGGGTCCTGGTGCTGCCTGTCACTAGCAGATCCAGCTGCTGCTGTGTCCTGGGGACTGGGGGACACGGACACACCCCTGTCCTGGGTTCTGAGTGGCCCAGGAGAGCTTAGAGTCTGGTTCCTAAGAACCTGGATCCAGAGAGGTCCAGGCTTCCCTCCTAGAAGAAGCCCGTTTCCACAGGGGAGCAAACCCACCCCCAGCCACACCCTGCATGGTCATGGTCACTGTGATTGGTCACGAGCCTGGTCCTGAGCCAATCAGATTATAGCACCCCCACGATGGCCCAATCAGACTGGAGGGAGCGCAGCCCTGCTGGTGGTTGGTGGTGAGCCGTCTTCTTACCTTTTTCTCTCCCACTGGTTGGGATTGGTGATGTGTGGATCCCCTGCTGCTGGCAGCCATGCTGTGCTCGGGAGAACTTCCAGGCGTTTACTGAGCATCTATTATGACCCAGGCACAGGGTGGGGGCAGCACTGAGTGAGGAAAGGGGCTCCTGTGTGGACCTGACTCTCCAGCTGGGGGACAGAGTTGGTAAACGAACAATGAAAGGAGAAAAGACCAGAGACTGGGCCGCGAGAGCACAGCGCGGGTGACCTGAGAGACTGAGGGGCAGCAGGGGCATTTCCACCCCGGGAACACTGGGGAGCGCCCAGGGCCTGGAGGGGCGGCAGGGCCACCCTCTTCTACAGCACCCTGGCTCCCCACAGCTCCCTGAACCCAGGAAATGTCCAGACCCTCACCCACCTCCACCAGAGCCAACCCACATTGGCTTCCCCTGCACACCAGAGGTCAGAGGTCATCAGGAGAGGCCCTCTGCTGCTGGCTGGTAAGATGGGGAGCCCAGGGCAGTGCGGGGGCAGCCTGGGAGAGGGAGGCACCTAGGGCTGAAGGTGCTCAGACCCGAGGGCAAGCCCCTCCTCACACTGCACCAGGGCACCCTGCTCAGTGTGGACGGGAGAGACTTTCCCTAGGGCTCAGCTGCCTCTCCACCCACCTGGGGGCGACAGTCACCTGTCAGAACGTCCTTATGTTCATCCACAGGACAGAGGAGCTGTTGCCTTCCTCCCAGGTCCCCGTGTTGGGTTCCCTTTTCCTTCCTTAGGGAGCCCAGGCAGCAATGGAGAAGAAAAAACAGATTGGAATTATTTTCTCATTTTATAGATGGGAAAACTGAGGCACAGAGAGGTTAAGTATTGACCCAGAGGTGCACAGCCTGGAAATGGCACAGCTGGGCCAGAAAACGTGACCAAAGCTGAGTATGAGGCTGTGCCAGGCGGAAGGGGCTTTGCAGGCAGCAGGCTGGGGTGGTCCCACTGGAGAGCCGTGGCATCGTGGGGCCCCGTCGACGAGGCCACGGCTCCTACAGCAGTCTGGGCTTTAAACACAGAGGGTGCAGGATTACTCAGCTGTGGGGAGGCCAACAGAGCAGGACAGGACAGTCACACAGTGCCAGAGGGCCACCCAGAGGGCACCAGGGTGAGTCTGGAGGTGGCAGGGGTGGGGGAGAGGATGGAGCGGGTTACTGTGGCTTCCCCAGGCAGGATCAGGCCAGCCCGTGAGCTGAGCTGCGTGGGACTGGCTGTTGGAACAACTTCAGCTGCTCGGGGAATGGGGACTGCCCCTGGCTGGCTGGGTGCTGGCTCCGGTGACTGGGGCAGGGGTGACTCGTGAGAGCTCAGTTGGGAGGAGGTCTGGGCCTTCACTCTGGCTGGGTGGTCGCATAGGGAAGGACACTCACTGCTGGGGGCTAGCCAGCCCCGGAGGCCAGCCTCTCCCCCTAGCCAGCGAGGCCCCCACACTGCCGCAGCACCCTGGATACAGAGGACGATGAACTGCAGTTGACAGACATTTCTGAAATGAGAAACACCCTGGCTCCTCTGGGTGTTTGACAAGGAGAGAGGAAGAATGTGCCATCGCCAAGCCCCCTCCGGCTCCCAGGCAGTAACTGGGGACGGGAGGAGGCCGGCAGCCTGCAGAGGCAGCCAGGGACACGGAGGCACACAGGGCCCGAGGCTGGTGGGCCCGGGGCTGGTGGGTCTAGCTGGTCCCAGCTTTGCCCTCCACTCCCAGGGTGACCCTGTGAGCCACCCTCGGCCCCCTGGACCTCGCACTCAGCATGGCCCCAGGGTCACGGTTCTGGAGCACAGAGCCGGACAGCCTGGGTTGGATTCTCCCTCTGCTACTTACCAGCGGGGTAACCTTAAACCAGCCACTCTACGTCTCTGTGCCCCAGTTTCCTCGTGCAAAAACGGGGACAGTGACAGTATCCATCGCACAGGTCTTCACAGCGACTACCTAAGCTAATGCACCCAAGGTGTGTGGACGTGGGACAGAAGGCCCTTGCAGAGGCTCACACGTGCTGGTGGCTGTGGTCACTAGCTGTGCCAATGGCCGGGTGTGGATGAGAAGGAATCTGGTGACAGGCACAAGGTGACATCTTATTATTGTCTGTATTCTGGGTGCTGGGGCAGCGGGGGGGCCTCCCACGGCTGGCTAGTCCCCAGATGTGACCGTCCTTCCATGTGCTCACCATTACCATGGCTTTGTGACAGTGATGAGTGGTCCTGTCCCTCCCTCTGTGTCCATGACATTGGTGACCAGCGGACGCTGCCGTCTTTCCTATAAGAAGGAAAGATGGGCAGAGGCCAGGAGGCCGGGCGGGGAGGAGGCCGGGCAGGGAGGCTCACGGAGCAGCTCCCCTCCCCGCCGGCGGCAACCTCCCGGGGCTGGGAAGGCCCTGGGCCCCTCAGTGGCCTGTCCCTCCTTGCCTTTCTTTCTCCTCTTCGTTTTCTTCCCTTGGGCTATTTTTGCTGCCTCTGTTTGCAAAATCTTAATATTCTCAATTTTTTTTTTAATACAGGCGACTCAGCAGAGATGAAAGAAAAGCTTTCCCTTGAGTTTTCTCCCCAGAACACAAGGGACCCAGCCGACCCCTCCTGCCCAGACAGGACCCAGGTGAACCCCCCATCGCCCTCTGCAGCTCTGGGTGGGGACTCTCAGTGCCAGTGGGCGCGGACGCACAGGGTCCCCTTGGAGGCTCTCATCCAGCTGTGGTGGGCCGGTGGGGGGTCCCCCCTCCCCGCACCCCTGTTTCCCCTACTGTAAACCCATCGTCTGCACGTCCACCTCTGCCCAGAGCTGGGGACTGCCCTGGGTCCCTTTGCCGGGGTCACTCGTTCATCGACAGAACTACTGAGCGGCTTTAGTAGAAGCCGAGCACTGTCCCAGACGCTGGGTCACGGCCCTGGGGAAGGTGGGGGACAGTAGGCAGCAGGCCACCAACATGGAGAACTCTAGAGAACAGCGTTGACACGAGTGGACAGTGTGTCCCCAGGAAGTTGGCGCCCACCTGCGTGAGTCCCACCAGGGGAAGGGGACGCTGCTCCGGACTCCTGGCCCAGAGTGTCCTTCTCCTCTGCCAGCGCACCCCATGTTAATTGTGGTAGTGCTGGCTGTGAGTGGCTCGTGATTCTGTGCCCAGCCAGACTGCGGCACTCCTTGTTGTTCTGATGCTGACTTAGTTGATGGCTGACAGCTACTGAGGGCTTCACCTCCCTCCTGAGGGTCAACCATGCACAACATTTAAGGCCATTATCTGCTGAGCACTGTGTAGGAGACACCACTGTGTGAATGGGGTGATGTCAGTTGGCACCCAAAGACCCTCCAAGTCTGAAGCGCTCCAAAGTCTGAATTCTCGTTATTTTTACTTTTTATTTTTTGGTACTAGGATTGACCCCAGGGGCACTCTACCACAAGCCACATCCCCCATCCTTTATATTTTTTGAGACAATATCTTGCTAAGTGGCTGAGGCTGAACTTGAACTTGAGATCCTCCTGCCTCTGCCTCTGGGATTACAGCCTCCAGCAAAATTCAGAACTTTTTGAGCCTGACATGTTGCTCTGAGTGGGAAATTCCACACAATGAAACTCTGTTTCATGTACAACAATTTAAAATATGCATAAAAGGAAAGTACTTTAAGGTTGGATTATAAGGTATATATGAAGCATATATTTTTTAAAATATTTATTTATTATTTATTTGTTTGTTTGTTTGAGGCAGGGCCTCACTAAGTCGCCCAGGCTGATCCTCCACCCTCGGCCTCCGAGTAGCAAGGGTGGCAGGTGCTGCCCCTGCCCAGCTCATAAAAGAATTTTGTGTTTAGACTCGGTCCCGTCTCCTCCCGCACCCACAAATATTCCAGAATCAAAAATTCCGAAGTCTGCACTCTTCTGGTCCCAGGCATTTCTTCTGGCACCAGGTACTCAGCCTGCATGAAACAGGAAGGCACAAAGTGGTAGTGACATGGACCGAGGTTACCCAGCCGCGGGGACTCGGGCCCAGGGCCCTCGCTCTGGATTTTAAAGACTAAACCACTTCATACAGCTCCTGTCACCCCAGAGGGTGCGCCAATCCGCAGCCCGCTGGGGTGTGCCCCGCTTCCCAGAGACCAAGGGCAGCCTGAGTGGGCTCCGGGGCCGGCTCCCAACAAGCCAGACCTGGAGACAGGGTGGCATGTCCTCGTCCATGAGGCGCCATGCCGTGGAGACGCAGCCGCTCCAAGGACAAGGACCACAGCCCCGCCGTGAGGCTCAGGTGGGGGCCGGATGGGTGCAGGCCCAGCTCCTGCCCTAGGGACCGGAAAGGCAGTGGACACCAGGCCCTGCCTGCAGCCCCCCGAGGAGGGACGCCCCGAGGAGGGACGGGCCAGGGGAACAACCAGAGAAGCTGCTGCCTGGACAGCGGCCGGAGGGGAAGGGTGAGGAGGTGGGAGGGGAGGAGAAGGCCGGCCCTGCCCAGGCCCAGCTCGGAGAGCCACGCCCCCTGGGATGGCGGGTCTCCCTAACCCCCACCCCGCCCCCTGGGGGTTCTGGAACCCTAACATTCATCAGGGCTTCTGAGATGCTCAGAGGCCTGAGGGCACCTAGCAGGAGGACAGGACAGAAGTGACTCTGGGGGCAGTGAGAAGGTCCCCGGATTGCACTCTCCCTGGCTCCTAGCAGAGCCCCCAAAGACGCCAAGCGGTGCTTCTGGACCCCACTGCTTAGGTGGGAGGACTTCCTGCTGGGAAGCGAGGTGTGGGAGGGCGGCTGGCGGGGCGCAGGTCTGGCGGGACGCAAGTCGGAGGCCGCTGGATCTTGCGGGAGGCTGTGGGGGAGGCCGTGAGGGAGGCCGGGCTGCTAATGGGCTGGTACTAGATTTTTTCAAGTCACCCTCAAGAGATCCTGAGAGAGGTCAGTGAGGACTGGGGTCACCTCTGATTGCGTCCAGCTGCTGAAGTGGGTTTGGGTCCCCCTGGCTCCAGAGGGGTCACAGAGCGACGGGAGTGGAATGATGGCCGGGCAGCGGTCCTTCATCGAGGGTCTTGAGGCACATGGATCCTGTGGCCGGACCTGGGCTCCCTCTGATCATGTCCTGTGTCCTCGGTCTCCTCAGCCGGGAATGGGGGGTGATCACAGTCCTGCGCTTGTGGCAAAGCCTGTTTATCGTACCCAGGCTTCTTGAGGTGGGGCACTGTGGAGGTGGCTGGTCCCTGCTGCTGGTGTCTGAGGTGCCCACTGGGAGAAGGGCGGGGCTGACTGCACCCACCAGTGGCGCCTCCCGTAGCCCTGGCCTCTTGGTGGCTTGGTGGCCCCGGGAGTTGGATTTCTTGCCACGGGGACTCAGGTTCTGGGGCTAGAAGCTGTCTTTCCAGGTCACTGTCCTCCTGTCCTCTGTATTCTGCTGGTGGAAGCAGTTACAGGCCCACCCGGCCTCCGGGGGAGGACAGAGCCCGGGTCTCTCTGGGCCCTGAGAGTCAGCAGCCTGCGCCCGACAGCCGCCGCACCCCCCTGGCAGACGGGAAGGTCAAATTAACGAGTTGACACACGCAAGTACTTAAGCAGGGCCTGGCATCTGGTGACGGCTCCGTTAATGCCAGTGTCATTACCATGGTCACTGTGGAGCGTGTGGTTAGGTGACCCTTTTCTCCACGGAGGAAACAGGTTCAAGGTCAAGGGTGGGCTGGGATCTGTGTGTCCTCTCTGGTCCTGCTGCCTGTACCCAGAGGTCCTGTGCCCAGTGAACCCTCAGGTCCCTCCCCCGGTTTGTGGCGCCCCTTGGCATCACCCCCCTCCCTCCCTCCCCTGGGGGCAGTTCCCCGGGTTCCTCTTACTCCAGCAGTATTTTCACTACTAATTTAGCGTCATTAAAACTCAGCCATTAGCAGCGACTCCCGGGCAGGTGCGTGGGCCGCTCCAGCTCCAGCAGATGAAGCTCCCCCCCCAACCCCCAGGATGAAGCTTCGGCCGCTCGGGGAGGCTCACCCTCGCGCTTCTCTGGAGGATGCAGGCTCAGGCCTGAGCCTGCTGTGGGTCTGGGCCCCTGAACCTGGGCAGGACCGTCTCCCATCCAGGACTCAGTTCCCCAGCTGTGCGAGGAAGAGCCGCGCCTGCCCGGGGTGCTTCCTGGAAACAGTCCTGTTCTGATCTAACTGGGGGGAATCGGCCTCCGTGTCCTGAGGATGAGGTCCAGGTGGATGGAGGAGCCCAGCAGTGAGTGGGGCAGATCAGCCAGCCAGGGCGTGGGTGCTGGGTGCAGGCGGAACAAGAATCAGCAGGGAAATACACAAGAGCGTAGCCCAGTTAGAGGGCCTGGGAGAGCACCCCGTGTCGACTGTTCCCCAACAGGGGTCCTGGGCGGTTTCCCAGGTGCCCCTAGGAAGGAAGGGGCTCCCTGGCGGGCGGGGAGTGGGAGGAGGGAGTGGGCCTCCAGGAGGCAGACCCACACCGACGGGTGGAGAGGGGCTGGAAACCCGGGGAACAGAGGCCGAGGGAGGGCTGTCTTCTACAGATGGGTGCAGTGATTTGGGAGCCTGAGTACCCACCATGGGCTGCCACCACGGCGGCTCCCCTCGTCTCTCTGGACTCTGCCTATTTGTGCAGCCCTGTGGCTGACCTAAAGTGCATTTGGTCATTTAAAATCTCCATCTGGCCAATTCCTTTTGCAGGATTCCTGCCCCCGCCGTGGCCTGACCCTGAGGCCCAGCTCAGGTCTTGGCTACTTGTCCTACCCTTCAGTGGAGTGGTTGGTGAAGGGGGAGGAGGTGGATAGTCCTGTCACTTCTTATGCTGTGTGATCTCAGGCAAGTCACCTCACCTCTCTGAGCTTCTCTCTTCCTGGTCATGAAGTAGAGGTAATGACTCCTGACCTGCCCGGCTCCTTGGGCTTTTGTGAGCCTCCAACAAACAACAGACTCAGACTTGCTTAGCCAATGGTCGAGCCCCGTGCATGGGGTGGTGAGGAGCAGGAACCTATTGAGCAGATGGGCAAGGTGGGGGTCTCAAGGCCGAGGCTGGACAGCAGGGCTGGGCCTGGGTTCTAGGCGGCTCTCCCCAGGACTCCATTCACCTGCCGCAGGGTCCAGGTGAGGCCCAAGCCCTCTCTCAAGATCCTGAAGCTGATGAAAGGAGGAAGGAGAGCTTGAGTGTGACCAAGAGGCCAGCGAGCAGGGGGGACACCATAAAGAGCCCCCAGCTGTGCCCAGCAGCACCTCCGTGCCCCGTCCCCAGGACTTGTGAACGTGGTACAAGGAGGCCAACTCGTCCCAGCCAGCCAGGGACGGTTTGGTTCTGAACCTGACTGCCCTCTGTCCCAGGCAGACCAGGGTCACCCTGACTCCCGAGCACCTGGGCTTGAAGCAAAGCTCTGGAGCAGACCCCTGGGTTTGAGGCTCCACTCTGCTGCTTGCTCGCTGTGTGACTCGGGCTAGGTTAGTTGCCTTTTCTGTGCCTCAGTGTCCACGTCTGTGATATGGGAGTAGCACAGCCCTCCTGTGTCACCTGATCTCCCGGCTTTGGCTGGACCCTGCATGTGGGGCCCTCAAAAACACCACTGGCACCCAGAGGTGGCTGCAAAATGCCCACGGTCACTCTTTTCCAAGTCCCTTTTCCCTGGGAGTGGTGTGTGAGGACTCCCCTTGCCCAGCACCCTGTGGGCAGCCCTGCAGGGGGCGCTGCCGAGACGGGGTGCCTGGTCGTGCCTGGTCCGCCCTCCCCAGGGAGCTGAGCTGTGGAGCATAATGACCGCAGCCAGAAGTCAGCACATAGTAGGTCCGGCCCGAGCGCAAGGCCGGTCACTGAGTCGTGCACTGAGAACAGGTGGCGTTTACGTCATAATAAATGATGCCACTCCTCTAGGACTCCAAGTCAAAGGCTCCGGTGGTCTTTCAGGAGAAACCACTTGTTACGGTCAAGGAAGTGGTGACCGGGGAGGCTCTTGGGAGGAGGTGGCATCTGAACTGGACTTCAAGCCACGGGAGAATCTGGTGGTGGTGGGAGGGGTGCGGGTGTGGCCCTGGGGAAGCCTGGGTGGGTGTTCCTTCTGCTGCTTGGAGCTGTGTAATCTTGGCAGGTGACTTTCTGTCTCTGGACCCGAGTTCCTTCATCTGTGGAATAAACAGCCTTCAAGGGAAGTGCCCGGAGCAGCCCGCAGACCACCCGAGGAAGGTGTGGTTCCGCAGGTGCAGCTCTAAGGGTCCCATGTGGAAGGTCTTTGAGCAGTCAACAAACTTCCGTGGAACCCTGTGGGGGGCACTGGACTCCCTCTTGGGTGAGGGCCACCTGGGTGGGCTGGAGCCTGGGGTGCACGGAGGGGAATAGTATTGGGGGCTGGAGTTGGGGGGCACTAAAGGCTTCAGTAGGCAGGTTTGACTTCCCTCTTCGTCTTGCAAAAGCCAACAGTGGAAAGAGACGTGCTGGGGGGGGACGCCAGGTTTACCCAGGGCTGGCCCCCTGAGCAGCTATGTGGAGCCATCATCCCCCAAAACACACCTCGAGGGGCTCAGCACACAGAGGGCCTCCATAGGGAGGGAAGGGATGCAGTGGGCAGTGGACAGGAATTCCCTGGGCCGGGCAGGGTCTTGGTCACCCCCAGCAGGCGTCTCCTTTTTTTCCTGCAGCCAGAACGTCACATTGACCTTGACCTCCTGGGTCCAGCTCCTGCACTTTCTCTGGGTAAATGTCTTAGTTTCTGCAAGTTAAACCTCACACCCATGTGCAGGCTTTGTGCCGGAGGGTGACAGGATCCAGGAGCGGGGAGGGGGGGCCACTCTGAGCTCCCTGAAGGTCACCAGATGTTCTGGTTCTGTAAATCTAAAGGAGGACTGTGGCAGTGAGCATCTCCACCAGGTGGGTGGGGCTTTGGTTTAGAATTTAGACTCCTGGGCCAAGGGGTGGAGGGTGACTGCCAAGGACAAGTCCAACTCAGAGGACACCCCTCACAGGGGGCCACTGTTCCAACCCAGGTGTTGCTAAAGGAAGGTCTGCACAGCTTGAGGGGACTTCTTCCCTCCCCCTTCTCTTTGTGACGTCACTCACTGGGGAGTCAGACACTCATCAATGAATCCCACAAATAAATGTCATATTTGCCGGGCACAGTGGCCCACACCTGTAATCCCAGCAGCTCAGGAGGCTGGGGCAGGAGGATCGCGAGTTCGAAGCCAGCCTCATCAACAGCGAGGCGCTAAGCAACGCAGTGAGACCCTGTCTCTAAATAAAGTACAAAATAGGGCTGGGGATGGGGCTCAGGGGTCGAGGGACCTGAGTTCAATCCCTGGTACTGCCCCTCCCAAAAAAGAGCAGGGTCTGCCCTCCCCAGGAGGCTCAGGGCAGAGGACCTGAGGGAGGATGTGAGTGCAGAGGGAAGGCCAGGGGAGGCTGGCAGCTACCTGAAGCTCCTGGGCACTCGCCCTGTGGCAGGGAGGTGCCTGGGGTTCCCCTGGAAGGTGGTGATGGGGCCTATGCCCGTCCCCACCAGATATGCCCAGGATAGGCCAGAAGAGGCCACCCTGCCATAGGCCTGTTTGGCGTGATGATGATTTTGAGCTGGTCATTCTGAGACATTGCGGCCACCAGAGCAGCTCTGAAAAGTCACCTCCTTGTAAGAGGAAGGCACCTCTCTGGGGGCAACCCGCTGGAGGGTGCCCGGGCCCCAAGGACCGGCTCACTGGAGACCCTGCAGGGAGGCGGGGCCTCGACCGCACAGCCTCCCTGAGCTTGGGGTGCTCGGCTCCCCCAGGCCCTTCTTTCTGCTTCAGAAAATGGCGGGGTTCAAATCTGAAGTCGAAACTTCCTCCTCCAGAGCCACTCGCTTCCCTGGTGCCCACGGGGACACATGCTAATGAACTTCTATTTGTTTCTCTCTTGTTAATCTGTCTTTTGTCATCCGAGCCCTGTTAAGAACTACAAAAGATAGAGAAAATTATTTTTTGTCCCCCAGAGCAGGGTGCACGCAGGATGAGGGGGTGGAGCGACACAATTCTGCTCGAGGCCACTGCAGGGGACTGGCAAGGGTGGACCTTCTTCCCTCCCATTGCCTGGTTCATGGCCAAAGGCCCTGTTAACAGAAGAAGGGTCGGGGGTGAGAAGGGGCCCGGCCTCGATCAGCCTGGGTTTTCTGGGGTATGGGAGGCTCCGTGAGGAATGGGTAAGTCGTGGGGTTTTTGTGGATCTGGGCATGGAACCAGGGCCTCATGTGCGCCAGGCGGGCGCTGGGCCAGGAGCCGCCCACATGTGCCTTCCTAGGCCAGGCTCAAGAGGCTTGAAGGGCAGAATGAGGGGGTGACCCGCTGGGGGACGGGGCCTGTCTGCGATGTCTCTGCCTGGGGTCTTTGGGGGTAGGGACCCTCCTCTCCTCTGGGGACAGGGATGCACCTCCAGGGAGGACCCCATGCCTTGCCGCAGGGGAAGGCTGCAGGTCCTTCCTGGGGAGCGTGGCTGGCTGCTTCTGCCGCCTTCTCCAAGATCAGGTGCCAGATTCGGAGTCCTGACCTCCATCCGGGCATTTGGGGTTTTCATCCACCTTGAGAGCTGCAGGAAGACCTGGGGGCCTTCAGCGAGGGACTTTGCCCTTGGATGTGTGTTGTGAAGATCGGCATGCAGAGTGTGTCACGGAAAGCAGAGCTGACAGGGCCCCCGGGTGCAGGCAGCTCCGCAGCCCCCTGGGGTGGAGAGTGGGAGGGTGCACCAGAGTCCCCTGGGCTCCATCTGCTGGGGCAGCCCAGGAATCCAAAGGGAACCCCAGAGTTGTGGTCCCCCGGGGCAGGGGCTGGTCCTGACCATCAGTCCTGCCTAGTGGTGGGGGCTTGGGGGTGGGGTGCCCTCCTGGGCCGTGCTCCTGCCCAACACCCCTGTCCCACTCCCCAACATCAGAGGAGCCCCGGGCGGCAGCCGTCGTGCGCCCAGTCGGTGTCAGAGCACAGGCCTCACTTCCCGGAGCTGCGTCCACCCAGATCTGGGCGAGATCAGAGAGGCCCAGAGGATGCGGGGGAGGTGCCGGGCCTCACTAGTCCAGCAGGTGAGCCAGAGCCTGGGGACCGAGGCGGTGGCAGGGAGGGGGCAGCTGGGATTCCAAAGGCTCTTGAGAGTAAATGGTCTCCTCTGGGGTTTGGTTCAGGTGGGCCCTTCCCAGAGAGAATCCTGAGAGAGGGCCGGGCCCAGGGCAGGACGGTGGGGACTGGCCGCCGCGCCTGGCCACGTGGAGGTGCCCTTGGGGCGTCCCAGGCGGTGTTGAGGCAGCCGCTGACCGTGTGGAAGCCTAGCTTTGGGGAGAATCCAGGCGGGAGCCGGAAACGCGTGCGTCACCGGGTTTAGGTGGCAGGAGATGACCTGGAGCCGGGACAGAGGGGGCGGGGCTCCGCCGCGGGCAGAGAGCCCCGAGGACCCCGCCACCCCGTCCCCTCCCCCAGCCCCGCCCCCAGGAGGGGGTGACATTTCAACCCTTGTGATCCTAATTGAATTTAATTGTCTGCGCCGCAGCGCGCGGAGACCTTCTCAGAGTCCCCTGAAATTAGGAACACGGATAATGCACTCCTCGGGGTTTCAATCTGTGTCCTCCCCAAGAACGGCGATTAATTTTTTACAAGCTAATCATCTCTCTCCGGCAGGCTGTCAGCGGAGGATCCTCGTCGCTCATCAATAATGGAGCGATCCTGCGCCGCGCTCCCTGCCCGCCGCCTCCTGCATAATTCACGCGGCTGCAGACAAAGGCGGGAGGGGGCCTGTGCCCCCAGTGGGCGTCCTCGGGCATCCTCCAGGGGCGGGGCGGGGGCGTGAAAGCTGATGGATGGCGCCCATCTGGCGCCCCTTCTTAACCTTCTCTCACCTGCCTCCTCCATCTGTCCCCGCGCCCAGCCCCCTCCTCTGGCTGCCTCCGGGCACCCTCTCCTCCCTTCCCGGCCTTCTCCCCTCCTGGTTCCTAACTCTGATTCTTCTCCACAAGAGCTTCTGGGCGGCTCCCACCTGCGGAGTCGTTTGAAACAGAGGAGGCAACAGGTGCCCATTTGGCAGATGGGTCAACTGAGGTCCACGAGGAAAGCCACTTGCCAAAGATCACAGGGCAGGTCAGAGGTGGGCAGCGCTGGGCCTTCGGGTGAGGGTCCCAGGCCCAGCCCTTTCCCTGTGGGCCTCAGGCCCAGCCAGCAGCGGCTGCCTCCTGAGCCTTGAGGCTGGAGGCCCCACCTGGCTTCCCTGTCAACCAGCTGTCCCTGTGCAGAGCTGGCCCTGACCTCTCAGCTGGTGCGTCAATCTGAGGTCAAGGATCAGAGGCCAGAGACCGCGGAGGCCGAGGAGGAGAGGAGAAAGGAGGCTGTAGGCACCAGTGGGACGGTCGCCCCCTCCTCCTTGGACCAGTCATCAGGACCTCTCCCATTCGACCCAGCCACAGGGAGTCGGGTGCATGAGGAGGTTGGTCACACCTGGGCCTCCAGCCGATGGCCCTGCAGGGCCTGTGGTTAGGAAGCAAGCACCAGAGGAGCTGCAGGCCGGTCTCGGAGTCCAGTGCTCCTTGGGCCACCCTTGTCCTCGGAGGGATGCCGCCTCCTCGCCTGGACTGCTCCCCGTAGGCATGGCTCAGGTGGCAGGGCCGGCCGCAGGGCTCCCGGGTCTCTGTGGTGAGCCCTGGATCTGGGTCCCTGGGAAGCCAGAATTAAAGAGGCCGTCGGTGTAGACAGTGAATCGGGTCAGGTGGGTCAGGGAGGCCCGCTCGGGTCTGGGGAGTGGGAGAGGGCTGCAGTGCTGATGGCCTCCGAGCTGTCCTTACCAAGATGACCTGCCCGCTCCAACCTGCTGCTAAGGTAACTGTCCCTCCGCAGGGGGCTGTAATTATGCCCCTTCCTGCCCAGATCCCCCCTGGCCTCTCCCGCCTCTGCTTCTCACCTCGGCCACCCCGCTAGGCATCTGCTGGGCCTGGTCACACCCGCAGGAAGGAGGAGAGCCGGGAAGAGGGCAGGGGACAGAGGAAGCCCAGGACACACAAAGGCAGAACCCGCTCATGTCCTGGGGTAGCGGGACGCCAGCCGTGGCCTTCTCCCTCCCGGGAGGAGCGGATGTCACCCCCTTTTTAACTAAACCCTGCTTCATGTGCCCGCCTCTGCGTGCGTCTCCAATGTCCTCTTCAACCTGTGGGGGAGCAGGACTGTCACCGAGAGCCAGCGGTGTCACCTGGCCTGAAGCAATGGCCGGGTCTGCTCCCTGGGAACCCAACTGGACAGGTCCAAAAACTTTCCCTGTCACCGTCCCAGCTCTCCACCTCTTTGTCCCTTTGTCCAATTTCTGGGTTGTCGCCAGGGTGACCCGTCTTTCTGGTTCACTCAGGGACACGGAGTTGGTTTAAAACTGGGAAAGTTCCAAGCAGAACGGAAGCGCTGGCGGCCCCAGGTCCCTTCCGGCCAGGACCCAGCTGGGGTGGGCCTGGGGGTGTGTTCCCTCCCGGGTTTGCAGCCTGGCCCAGCTCCCCAGGGGGCGGTGACCTTGGGTGACCTTAGGGGGACCCTCCCTCCCCCACCCTGACTCCCTGGGAGCAGAGGTGAGTCATAAACCAGCTTCTCAAGGCGCTGTAAGTAGGGAGAGCCTGGGGTAAGTGCTGGGTCAGCACAGGCTCTCGTGGCCACCACCCGGCCTCCCCTTCTCCTCACGCCCCCCCACTCAGCCCGTGGCCGAGCCCTGCCAAACCCACCAGGACTGCCCTGGCCTCAACAGTTCCTGCTCTCCAGCTGGCCACTCAAGGCCTTGGTGGTCCAGCCTCAGCCGGCCTTGGCGGCCCCTCCTCCTGGGTGTGCCTCCGCCTGGAGCTGGCAGAATAATTCCTCAATCTGCCTCCCACACTCCTGCCCTCCTTCCCCTGCCCATCATACCCATTTTAGATCCAGAAGCAGAAGCCCAGAGAGGTCGAGTCAGTTTCTAAAAGTCACACAGGAGTTTAGGGGAGAGCCCAGAGAGGCTGTCAGAGTCTGGATTTGGGAGTCAGACATTCTTGGGTTCAAAACAGTTTCAATTTTTCACCCTTTAAAAATGGGATCCAGGCTCAGTGGTGGAGCACCTGCCTAAGGTACATCAGGCCCTGGGTTCCATCCCAGTCCCCCTCCCCCCCCCCGAAAAAAAGAACCCAATCCTCCTAGTACCTTGGGAGGGTGAGATGATACTCTCTGCCTGGCACAGGGTAGCCCCTAGCCCTGCACCAAGACCCCTTGCCATGTGGTAGGCTCTTACCTGCTTTAACTCGGTGTCGACTTCCTGGGCTGTTACCTGTGAGTCCCAGGAGGGCCACCCAAGGCAGCTGGCCTTCCTAGGGCTCCAGAGCCAGGCAGGCCGGGTCTGAGTCCTGGCTGCAGGATTGCCCCGCAGTATGTGTGACCTTGACAAGGTCGTGGCCCAGGTCAGGAAGGGCACCTGGGGACGACAGAGGCAGGGTGTGTCTCCTGGACTGTGAGGGGGGGGGGCCTGGCCCTGCCTTCTCAGGGCCTGGCTATGGGGCCTGTCACCCTCTGGATTCCCCAGGGCTCGGGTGGCCCAGCTACAGAGGCAAAGGGAGACTTGTGCCTTTAAAGCTGCTGGATCCGGTTCCAGGCCGACAGCGCTGCATTTGCATTTAAATGGAGGTTGGAGTCTGTAAATCTCCATTTCCCCACCGCGGAGCCTAATGGTTGTTTAATCATGTTTAGAGGAACCCCCGCAGCACCGGGGCTGGTGCCTTTCGAATCCAGGCGGAAGAGACAAAGATCAAATGAGGGTCTTTCGGAGAGGACTCTCCCTGGCTGCTGGGGAGGGGGGTCATCCATGCCCCGGGCGTCCTCTGCCCCTTCCAGGAAGGCTTCTGGGATTGCTCCCAAGGCAGAAGTCACCGTCACAACTCCCCAGTCTTGGTGGCTGACAGCAGCTGGTGACTTCACAGAGGCCCTGATTGAAAGGCCCACCTGCCCCTGGCGAATCCTGTGGCTGCGGCTGTCACTCGGGTGGACTGGGTGTCCCCCGTTTGTAGCTGTCACCTGACAAATCACGTGTGTCAGGTCCCCGGAGCCCAGTGGGGGCTTTTGGAACAGTAGACAATGGAACTTTGGATTGCCCTTGAACTAGAGGGGCTGGTGCAGGACTGGGCCCCGGGACTGCTCAGGTGGGTTCCGGGAGCTGCTTCAGGTGCACCCCGCCCCCCTCGGATCAGAGCCTGGGCGTTTGGAGCACGGAGCTGTGGGCTCCTGAGGAGCCAAGGGCCGGGATCGCTGCGCCACTTCCTCTAAGCACCGCCCTCGGCCACTGAGGCTGCAGGTTTGACCGCCCTGCTCTGCGCCCCTGAGTTGAGGTGGCGGCCTAAGGTCACGCCTGCCCTTTCGTGGCCCCTGGTGTGGAACGTGCTGTTAGGGGACACTGACATCTTCAAGAACCTCTGAAACATGCAGATGGCACTCCCTGGTGGAGGGAGGGTCAGCACGGGGCAGGTCTCAGGGGAGAGCAGAGAGGGAGCAGCAGTGCCCAGGCCCCCAGGGTCACCCCGAACCTGGGACAGTTTCCCACACCCCTGCTGCCTCCTGCGGAGCTCCACGGGGCTCTCGGGTCTGGGTTCGAATCAGCCCTTGGCTTTGCCACTGTCACTCTCTTCTCCTGCTCATTGCTGCTGCCCGAGGTCACTACTCCTGGGGCTCCTCAGGCTGCAGGGGTGGGGACCGCATCCTGCACGCTGCCTGGGGGCCTCCCGGGCTGGGCACGTCCTGGTCCCTGCTGCTGGCGGCCTGTGACAGGAGCAGGGAGCGGTCCTCCCTCTCGCAGCTGGAACCCAGACTTTGGGGCAGCACAAGTGGCCTTTCCGAGGTGGCCTTTCCAGCCGTCCTTTGTTCCCTTGAATGCCAGCCTGGGCTGGCCAGGGACAGCCAGCTCCACCCGCCCGGAGCCCAGGAACCAAAGCCTGAGATTTCAGGGAAGGTAATGGAATGCCTCCTGGGGAGAGCAGGAGTCTGGGGCTGTCCCCACCAGGCCACCTGCTGTCTGCCTGGCCTCCTAGGAAGCTGGCCTCCCCCAGGGACCCTGCAGGAGCTCCCTGCCCAGCAGCTCTCGAAAAGCCTCCCCACAGTCAGCCCATCTTCATCTGGTGACCTTGTGCCCTTGGTCGGCACCTGTCTCTGGGGCAGGGAGGTGTGACCGGGTCCTGGAGCCCTAGATCGGGGCCCCCACTCTGCACTGTGCTCCACACTCGGGGCCTTGGCCTCAGTTTCCCACAAGTCCAAGTTGGGGTTGTGCTCAGTCCCTTCCACCCCGGACGCTGTGGTCCGTCTCCTGATGGCTGACTGCTGGCAGCCAGGGACCCGCTGACCCTCACCACCCCCTTGGGCACAGGGGAGGTTGGTCAGTGTCGGAGTGAATTGATTTGGTTTATTATGTCAGAAATGGTGCTTCCCCAGGGTCAACCCACCCCTGGAGCCGATGCCTGGGTCTCCCTCTCTGCCCTCCTGTCCCACACAGGCAGCCAGCAGCCCTGGGATCTCAAGGTCTGACACAGTGTGGGTGAGATGGCAGGCAGGTTCTGCTTCTCTGTGCCTCCGCTTTCCCATCTGTAAAATGGGAGTGATAATATGGAGGGGGGTGTGGCTCAGTGGCAGAGCACTTGCTGAGCAGGCAGGAGGCCCTGGGTTCGGTCCCCACCACCATCATCATCATCGCGTGGGGGTCCAGCGAGATGAGGCCCGTGGAGCCCCCAGTGCGGGGCCCGGTTCACAGCACCTGCTCAGCACAGGTCAGCGGTGGCTGCTGCGATTCTTGCCACCCTCTGGTAAGTCTCTAGGCTCAGCAGAGCTCAGAGGGTCTGAGGAAGGTGGCTCTGGGACACCCCAGGCCCTTCACACTGTGGCTCCTGCCCCGCCTCTCACCGGGGTCACCACGTCACCATGTCCAGGACAGGCTGATCTGGAGCAGCTCCCTCAGCAGCCTCGCTCACTGCCCTGTTCTCCCCCACCTCTTCTGTTCGGTGACACCTCCTCATCCCTCCAGTCGCATCTCAAACCAGAGCCCGTGGCAACTTCTGCAGGCTGAATTAGGCCCTGCCCACTCTCCCCCTCAAACTTGTCCACCTGGTGGGCACCTGTCCCACCATCTTTATGCCTGTCTCTCTTCCTTATTAGATTGTGGGCTTCTTGGGGGGGGGGGGGACCACAGTCATCCCTAGTCTGATACGTGTGTCTGGGGGCCTGGCACAAAATAAGTGCCCAAGAAGTAAGAGTTATGGCTCGGATGTGTGCGGTAGTATTCAGGGACACTGCCTGGCTTAGCTGTTGAGAGCAGCCACTGTCAGCACACAGGCCTGGGTTGGAACCCAGCCTACCCCTTATTAATCGCCTGACGCAGCTGACATAGAGCCCGGCTCAATAACGGGGGTTTATTGAACATCGGGGCCCTTGGGCCTGTGTCTTAAGCAAGTTTAAAGTGCACTTCTACTTTCTCATCTGTGAAATGGGCTGATAATAGTATCAAACTGAGGGCTAAGTGCACAGCGCATGGTCTGTGTCCAGAGCTTAGCAAGCTCTGGGGAACCCAGCGGGTCTCCCTGCTGTGACAGCCTTGGCAACCCCGCCCCCTCCCTGGTGGTGGAAAGTTCTTTGACCCAAGTGGCCTGCTGCCTTCCCAGGACCTACTGGGTCCCCAGCCCCTCCCCGCCCAGTCAGACTCTGCTGTTCCCTGCTCCGTGGGGAGGCCCCTCCCGTGGCTCAGCCCTGACACAGCTGATTGGGAATTTGTTTTATTTCTGAGGCTGCCGAGGCCTGTCTCCCCCCCTGAAAAAGCAATTAGACTTGTGTTTACCAGAGTGGGTGGCTGTGATCTGTCGTCTTATCCTGTCACTGTCCCACTTGTCGCCTGCCTTGCTCAGCCTGGGATGCAGATTTGCATAATCAGTGAAAGTGGAGCTCAGAGGAGCAGGGGGTGGGGGCCGTTTCAGGCCAGCAAACTGTGAGGCTCTGGCCTGACCTGACTTGGAGGTGCCCCCAGGGTCTTCTCTTCCTGGCTCTGTTGGGCAGGGCAGGTCTGTCCTAGAGGCTCGGTGGGTGGAGTTGTCTGTTGACCACGCCCCTCTGCATACAGCCTTCAGTGGCTCCCCATTGCCCCAGCTGCCTGTTCCCCATCTCGTCCTGTGACCTCCCCTCTGTCCCTCTCAGAGGTTGGTGTGGGACGGACGGCAAAAGCCTAGCTCTCCCATGGTTCCAGTTCAGAGCTCCCCAAAGGAGTCTCTGAAAAGGGTTCTGAGTGCAGGTATTTTGTTTGGGAGAAGATTTTAAGAAGCAAGTGATGGAGTGGGGAGGCTGAGACAAGGAGGGAGAGATCTGTCCATGGAGGATGTGCTCCTGACTGAGCTCCAGACTCTCTGAGTGGAAAAAGGTGCCAGGCTGGAGCTGAGCAGCCCGCAGGCTCATTCTCTGAGGCAGCTGGCTCCACAGCAGCCTCCCCGTGTGGCTCCTCCCACAGGGTCTGTGGGTGTGGCCATGAGATCTGCCTTGGCCAATGGGACATCAGCTCGCCAGGAGGCTCCCCGTGTGGCTCCTCCCACAGGGTCTGTGGGTGGGGTCAAGGGACTTGTCTTGGCCAATGATAAGCACTTACAATTAGTGCTGGCCCTCTGCAAATGCTGCTGCCAACATAAGCAGCTTGGGCAGTCCTGCCAGAGGGGCCATGCCGAGGAGCCTGAGGGACCCATCCCTGCTGTCCCTAGCCAACGGACATGGAAATGAGCCGTCTGGGATCATCCAGGCCAGATGAGCAGCCAGGTGACTGCAACTGCTTGAGTGGTCCCAGGTGAAACACCCGGAGAACCCCCTGTTGGCACAGCCCAGTTGTAGAACCAGTGGCAGATATGCATACATGTGCTAAGCCACCAAGCTGGGGGCGTTTGTTACGCAGCTGCAGATGACTGATACATCCACCAGCTTCCGTCCTGACTAGTCCTGGAGTGCTCCGGGTGTCTGTCCGTAGCCATTCTAGCTGGTCCTGGGCTAGCCTACAGTTGGGAGGGAGGGTGCCCTTCCGGGGGATGGAGGTGCCTCGGGGCTCCTGGAGGCTGAGGAGACTGGCGGACGTCAGAGGCACCCGCTGCAGCCAGCTGGCTCTGTGAGCAGTCAGAGGAGCTTCCACTGGAAGCCGCCGCGCCTTTTAAGAACGAAGCTCCACAGGGTTGGACGCCCGTGGTGCCACCCCAGGGCAGTGCCTGGGCGAGCCGTGGGAGTGTGGTGGACACTTGAGGTGAAGTAGGGGAGTTTAACCAGGACCTGCGTTTCCCTCTTCACCCCGTCCCCACCCCACCTCCACTTCTCCCCACATCCTTCTTGCCCTCCTGCTCTCCACGCCTGGTCCCGGGGTCTCCTCCCCTAGTGAAGCCCGGCCCCCACAGCACAGAGCTGGTGTGGGGGGAGGGAGGGAACACAGCCCTTGGGTTCAGATGGATGCGAGTTCGAATCCAGCTCGGCTGTTTGCTAGCCCTGCACCTTCCTGCCTCGGCCTCACCTTAGTCATCTGCAAAATGGGTATATGCCCTGTAGAGCCGGTGTAAGGAGAAGCACCATTGGAAGTTCGCAGCACCCAGTAGGTCTGCAGGACACAAAGTTTGCTTTGGACTTGACCCTGGGTCCGAGGGCCGAGAGCAGACGGGAGGGGCCGGGGAGGGAGTGGAGCCCCCAGCTGTACACCGTGCAGCCCGGTTTCCTCTCTGGAGTGATGAGGTGGGTCTCCGAGGCCGAGCCATGGCCCATTGTCGTCTGGGAATCCTGTTAGGAGGAGGTCATATTTTATTTTTAATTAAATTGGAAAAGTTCTAAGAGAATCTTTGAAATGTTCAGAGTGGTGGCTCTTTAAAATAAAAGGAAAGATAAAGGAAACCCTCCCAGTCCTCGGGTCACACAGGGATTGCGTGGTCCCAAACATCATTTGAAATGACAACCGTCAGCCCATATCCAGGGACCCGCTTTGTTGTAGAGAGAATCCTGGGGTTTGTTGTAAGGGTCTGCCCCACCCCCCGCCCTCCCTGGAGAGCGCTTCCAAGGAGCGCCGCGCATTTTATATCCATTAGAGTTTTACTTGTCAAATCAGGGATGTAATAAAACCCGTCTCCGAGCTTCACAGAGAACGTATGTGAGGACATTTTGATAAAGTTAAAAGCCTTCTACAGATGGGAGGGATGGTTAGCGGTGGCCGCCATGCCCCGAGAGGGGAGGGGATTTTTCCCAAGGTCACAGAAAAAATGGGTGAAAGAGCCAGAAAAAGAAGCAAAGCTTCTTTTGATGCCAAGGGTTGGGACCTTGCCTCTGTGGCTCCAGGATGGAGGCCGCCGCACACAGCCAGTGCCCATGCGTGTGGATCACGGGACCCACGGAGGAGCCAGGGCCAGGATGCCCTGGGAGTCCCGGAGCCTGAGGCCCCGCAGAGCTGTGCGCAGCTGGGCTTCTTGGCCATGGCTCTCTGTCCTCTCCAGGACTCCTCACCTCCTGCCCGGGCCCCGCGAGCTTGGGCCCCAGGTTTCAGGCCTCCCCAGGCCCTTGCCCTGCACGGGCTGGTGCTGTCACTGCCAGAGGACATTTCCCACCCTGTGACCTTGGCCGCAAGGCGGAGTGAGTGACCGTGAGTCTCCTTCTGGGCATAGCCCTTGGCAGGCCTGCATGGCCCTCGGCCTGCAGGACGGGCCTCTTGAGCAGAGCTGCCCTGGCCCAGGGTAGGTTCCGGGCCCTTCTCCAGAGCCATCAGGCGGAGCACCCGTGGTTCCTGATAAGCCCTGGGTGAGTCTAGTGCTCCCTAAGACTAGAGAGCCTCTGTGGAGGCTGGAGCCTCCTGCCCCTCGCAGGCCCCACGCCTGCCCCACGCCAGCCCCCGCTCCCTGCTCCCGCCTCAGGCTGCTGGCCAGTGTCCTGCAGGGCTCAGATCTGCTCACAGTCTGTCCCTAGAGCGTCTCATCTGCAGTCAGACCGCAGGCCCCTGAGACCCACCCATCTGGGAGAATCGTGCTTTTTCTGCAACCTAAAGCCCTTGTCCTCTGGTGAGACAGTGTCCCCTAGTGAGACAAGTGTCCCTTAGTGTCAAGTGACTGCAGTGGTCACAGAGGTGGAGAGGAGGCCTGGGACCCTTGTGGGCAACTCGGGCAGCACCTCGTCTATGAAATGGCGGCGAGGCTCAGCCACTGGCCACCTGGCAGAGTCCCAGCAGAGCTGGTCAACCTGGCGCCCTGGAGGCGGGGACTCCAGAGCCAGGTGTGTCCTGAGGAAGGCTTCGGGGCTGGGTATCTTCAGCCTGAGTCACAGGGTCCCAGCCCTGCCTGTGCCACCGAGCCACCGGGGCACCGGGACAAGCCCTGGCCAGCTTTGCTGTCGCTGAGTCGGGAAGAAGATCAGGGTTCTGCCTTCCACCTTGACCTTGTCCAGGGTGATGCTCCCACCCCCAGGAGCACTGGCCCTCGAGCACTGGCCGTTGGAGGAGGGGCATCTGCGCCCTCTGCCTGCCTCCTGCTGTCCCACGCGGGGGCTTCCCGGGGTGGGGGGCTGCTCTGCTCACCCTGGGGCCTGGCCTGTAGCAGGTGTCAAGGGACGTTCCCGGAATTCTCAGTGTGTCCAGGCGGCTCCGAGGCTCCAGAGCAGACTGGTGTGTCAGAGGCCGGCCGCGTCCAGGGTGCCTGTGGCCCCTGAGGGGTGACAGTGCGCATCAGCCATGCTTTCCATCCGCCCCCGTGGGCACTTGGGAACGGAGCTCACTGGGCCTGGGATGACCTCGGAAGCAGGACGTAAGGCCCCTGGACGTCCCCTCCAGCCTGCCTGTGGCCTGTGGCCTGTGGCCTGCAGCCTGCCCAGGCGGGGGCTGGAGAGGCAGGCTTGGTGGCCAGTTACCCTCCCCCCAGCCAATCCGTGGGCAGCCTGGGGTGGGGGCAGGCGAGGGGCGGCCACATCCTGCTTCCCAGGTCATCCCAGCCCCAGGGAGTGTTCTCTAGCCCCAGTGTGACCGGGGACAGCAGGGGCAGCGGGTGGGGACTCTGCATTTTCAGCTGTGGGGCGGGCTCCACGCTCTGGTTGGAAGAGCAGCGAGGCGTAAGCCCCAGAGGACGCTGCAAAGTGTCCCTTCCCCGCCCCACGCTCTCCTCAGATGGCGCAGGGAGGCCTTCAGAGAAGGAGACGTCCCAGGAAAGGGACAGGATGGCCCTCCAGGGTAGAGCCCCGGGGATCTTCTCACGAGGACATGAGGACACAGCACACGGAGGGACGGCCCCGGAGGACGCGGGGAAGGGGGCAGCTACAAGCCAGGGGTCCTGGGGACCGGCCACACCAGGCTCTCAGGCCTCCAGCACTGGGGGGACACAGGCCTCTGTTGTCACGGCCTGCTCAGGTCCTTTGTCACCGCAGCCTAGCCAATGAGCACAGCCACTCTAAGTGGTCACACCAACGCGCTGGGCTGGGCCTGCGTACGTGGGACCTGGGGCCTCCCACCTGCCCGGGCCTCCCCACCTGGAGCACGAGAAGGTGGCCTGGTGGTTTAAGGGGGTTTCAGTGCTGGGGCTGGCGGCCAGGGGCTGCTGGGATATTCTCTGGGCCCCACCAGGTGGCCAGGCGGCACTGCCCTGGTCACACGGGGGCTGAGTCACTGTGCGTTCTCCTTTCCACACAGTTCCCCGGGCTCTGTCCTCAGCCTTCCCTGGACGCCTGCTCCTGCCCAGGTCCACGGTCCCAGGACAGGGACCACAGGGCTGCTGCCTCTCTCTGTGGCTCCGTCAGACCCGGCCTCCCGGGCCCCCCTCCCTCCCACAGATCAGAGCCCACACGGTCCCTGGGGACAGGTGGGACCTTCCCTGGGGCAGCCGTCTGACGTCTGACTGTGACAGTGCAGAAGGGGACAGGATGGCCCTTCAGGAGGACTCCCTGCCCTCATGTCCCTCGTCAGATGGCAGGCTGGCCAGGGAGAGGCCGAGGAGGCCCGGGTGGGAACTGAGCTCCAGCAAGTCATTTGCTAAGGCTATTAACTGGGAACAAGGCTGTTTATGATGGACAGGAGGGGACAGGCAAGGCCAGAGGACGGGACTTGGCCCCCTGTGCACACCTCATTGGAAGGTACTGTTTCTCATCTTTCACGTGTGGACGGCCCTGGTGTATCAGTCAGCCACTGCTGTGTAAGGAAGGAGTCGACGGCGTGGTGGCACTCATCTGCACATCAGCTGCAGACACTTATTTCTCTGCCATGGTCCACGGGGCCTGCTGACTGGGGCCAGGCTCAGCTCCAAGCTGAAGGGCGAGCCCAGGACTGCCCAGGGCAGGTTGTCATGGTGACGCACTGTGCAAATGAGGGAGTGAGCTGGGGATCCCATGGGAGGTCCCTGCTCAGGCCACTAGCATCGTGCTGGCCAAGTCAAGTCCCATGGCCAAGCCCAACATCAAGGGGCTGGGGAGGGAGCTTGCTCCGTCTTGGGGGAGGTTACCCTTAGTTACAGAATGGCAGGGAGGAAGTGTCTGCTGGACGTCATCCACCACACAGCGTTTTCCCAAAGGACTTTCCCCCAGACCACCCGGAAACCGCGGATTGGGAGATGGCGTCCAGGGCCTGGCTCCCACCCACCCGGGAACCCAGCCTGCCCTCCAGGGCGCCCTCTCTCTGCCTCCCCCTGCTGGCCAAGGGAGGCACTGACGCTGCCTGGCCTCGATGGGACTCCAGGTCGAGGAGACAGAACCGAAAAAGAAAAGCCACCTGGGCTCAGGGCTGAGCGTGCCACTCAGTGGCTCTGTGGCCTTGAGCAAGTTCCTTGAGCTCCTTCAGACTCAGGTCCACTGTGTGACAACAGGTTTTGGAGTCCTCGTGAGGGTTGAGAAGATGGACACGGGACTCACTGGACCAGCTAGGCAGGGTTGGCGGTGACTGCCCAGGACAGGAGTGAGGCACACAGGGTTCTGCCCCCCGCAAGACCCACTGTGTCCTCAAGCCCAGGGACGGGACCTTCCACGGTGCCAGTGCCCAGCCACCCAGCTCCCTGGCGCCCAGGGGCTGCAGGACACTCCCTGTGGCCTCAGCCCTGGTGCCCACCCCAGAGCGCTTTGCTGAGCTGACCCGGGGCCAAGGAAGCCCGTCCATGCTGCTGGCCACTCATGCACGGGCCAGGCTTTGAGAGCTGCGTCCACTGGAGTGGCCCCTTCCTCATGCATGACCCTCCAGCCCCAGAGGCTGACGGGCACCCACCTGGGCACGTGGCCGATGTGGCCGGCACGCGAGGTGGGCAGCAGGGCCTTGTGCCCAGCCAGTCACCGCTCAGACCTGCTGGCACTGCAGGGAGACCGCCGTGGACTTAATGTATGCTAATTAGGTTTTAATGGGATTCAGGTTCCCGGCAGTGGTGCAGTGTGGGCCGAGGTAAGTTATAATCACGTCTAATTGGTAATTCTCACATAACAAATTTCTTGGATAAATTATTCTTAGTTAATAGTCCCCCAGGAGGGGCCTCAGCACACGCGCACGGAGACGGAGGGAGATGGCGCCAAAAGGGCCAGGTGGAGGCGAGCTGCCACCGGGCACCTGGGCTCCTGCAGGGCCACCGGCCGCAGACCCCGACCTGGCAGCCGCCCAAGTCCAAGCCCAACGGAGCTTGGGGCGTGTGGGACGAGGCTGCCACTGCTGTCCTGGGGGGGCCCCTCCTGGGAGGTGGAAGCCGTGGGGCCACCAGGCTCAGCCCTCCTGGGCCCCCTCCTGGACAGGCCCACCCTGACCAGCCCGCCCCGACTGCCCCAAGCTCGTCCCTGGTGCAGAGTCCAGAGCCTGCTGCCCGGGGACACCCTCCTTACCCCGTGGAGACTGGACAGTGCGTCAGGGAGCCGGAGGTGGGACAACCCAGCCGCCTCCGTCCTCCAGCTCGCACCTGGGCTCCGCTGACCTGCTCATCTGCTGCTGGCGCAGGACGAGGCCTGCCCCGTGGGGCGGGGTGAGGGGCTCCCTCCTGACCAGACGCTGGGCCCCGGGGGCCAGGGGCCACTTGGTGGCCAGAGACAGCGCATCCTCTTCCCCTGTGGGTCACTCTGTCCCCCAAGGCGGCCACTGGCCATGGAGACGTGGGGGGTCCCCCCTGCCCTCCTTGCTGGGCTGCTGCAGGTTCAGGCTGGCGTCCTGGGGGCCGAGGACACAGTGGGCACGTCCCTCCACTTGGCAGGCCGGGGGCATCAGAAGTCCAGGGCAGGGGCAGGGCTGTGTGCGAGGAGTGGTCGCCACCTGGGCTCCGCTCGAGGACGCAGGGCCCTGTGGGGGCAGAACCCTGTGTCCCTCTCATTGGCTGGAAGTGCCACCTTCCAGGGTTCTCCTGGGGGCCAGGGGGACAGCCTTGCCCAGGGTCTGAGCCAGCGTGGTGGGGACGCTCTTCCCCTTCTCTCCCACTTCCCTCCGTTTTCCTGTGGTGACCTGGGGACGTGAAATGACCTTGGAGGACAGGGAAGGAGCACCGGGCGAGCTCCTTCATCGAGTTCTACAGGATGGAGGTTCGGGTTACCCCTGAGGCCAAGTGGGTCACAACGACAGATAACATTTATTGAGCACCTACTGCATGCCAATGCTTTCTAACTTTAAACCTTCACACTCTCAGCAGCTCTCCTCATAGTCTGAGAGGAAGGCACGGTCACTCTTTTATTTCCACCGTCGAGTCCCGCAGGCACAGAGAGGGTATGCCACTGACCTGAGATCACACAGCTCATCAAAAGCCACATCAGGATTTGAACACAGGGGAGTTTGACTCCAGATCTCACATCTTTCATCACCTCATGGTGCAGCCTCTTGAACTGACCAGTTTAAGCTCATTGGAATATTTAAAAGAACCATCTACCTTGATTGGGCGGCTTCCTAGCGGGAGAGAGGAAAGGAAGCCAACATTGGCCAGGGGCTTAGTCTGCACCTGATGCCCTGCGGGGCTTCTCACCAATGGCAGCAAAGTTACCTGGTGCGTCAAGCCCAGGAACAGGTGATCCCAGCTCCAGGACTTGCTTTGTGGCCACTGGCAAGTTGCATAGCCTCTCTGAGCCTCTGTTTCCTCAGCACTTCCTGTGCTGAAAGGCTGTTTGGAAGACAGATGAGATGACTCGGGCAGAGAGACTTCCTAAATATGGAAATGCTGATGTGTGACTTGTCACAAATGGTCTGCAAGTTAAGTGTGACTACTGCCTTTTTGTAATTGGAAAAGCTGAGTTCAGAGGCAGGGCTGGGAGCTGAGCCGCTGGGCCTGTGAGCGCTGGGCTGCCTGCAGTCGTCCCTGTCACCTCCCTCCCCGTTCCAGCCGGCGGCTGCCTTGGAGAGAAAGGAAAGGAGACCCGCGGCCTGGCAGCTGGCGCTCCAGACCTGTTTTCTGTGTCCTGGAGGCTGCAGGGTCGAGGCCCGTCCTGGGGACTCCTGCCTCCCAGGGCCTCTTCTCTTGGCGTCCTCACAGGGTGGAGCAGGCCAGGGTCCTCCCTGGGCCTCTTTCTGAGCCCCAGTCCCTTCCTGGGGTCCCCTCCAGCAGCCCCACTTCCCATGCCACTCCCTTGGGGGCTAGGCTTTCCACATGTGACCTTGGGGACAGGAGCTCAGACCCTAGCGCCCTGTGGGAAGAGGCCGGGCTCCCTGGCTCCCCACGCCCAGGGCCTCTCCCGCCCCAGCCTTGGCCCATCGCCGCTGCGTCTTCTGATCCTTCCCCAATGAATCGCTGGCGCCCGAAGCCCGAGCCCAGGGCTGCTGTTGGAACAGCCCACACCAACCCTCAGCCCTCAGCACCCCTCCGGGGTCTGCGGCCATGGAGAAGCCAGAGCAGGTGGACGGAGGCTTGCTTCCCGGAACCGGACCTCCAGGCTGTGGGTCACCTCTGCGGCTCCTCTCTCTCTGGTACGGGAGCCAGCGAGTTAGAGAGCCAGGCATACAGCTGGTGCTCCACGATGGCTGGTTTTCCTGGGTAAACTGTGTTGGGGGCTGCTGGGGGCGGACCTCCTCGGCCACACTAGGAGAGGGCTCTGCCCTGAGCTGCACCCCCCATGCTGGCCGCTTCAGGGCCGGTGACTCTAAGTGGCCCCGGGCCTCTGGGTGCTGCCCTGCAACCTGCCTGATTGTCCAGCGTCAGGGGACTCACCCCGCCCCCGATCCTGGCCCTTTAGCCCACCCTTTTGTGCAGGCCCAGGTCACCCCATGCCACACAACACACGCCCAGGGCTGGGGCCCTCTGCTGCCCCCCGCCTGTCGCCAGCCCTGCCCTGCACTGGGGGAGCCCCGGGCACGGCCTGGCCTCTGGGCTTCACCTCCTCCTGGGCAGAGCGGGGGCGCACACGGCGGCAGCTGGTGAGTGCTGGGTGCCTGCTTGGGCCTCTCCGGCCCTGACGGACCCCCGCTGGTCTTCCTGGGCCAATGGCAGGCTCCCCACGCTCGCCGGGCACACAGATGCCCTGGGGTCCGGGTCCTGATTCAGCGAGCTCCGCGTCTGTTGGGTTCGCGGCCCCTCGTGCGTTCCGGGGGCCACACTCTGAGTAGCGGCGTCCGACTCTCCTCTAGGTCGGCCACTCCACTCGGCTTCCAAGCAGCTCTGATGCTCTCCCCCCTGCTCAAAGGCCGTCGATGGCTCCCCATTGCCCAGTAATGATGGCGACAGCCCACCGTGCGCTGGTGGAAGAATGTTCTAGGTCTTCACTGATTGAGATGAGCATCGTGAACACCTGCCTCCCCATTTCACAGGGGGGAAGACAGAGGCAAGAGACATTAAGTGTGGGAGTCACAGGGACAGCTGTGGCAGCCAGGCTAGTGGCAAGGTGGCTTCAGACGCGGCTGGGTGGTGAAGGCAGAGCCTGGCTCTCCCTGGAGAGACCCTGACCCTCCTCTGGGTCCCTGGAAGGACCTCCCTTGAGGTGAGGAGAGGACCCTGGAGGAGGTGGCACCAGAGCGCTGGCAGGAGTGGGCGGCTAGGAGGGCTTCTCCAAATGCACGTTGTCTGTGGCTCTGGGAAGTCCAGGAAGGAGAGAGGAGGGGACATGGGAGCCGGGGGTGGGGACCGTAAGACCCAGAGCTCAGCCCCAGTGAGCCTCCAGTTAAGAGTGGGAGTGGGGGGGGACAGAGGCAGGCAGGAGGCTTCTGGAAGCTCAGCCCCAAGGGCAGGTGCAGTGGCAGCCTGTGCGTGCTGACATTTATGCCTGTCACCTGTGATTGGGCCCCCGGGGGGGCGGGGGGAGCAAATGCATGTAATCTGCGGGTCCGTTTCCTCCCGCCATCTCTCGGAGCTGGTGCTGGAGGAGGCGAAGGCCCACGTCACCATCACCACAGAAGAGCTGAAGTGCTCTTTGGGAACCCCTCCTCAGGCTGTCTGCAGCTGGCTGTGGGGCGTGTCGCCCCCTCTCCTCCTGTCTCTCTGGTCTCATTTTCCTTGTCTCTGAGTTGAGACTTGCTCCGCGTCCCCATCTCTGTCTCTGTGGTCCCCGTCTCCCCCTGCCCTGTCCCCTCTCCCCTGTGCCACCCGCGCCCACTTGTAACCACCCCTCACTTCTCCGCCTCCCTCTCCCCCTCCCTCACGGGGCGCCCAGCTGGACTCTCTCCAGATCCCCTCTCATCGCACCCCGGCCCAGGGGCCCCCACCCCGCAGCCCCCGAGAACCCAGCTGGCCTTCTCCAGGCCCGTCCCTGCCTCTCCACGGCCTCATCCTCTTGCTATTGAGTCACTCACCCACCGGCCGGGGAGGGGTGGGCAGCGGAGCCCAGACCCCGCTGTTAACAGGGCAAAGCGACTCCCATTTCACGCCTGCATGGACTTTCCTCTATCAAGGGAAAGAGAGGGAACAAAACTGTTTCTTAAAATCTCTTCCAGAAAACAGGCAAAAGCGTTGTGCAACAGAGGCTTATGTAGAATTACTGACGGGGTGGCAGAGGGGACAGCTGGTTCCCATGAGACCAAGCAGGGTTTGGGAGAAGGAAGTAGGTTGAAGAGGCTGTGATACTATGTGGTTGTTGCCTGCTGATCTAGCCTGAATATTTACACACCGATGAGTGCCTGAGAGTCTTCAGCAATTGACAGTCGTCAACTTCAGCATGGCGGTCAGCTGGATCAATGTGGGCATGCCCATAGTTCCTGCATGGTGGATCACTCGGTTCTTACATATTGACAAGGGAAATTGCCAGAGGAGACATCTGGTCTTCCCTGAGGGTGTGAGGTACGGTGTGTGGGAACCAAGATTCTGGAACTCCAAGTTCAGGACGAGGGCTGCCGGGGGTTGTAAGTAACGCTAAGTCGCCTTCCTTCCTAGATTCCTCACCTCCTGCCACGTGGCTTTTCAGGTCCTCCCAGCCAAAGCCACTCACTCTGGGCCAACCTGTTCCCAGCTGACCTGCCAGCTCTGGGGACCCAAGAGCAAGTCCAGCCTTCATCAGCCAAATGTGACTCGGGTCAGCAGCTGCCTGGGGCTGGAAGCCCCTGCAGGTTGAGATGTTTGTTACACAGCACTGTTGTGGTGACTGCTGACTGATACACGAGCCATGTGACGTGGCGGCACCAGTGCCCGGAACAGCTAATGCGTGTTTGCTGAGTGAAGGGATCGTGCCTTGGAAGACTTGGCCCTTCCCCAATAGTGCCCAGCCATGCAGCCGCTGGCACTGCCCTCCCCGTCCCTCACCTGCCGACACCTGTCTTTCCTTCAGAGCTCGGCTCTGGGGTCTCTTCTCCGCTGTCCCCCTCCCACCTGCAGAACCAGCGGCTCCCACCTCCAGGCCCTGGGGCCCGGGAGGCTCTGAGATCCTCAGGGATGCACCCACTGGACGGGTCAATAATCTGAGTGGACTGAGGAGAGGGAACGTGGAGGAACCTCCTGGAGGGCGCTTCCCGCCCAGCTCCTTCCTCTGTCTCTGCTACTCTCCCCCATGAGGTCCCTCTGCCTCCCCCAGGCCCACAGCGAGGACTGAGCCCAGGAGGCCAAAGGAACCTTCCCGCCTGAAGCAGCTCTCCTCAGGTGTCTGCCAGCAGTGACAGGAAGCTCACGGCCCAAGGTGGCTTGGGGGAGGGGCACGTGGTCAGGTCCCTCCAGGGGAATTGCCCAGCTGTCTTCCAGACGGCAAGGGGGGTCAGCCCCACAAGGGGAGGCAAATCCTAGGCCGAGGGAACAGGTGGAGCAAAGGCCCCGCGGCAGGAACGGGCATGAGAGTTGGAGGAGCGGAGAGAGGAGTGGAACAGAGCCAGGGAAAGGTGGTGTGACGATGAGACAAGGTCAGGGGACAGGCAGGCCGTGGCCTGTAGCACTTGTTTTTGGACAGCCTCGCCATCCTGCCAGGCTGATCTCAAGCGATCCTCCTGCCTCAGCCTCCTGGGTTGCTGGGTTCCAGGGGCACGCCAGGGCACCCTGTGTGGGTGGTACAGGTTGATTCCTGAGTGAGGGAGGCCCCTGGAGGGTTCTGGGCAGGGCTTTGCCAGGCCGGGGATGGAGCAGGGCTCCTGCTGCCAGCTAGGCACCGGCCACAGAGCCGCGTCCCCAGCCCTGGGACTCATGCTCCAGAGGACCCCAGCTGGTGGGAGCCTGAGCGGTGGCCTGGGGAGATCTGAAGACCCAGGGGAGGCAGGAGCGTGGGCAGGAGGTGGCCGGTGAGCGGGACAGTGGGAAGGAGAGGGCTTTGAGGGGTGGGGTGGACGGGGAGGGACGAGGAACAGAGGCTAACAGTGAAGTATTCGGGAGCCACGGGATCGACGCTGTGCCCAGGGAGGGGAGGCTGGGAGATGCGAGTATGGGGACTCCCAGGGCTGGGCTGTGACCGACTCGAGCTGGAGATGCTCTGGGGCTCTCCAGCGGGAAGGGGGCCACCGTGGATGGATGCGATGCTGGGATCCAGGGAGTCAGGGAGCCCGAGTTCTGGCCGTCAGCGAGGAGATACTGGCACCGGGCACCCAGGTCCTGACTCGAGCAGGGCCCAAGGGGCTGGGTGACAGGAAGAGGTAGGGACAGCCCCCATCCTCAGACGACTGCAAGCACCCGAGGTTCAGGGAGGTCATGGCCTCCTGACTGGGGAGGAGAAGCCTCGGCCCCCACATCTCCGTGATGCGCATGGTGCTCTGGCTGCGCTGCGGTTCCCCCTCCCAGGGCACTCTCAAAGACCACACTTCCCAGCATCCCTTGCAGCGGGTTGGGGCCATGTGACTACTCCTGACCAATGGACTTTAGGCAGAGATGTCTACGCGCCAGGCCCTCCATCACATCCTGTCTGAGCGTATGAGTTTCCTAACTGCTGCTGTAACAACAGGTTTGGAAGGACCCAAAATTATTACCTTGGCATTCTGGAGTCGGAAGCCTGATGTTATCTTAGGGGATACGGGGTTGGCAGGGCTGGCTGCTTCTGGAGGTGCTAGTGAGAATCGGTCCCCATGCCCTTCCCGGTTGTGAGAGTCCAACGGCAGTGTGGGCTTGGTGGCCCCTCTCTTATGTCATTCCCTCACTCTGCCTCCTTCTCGTGAGGACCTTGTAATCTCACAGGGCCCTGGGTGATCCAGGATTCTATTTGCACCTTAAAATTCTTCACTTGATCATATCAGCACGGCCCCTTTGCCATGGAAGGTGACATAGTCTCAGGCTCTGGGGATTGGGACAGGGACATCTTCGGGACCTCATTAGTCTGTCTGCCACAGTGATCCTCCAGCCCCCTGCCCTGCCCTGGTCAGCCTAGAGGCCTCGTGTTCCAGAATCTAGCCATGAGGTGGAAAGGGCCACTGGCTTTCTGTGAGCCCAAGCTATTCTCTGCGTGGTAAGCCAGTAAGACTCGGGGCACAGCGTGTCCCTGCAGCGTGGCCTGGCCTGTCCCCATGGATGCAGCTTCCCACGGTCTCCCTGTTGCTCTGAAGCCTTGGGCACGGCTGGGAGAGGTCAACCCCCTCCCCAGGACCCCCTGCCTCCTGAGCCGAGAGGTGAACGACCTGTGGACTCTCGTGGTTGAGCAGAGGGCTCTGGGAAACTACCCCTGGGGTGACTGGGGGTGGCCTTGGCCCTGGGCCGTGCTCTGGCTAAGCAGTGTTCTCGGTCAGCACAGCCAAGACCTAGGACGCGCTTGCTGGCTTGTGCTTCTAGAGCTCAGGCGGTGGACGTTCCCAAAGGTCCAGGTGTGAAAGGCTTGGTCCCCAGGGTGGCCTGGGAGGTGGTGGGACATTTAGTAAGGACCTGGGAGGTCCTCAGGTCGGGGCGTGCCCTGGAGGGGACGGTGGGGCCCTGGCCCCTTCCTGTTCCTCTAGTTGACCTTCTTCAGGAGGTTCTGCTCTGCCATGTGCTCCTACTGAGAAGGCCCGGATTGGAATCTTCAGAACCATGAATCCCAAAACCTTTTCTCTTTATAAGTCAATGATCTCGGATATTTTGTTAGAGTCATGGGGAGCTGACACACCTGGGCTCCAGAACAAACGCCCGTGGAACAAAGAAATGTGTGGGGGAGACCTGAGCCCACCTGGTCTGGAGGCCACCAGGTGGCCTGCTGTCTGAAGCAGAGCTGCCCAGCTGGGCCCAGCCCAGTCAGCTGAGCCACTCCAACGGCACGTGATCATGAACACTTGCTGCGTGCCACTGAGATCTGGGTTGGCTTGTTACGCAGCATTATTTGAGCAATGGCTGACTATTACACTGATACCTGAGGGATCTTGGGGTTTCTGAGCGTCTCTGGCCACTTCCCACACCTGGCTATAAGGATCTGGGTGAGAGAATGGCCACATGTCCACCCTCCATCAGGGAGGTCCATATCCTTTGTTCCTGTCCCAGTTCGGGGTGACAGCAGGTGCCCGTTGCTGCTACCGAGCAGAGGAAGAAGGCAGCGCCACGCACCAAGGTGGGGAAAGTGTCTGTTTGTTTTAATTAAACCGATTGAAGAAGCCAAGACACAGACAGAGAGAGACCAAGAACAAGACTGGAAATAGTTTAGAAAAGGAATGAAAACGATGGCGGGGTGTCAGTGCCGGGTGGGCCTGGGGGCGGCCGCGCCCTCACGTCAGCTCCAGGGCCACTGTCAGGGCGAGCACCAAGGAGAGCCGGACACCAGCTGGGCCAGAAGCAGAACCTGCGGGGGGGCGGGCAGCAGCGTCAGAGTCTGCAGACCTACGGGGGTGGGGTCCACGGGGGGGGGGCACTGCAGGGAGCCGCCCGGGGACAGCCGAGCTTAGAGGTCCCCTGTGAAGACGCTGGATTGGGATCAGGGTGAACGGGGTCCAGGTCAGCTCTGCCGGCCAGCCCGCCCCTCCCCCTGGGACCCGTCCCCACCCAGGCCTGCTGGGCTGTGCAGAGGGGCTGGGGGTGGGGCGTGCACTGTGAACCGTGAGGTTGGCCCTGGGAGCAGTGTCTGGGTCCCTTGGGGTGCTTTTCAAGTTGGGGGTGCAGCCTAGGGAGGGGAGGATGAAGGACCCAGGTGAGGAATCTGTTCCCAGGTGTCCTGTGGAGTCACTAGGGCCCCAGAACACAGCCTCGTGGTCACCGCTGGACACATGCCCTTGGGGTCGGGGTGCTGAGTGCCCTGGGCTCAGAGAGCTCGAGACACCATGGATCATGACAGGGGACACACTTGGTACCTGGGGATCCCAGGGCCCCCTGTACTGCCTCAGCGCCCCCCTCTGACCACACTTGACCCTCTGCCCAGCTCGAGGGCGAGGACCATCACGGGGACCAGAGCTTCCTGGGACCTCGAGAGGCCTTACCGTTGGAGTCCTCCGTTCCTCTGGGAATATTTGGGTTTTCTGTTGGAGAGAAAGAGAAAGAGACGGAGAGAGGGGATGGCCCCCGGAACTCAGAGGGAGACCCTTGTGCAGCTCCCGTGTGGAGTGACAGGCAGCCTCCCGCCCTCTCTGTGGCCCTGTGACATCAGCCCATTGTGCAGATGAGGCGCCGGGGGAGGTGGGCAGGCGGCCCCCGTCCAGTGGCAGAGCTGGGGCTAAGCCAGGGTCTCTGACCCCGGGGCCGGCGGGCTCTGACCACTGGAACACACTGCCTCTTGGGGGTGGGCACCTTCTCAGGGCAAATTCAGAGGACGTGGCCCCTGCTGCTCCCTCCTCTGGGGACAGCCCTGAGATGGGGGCCGTCCCCTGGGGCAGCCCTGGGGTCCCCAGCTGAGGCCGCGTACCGAACACGATGAGCCGCGTGTGGGTGTCGGTGGCGCCCAGCGGGTTCTGGGCCGTGCAGCGGTACATGGAGCCGTTGAGCTCGGCCGGGACCCGCTCCAGCACCAGCTCCTTCCCCGCGAACTCGGTGCTGCCGTCCAGGAGGCGGCTCCCCACCCGCGTCCACGTGAACATGGGCTCCGGGAAGACTTCGTTCTGTTGGCCGGAGCAGGGGACAGCCGGGTCACGGGAGGAGCCACTGTGTCAGGGCCAGCAGGGTCCGAGGCAGGCCTGGCCACGGTCCACTCCTGCCCCCAACCCAGGAGGACAGAGCGTCTCCCCTCGTGGTAGCTAATTCTGCCACTGACTACACTGGGACACTGTGGCCAGCTGGCGGTGGCCCTCGGGCAAGGAGGGGCACAGGAAAGGGTCACCAGGAATGCTGGTACCCTGGGAGTGTCCTCCCACCTGTCCCCCCTCGGGCTCAGAAAGAGGCTGACCTGGAATCCGTGGACCAGAATCCTCACCGTGTCCCCGACCCTGGCTCGGCTAGGTGTCATCACGATTTTGGGTCCTTTGGGGGCAACTGTAGGGAGAGGAAGGTCAGGTCAGGAGGTATGTGGCGGGCAGTGGGGGGACCAGCAAGGAAATGAGGCCAGCACGCGGGAGGGAAGGCTCTGGACCCAGTCGGCACCCCTGGGGTCGGCCGTTCCCCAGTCAGGCCTGCTGCCCCTTGTCCAGCCACTGACACAGGTTCTCCAGCTCTGCAGCGCACAGACCTGCCCGGGACCTGGGGACTCAGTGGGACAGGACACGGTCCTTGCCCTGTAGGGCTCACTCCTCAGTGGGAGAAAGACGGGCAACCAGCCGGTACGAACCCGTGGGACACAGGCAGAGTCTGGGGTGGGACTCAGGTGGGCAACCCGGCCACTCACGGGGAGCCTGTTCCCGAGCCAGGCCACCCGAGCCATCCAACGCCCACTCGCTCTAAACCCTGGGGAGGCGGGTTCTGCCATTAGTGTCCCCAGTGTCCAGTTCTGTTCACTGAGGCCCAGAGAGTCACAGAGGGACTTGCCAGAGGTCACAGAGTGAGGAAGGATGGGACCCTGACCCAGTCTCCCGACTCCTGATCCAGGGCTCTGTCCTGCAGGACAACCGTCCCCGTGGTTCTCTGGAATCCCAGGGTGAGGGTGCCCAGGCGGGGACACCATGGCTTCCACGGAGCAGGCGAGGACACAGTGGAAACAGCCAGCCAGCGCCCGCCACCCGCGGCTTCCACTCCGCACCAGGAGACGCCCCCAGCGCCCTCAGAAGCCAATGCCAGCCGGGATTTGACAGGAGGCGCTGAGAGGCAGAGGGTGCTGTCCTCAGAGGAGGCAGTCAGGGAAGGTTCCAGGTGGACGGAGCGGCCAGCGCAGGGCCCCAAGGCTGGCCAGGGAGGCGGCCCGGCCGGGATGCGCCTGCTCAGCTTCCAGGGCCCGAGGACGGCGCGGGGCTGGGCAGTGGGAGGAAGCTTTGTCCCTGGCCTGGGGGGCCCTGGGTGGCCGCAGCTGCCCTGGCCGCTCCCTGCACCGTCCTCCCCCAGCGCTCGGAGGGAAGTCTCGCAGCTGGCAGACGTGGGTGGCTCCCAGGCACCGCCAACTTCCTTCTCTGAGAACGAGACCAAAGAGCTATTAATTAGCCACGCGCAGGACAGCTGAGGCGCCACGTGGGCCCGGGATGCCGCCTGCTGCGAGGGGTGGGCCCCGGCAGGAAGGAGGGTGCCTGCTGCTGCCTCTGCCAGCTGTGCAAGGGCGTTCCAGAGTGTTCTGTGGCCCTTGGGTGCGTCACTCCATGTGGCCTTCCCAAACGCGCCGTGGGGACCGTGGGGACCGTTGCCGTGACCCTCCCCCGCGCCCGCCCGCTGCCCTGGAGACGATGGGCTTGGCAGCAAGCTTTTCTTCCTTTCTTTTTTCCCGTGATCCTGGGCCTGGGACCCAGGGCCTGGGGCAGGCTGGGCAAGTGCTGCGTCCGCCTCAGGGGCACCAAGCGCCCAGCCCTTCCTGCGCCCGCTGTGCCTGATTCCTGTTCACCTCTGGCCTCTCGAGATCGTCCCCAAGAGGAACCCAAGGCTTAGCAAGCCCCAGCCACCCCTGGCCTTCTCTACTCCCTCTTAGGTGCAGCCAGGGTTGGGGGGCAAATGGGAAGCCCCTGGGGGTGGGATCTGGGTGCTGCGGGAAGCACTGTCGGCTGTGGCCAGCAGAGGGCGCTGAGGGCGCCCCACAGGAGAAGGCTGCACCCAGGGGACAGGCAGCGGCCCCCTCCCAGCTCAGGCTCCTGGCTGCCCTGCTCTCCAGAGGCCACGCCTCCTTCCTGCTGGCCCGGACAGCACAGGGACTCCATCTACCCGCTGCCTCACAGGCACTAGACTCCGACAACCGACTCGCACCCAGGCCAGTGCTTATGAGGCAGGTTGCCACGAACCCATCTGACCCGCTCCGGGCAGTCAAAGCCTGCCCCTGGGCTGCTTCTAGAACCCCACCCGGAGAGCACCCCGAAGGCAAGGCCTCCCTCCCCTGAGGTTTACTCCTCTGAGACCCTGGACACGCAGGAAGAGCAGAGCCCAGAGTTCCCGGATCCAGGCCTCCCCTCTCCTCTGGCTGCAGGACCTGGGTAAGTAGTTCCCCCTGTCCCCCACCCCTGAGGGGGGAGCATAGGCCACACCGGCTTAAGAAAGGCTCCCAAATGAAGTGGGGAGGGAGACAGGGGCACAGTGCGAGGTGTAAAGAAGTGACTCCATCTCAGGGAAATGCAAAAGCCCTGATTAGATACGCACCCTCCTCTCTCCCCAGCACCCTGATGCAGCACTATGAAGTCCACAGGAAAGTTCTTCTAGGCTTCCCCAGGAATTTGGGGTGTTCATTAAGATAGCAACTCACCCACCCACCCATCCTTCCATCTATCCATCTGTCCAATCCAATCCATCCATCTATCCATTCACCACCCATCAATAAACCTACCTATTTAACCTCCTATCCAATCCACCATCCATCCATCCATCCACTCACCCACCCACCTGTCCATCCATTCTTCCATCCATCCATCCACAAACCTACTCATTTATCCACCTATCCAATCCATCCATCCATCCACCTACCCACCCACCTATCCATCCATCCATCCATCCATCCATAAACCTACACATCCACCCAACTGTCTACCCACAAATCTAGCAATCTGCTCAGCCACCCATTCATTCATCTGCTCCATCCATCTAATTATTTATTGTACACCTAATTTGCATGAGTTACTACGCAGGGCAATGTTGGGGATGCAGTGATTAATAACAATGGCAGTTTATATTCACTGAATACGTCTTCCATCTGTCACTAGGCTACACACTCTGTTTGTACTGCCTTACTTAATCTTCACAACAACCCAGAGAAGTATTAGCCAACTAGTTATTCAACTAGTGTTTCAGTAATATGTTGGGTTTTTTCTGAGCCCTGCACCATATGAACACAGCAAATTAAAGACCTGCCCATTCGCAACTCAAATCTCAGTAGGGGGTTTGGACAAGAAAGAAATACAGACTACACTCTGAGATGAGTGTCACTCCAGGAGACAAAGTCAGCATGGGGGGTGGAAGGGCTGGAAGAGGCTGTTAGGGACAGTGGAGGCTCAGAGGGAGGAATTGAGAGTGTCTGGGGTAAGATTATTCCAGGAAGGAAGGAAAGCCAGAGGCTCAGAGCAGAACTGTTGCTCGTGGCGTGGAGGGCTTTCTGTCTTTGAAAGAAACTCTGGGTTTTCCTAGGGGGCAGTACTATCTAATAGTCCCAGAAATGCAGGAGGGTTGTGATTGTTCTGTCTCATTGTCAACACTTGGTATTGTCAGTTTTTAAAATTTAGCCAGTTTGGCTGGGCGTGTGGCTTAGGGGCACAGTGCTTGCCTAGTAAGAACAAGGGTCTGGGTTCTATCCTCAGCACTCCAAATAAAATAAAACAAAAGCACAGTCTCAGAGGTGGGTTTGAGTGTGGCTCATTCAGGCAAGAATAGGAGGCCATGGGGCTGGAGCAGGTGGATTGAAGGGAGAGTTATAGAAAAGCACCTTGGAGCTGGGATTTGGGTTGGAGGTAATGGCGGCCAGGTGGACTGGGTCTCCCCTCCTTCTTCAGACATTTCTAAGTGGTGATAGAAATCTACCTGTCAGGAAGGGCTCTGTTCTGAAGTGCACAATCTGATAAACTTTGATACGGGGAATGGGCGTAACCACCATCCTGAGCAAACTCTAGAATGTTCCCTTCTCTCCAGAGGGTCCCGTATGCTTCTTTCCTGTCCAACTCCACTCTCCAGCGGTAACTGCTGTTCCATTTCTCTCAACAGAGGTGTGTTTCCCTGTTCTAGAACTTCACAGAAATGAATTCGCACAGCGAGCACTTTTCTTCATCTAATTTCTTTTGCTTGACATGATGTTAAACTCCATCACGGTTGGTTCTGAAGCTCATTCATTTGAAATGATGAAAAGTATTTTATTATATAAACATGCCACAAATTTGTTTATCTGTCTTGCTAACCAAGGGCATTTGAATTATTGTTGTTTTTTTGTTGTTGTTGTTGTTGGAGCACAAATAAATCTGCAGTGAACATTCAGGTCCAAGTCTCTGGGGACATATTTTTCATTTCTCTGGGATCAATTCTTCAGAGCATAACTGTTGCTCAAGGCGTGGAGGGCTTTCTGTCTTTGAAAGAAACTCTGGATTTTCCTAGGGGGTAGTATTATTCGATAGTCCCAGCAATGCAGGAGGGTTGTGATTGTTCTGTCTCCTTGTCAGCATTTGGTATTGTCAGTTTTTAAAATTTAGCCAGTTTGGCTGGGCATGTGGCTAGGGGACACAGTGCTTCCCTAGTAAGCACAAGGGTCTGGGTTCCATCCTCAGCACTCCAAAATAGAATAAAATAAAATGATTAAAAAGAATTTTTTTAGCCAGACTAATGGTTGTAAAATACACTCACTGAAGTTTTGTGTTTTTTTTTTTTTTTTTTTTTTTTTTTGTACCAGGGATTGAACTCAGGGAACTCAACCCCTGAGCCCCATCCCCAGCCTATTTTGTGTTTTATTTAAAGACCGGGCCTCACTGAGTTATTTAGTGCCTTGCTGTTGCTGAGGCTGGCTTTGAACTTGCTATCCTCCTGTCTCAGCCTCCCAAGTCTCTGGGATTACAGGCTTGTGCCACGGTGCCAGGCTTCTCATTGAAGTTTTAATCTTCATTTCCCTGACGCATCACGCACACAACTTTTTGTATATTTATTGGCCATCTGCAAATTTTTACTTAAAAAGTGTGCTGTCTCGTGGTTATGAAGCAGTTCTTCATGTATCCTGGGTCTGAATGCTTTGTCAGGTGTGTACTGAGAGTTTTTTCTCTCATTCTGGAGTTTGCTTTGTGATTTTCTTAAAGAGGTCTTCTTGTAAGCAGATTTGAATTTTGATTCAGTCCAACCAACCAATCTTCCATTTTTCGGGGGGTGTTTTTGTGACTGCTCTGGGAGTTCCCTGCTACCCCAATGTCCTGAAGACGTTTTCCAGTTCTGTTCCAGAAGATTCATGATGCCGGCTTCGCACTTAGGTCCATCATTCATTTCAGATTAACTCGTGTGTGGGGCGGGGGGAGGCAGGAGTCCAGGCCCGATTTTCCCTCTGCGTGTTCAGGAGTTCCAGGGCCATTCGTTAAAAAAGAGACTCCTCTGTCCCAGGGTCTTTGTCAAAAATCAATTGACTCCACACTGGCCTATTTCTGGGCTCGATTCTGTTCTATCGATCTTTGTCTTCATTGGAGGGTTGGGACAGGTGGGCATGTGAGTCATGATCTGATTTATGTTTTAAGTAGATCAGGCGGGGTGCAGAATGGGATGGAGCAAAAGTGGAAGCAGAAAGCCAATGTGGAGGTGATTGTGACTCCAGGTGTGAACTGATTGTGCTTAGGGTGGCCGCAGGGGGGTGGGCAGCAGGGGCGAGGCTGGGAGAAGAGAGGGGGCTGAGAGAAGGGGTGGGGCTTGGGTGGGTGGGGCCGGGGATCAGGGGCGGGGCTGGGAGCAGGGGTGGGGCTGGGAGAAGAGATGGGGCTGAGAGGGTGGGGCTTGGGGTGGGCGGGGCCGGGGATCAGGGGCGGGGCGGGAGCAGGGGTGGGGCTGGGAAAAGAGATGGGGCTGAGAGGGTGGGGCTTGGGGAGGGTGGGGCTTGGGGTGGGCGGGGCCGGGGATCAGGGGCGGGGCTGGGAGAAGAGATGGGGCTGAGAGGGTGGGGCTTGGGGTGGGCGGGGCCGGGGATCAGGGGCGGGGCGGGAGCAGGGGTGGGGCTGGGAAAAGAGATGGGGCTGAGAGGGTGGGGCTTGGGGAGGGTGGGGCTTGGGGTGGGCGGGGCCGGGGATCAGGGGCGGGGCTGGGAGAAGAGATGGGGCTGAGAGGGTGGGGCTTGGGGTGGGCGGGGCCGGGGATCAGGGGCGGGGCGGGAGCAGGGGTGGAGCTGGGAGAAGAGATGGGGCTGAGAGGGTGGGGCTTGGGGTGGGCGGGGCTGGGGATCAGGGGCGGGGCTGGGAAAAGAGATGGGGCTGAGAGGGTGGGGCTTGGGGAGGGTGGGGCTTGGGGAGGGTGGGGCTTGGGGAGGGTGGGGCTTGGGGTGGGCGGGGCTGGGATCAGGGGCGGGGCGGGAGCAGGGGTGGAGCTGGGAGAAGAGATGGGGCTGAGAGGGTGGGGCTTGGGGTGGGCGGGGCTGGGGATCAGGGGCGGGGCGGGAGCAGGGGTGGGGCTGGGAAAAGAGATGGGGCTGAGAGGGTGGGGCTTGGGGTGGGCGGGGCTGGGGATCAGGGGCGGGGCGGGAGCAGGGGTGGGGCTGGGAGCAGGGAGAATAGGCGGGGCTGGGAGCAGGGTTGGGGCTGGGGGAAGGGGCGGTGGAAGCCAGCCCAGGGCCATCTTTATCCACTCCCCCAAGTGAGCCCCTTTGCCTGGTGGCTCTGCTGTGCCCCCGGTTGCCACTTCACCAGGTGCACAGATGTGGCAGCTTCTGTCCACTGCCTGTGAAGGGGCTTTCTTCCCCTCACTCTGTGCTGGGTGCGGTGCCCACAGGGATGGCGCCAGGTAAGGGAGTACGTGGGGCGGGGCAGGCAGGTGCCCCGCTGTGGCCTGGGGGGACACTGAGCGCTCCCCCCCCCTCCCCCCCCCCCGCAGGCTGACCTGAAGTCTTGTCTGGTCTTTCTCTTTCTTGGTGGGTGGGGCCAGGGAGCCAGCTCTCAGGAAGTGCAGGCTTCCCCCCCACCCCAACCCAGGCAGGGGTGGCTCTGACGGACAGGTGGCCAGATGATGGCTGCCCACTCCCTGCCTGGGCCAGAGGGATTGTGGGAAAGAGGGAGGGGCCAGAGGGGGGAGGGCTGACCAGTGGGAGGGGCTGGGCAGGCTCTGGGTTGAAAAGACCCCAGTCCCAAGCACAGGGCTGGCCCTGCAGAGCCCCTGAGATGCCTCTGTGGAGTACCACAGTCCATGGTACCCAGGAGGTGGGGCCTGCGTCACATGGACGCCGCAGGAGGCAGAGGGAGAGCTCAGGGCGGACACTGACCCTCCCCTCCCTTGGGCCCCTCAAGTGGTCTCCCGCCTGTGACGTGGATGCTCACACTGTCAGCCTCGATGGCTTCCCAAGAGCAGCCAGTGAGTTAGCACAAGAAAAGCGACCGTCCTGCACACAGTAGGTGTTCAGTAAAGGTGTTTTGGAGGTGGAGGTGTTACCCTTAAGGTTTTCTGTATGGACAGGTGGCCTGTGGAAACCAAAAGGCCATTTTAAAGGGCCCTCAGGGAACTAGCCTCACAGCCAGCCAAGGGCACGTGGCCCAGGGCTGGTGACATCAGTGGCTGGCATTGTGGGGGTGAGGAAAGCAATAGACCAGGTTCAGTATCCCAGCTCTGCTAATACAAGTGACTCGGGTCCTGGAGCCCAACCCAAGCCCCGGTTTTGCTCATCTGTAAAATGGGAACACATGGCAAACTCTGAGCTTGCAAGAACCGAAGGGGGTGGTCCCTGCAAATGTCCTGGCACACAGGAAGTGACAAGGTACATGAATCCTCTCCCTCGGTGGCTGATGTTGAGGAGGTGTTGGGTTTTCTGGGGCCAGCGAGAAACAGAAAAGACACAGGCTGTGCAGTCCCACCCTCTTGATCACTGCTTTCTGTCCTTGTCATGAGGGGCCTGGGCTGGTCCCTGACTACTACAGGTCACACAGGTGACAACCCAGGTATCTTGGGCTCAGGGAAGAGCTGCTGTGTGCTGTAGATCAGGGTTCAAGGGACATAAGCAGAAAAGACCTGCGTAGGTCATTGTGTCCACACCCTGTCAACACAAACACCTGGCTGTAGGAGGCATGCGTTTCTGGTGGGGAAGTCCCACATGTCCCCTCGTGCCCTGCTCTGACTCAGCTGGGACAGGAGCACAGGAGGAGCAGTCTGTTCCTTAGAGCTGCTGTGGGGAGGTTCCAAGTTGGGCTCTGGAGGAGGAGGAGGCACTCACAGGCAGGGGTTGGGTCCCAGGGCTGAAGTGGCCCTGGACGTCCAGTTTCCAGTCTGGACCTGCCTGGTCCACAGCCACAGAGGCGGGGCTTTCCTTGAACTTAAAAGTGCAAGCAGGAGTCACACCCTCCCCAGTCCTGTGTGTCCCCAATCCAGCCGAGAGGCTTCCTGTGACCTCCAGGAGGCCCGACCTCAATCAGCAAGCCCACAGCCTCGCTCACACTGTCCCCTGAGCCCACTGGCCTCTTGTTTGATCCAGAAAACCTCCTGTCACCTCCCATGCTCCTGACTGCAATCTAGACACCTTCACCGACCTTGCTGTGACCTTCCTGGCCTCTTGTGACTCTGACCCTATCCAGCCAGCTCGATGACCTCAGAGGGTCCTGCCTCACCCCAGCAAACGCCCCAGCTTCCGGGAACCTCCCGTTTCCTCCAGTCCAGTCGGCAAGCCTCCTCCAGACCCCGGCTCTATCTTGGGGCTGACCCTGTCCCACTCTCCTCCCCCCCTCTCCACCGTCAGGCCGCCCAGGGACACTCTTCCAGAGGCCACCACCACCCAGCTCTGCAGGGAGTCTGTGGGAGGGTCCTGACCAGCCTTACCCAGCGTGACCTCTGCCTGCATGGGCATGGACAGCGCCGGGTGCTTGACCTCGCAGCTGAAGAGGGCCTCGTTGTCGATCTGCGGGTTGAGCGTCCAGGTGAGCAGGGCGCGCACCTCCACGGTGCCGTCGCTGCCCGGGCTGCGGCTGTGGTGCAGGAAGTACACGGGCTCCTTGCCGTGCACCCAGCGCGGGAACTCGCGGCTCACGACTGTCTCTGGGATGTTCTCGGTGGTCGGCTGGAGGAGGAGGCTGGGATCTGGGGTCAGGCCGCGGGAGGGGCGCTCCGTGTAAGGACGGCCACCCCGGGTCTCCGCGTCCAGGAGGGAGAGTGACTTCTGCATCTTGGTTTCGTCCAAGTCACGGTGCAGGAGGCTGCGGAAGGGTCTGCTGTCCTGGAGGGGACCAGAGCTGACAGACGGCGGCTCCGAGAGGGGCACTGCATCGATGAACTCCCCGTCCCGTTTGAAATAGACCTGAGATCGCCAGGAGGATAGGAGGGAAGATTTCCTGTGAATGACCTTGACCTCGGGGGTGGGGGCTCTCAGAGGAACCTGCCGCGGTGCCAGGTCTCCCAGCGCCTGCTCCTCTGGGTGCTCGTCCAGATGGGCCTCCCAGGCCCTTCCCTCGGGCACCCCCAAGAAGATGAGCCAGATGGCACAGTGGCCCTGTGCTCCGGCCCTGGGGACAGAGCTCTGGGTCAGCTGGGGAGACCCCGGGTGTCAGTTTCCTCATCCGTCAGGAGGAATGTCTACATCGTGGGGCTGGTGGAATTCAAATCAATCTCCATAGGGAAATGGGCTTTGGAAGAGGGGGGGGAGCTCCGGATGAGGGAGGCCGGCCTCTCCTTCCTCTGCGGATGGGGAATTCGAGTGTGGAGAGGCCGCATTTAATTTAATTTGCTGTCTTTTTATTTTGGTACATGCGCCCAGAGGCCTGCGGGGATTGGATGCATTTTTTAATAAATCAGATAAATAAATCGATAGGAGGCGGGGGAAGAGGGGGGCAGGAAGCCGTTTTCTGGGACACAGGTGGGGAGGGTGGGGGGGTGAATGCGGGATGCGGGGAGTCTGCCGAGAAGAGCATCTGAGGCACATAATAGCCTGCTTTAGGGCTCTCCCCGCCCCCCTTTGCTTTTTTTTTTATTATTTGAAAAGTGCTTCAAAAGCACGTTTGTAATTTATATCAAAGAATTTCTTTCAAGTTCTGACGTCCCAGGCAAACGTAAGATGCCTGGAATGGGAAGAGGTGAGGAGCGAGAGGGAGGGAGAGACAGACAGACAGAGACAGAGACAGGAAGAGACACAGAGACACAGACAGAGAGAGCCAGAGAGCGGAGACGCCCTTCCCTGGCAGCCCAGCCAGGTGGGGGGTCTTGGCACGGCCCAGGTCTGTGAGAAGCCTTCCTTTGTTCCCTCTGGGAAAGGAATTTCTCTTTGGGTGGAAAAGACCAACTTCTCTGATTTTAGGGAGAGTGGACCTCTTTAGGGGGTCAGGGGAACATTTGGTGACGCGTCCTGCTTTCGACCTCTGGTGGCTTTAAAGCAGCCTTTTCTTCCGCTGTTTGTTGGAGACTACAGCTTGCCCCTGGCCCATGTCCCCGTCCCCCGTGCCTCTGCACCTGCTCCCTGTCCTGGCCTGGGCTTCTGCACACACTTACTACCCTGTCCTGAGGTCGACCTGGCCTCATATCCTGGGTGGGGCTGGGCCAGATCCCCAGGTCCCAGCACTGGATCACGCCTGAGAGTCACTTCAGCCACCGGGAACCCTTCCCCTCCTCTTGCTAAACCCTCGCCGTGTGTGGAGCTTCTAGGGTCAAGAGCCAAAGTATTAAAAATGTCAAAACGGGAGGGTCCTCAGCAGCCGTGGCTCAGTTTCCCTCCCGTGACCCCTGAGGTGCCACAGAGGGGCTCCGGGGGTCCAGGAGGGCGACTTGCCCTCCCTTCACTTTAAAAGTCGGACACACGGAGCTTCTGAGCCCTGCAAGGCAAGGTCAGGGTCAGCCGGGAAGCAGAGGTGGAGGGCTGCTCCCTGCTCAGGCTCCTCCCGGGGAACCAGGGCAGGCTGGGCGGCAGCTCTGTGTGGGCAGGTAAGGGCCACCCTGCTCCTGCGAGGGGTCTCAAGATGCCGTAAGCTCGACCAGGGGCTCTTCGTGAGGCTGGCGTGGGTCTGATGAGGAGCGGCTACTCTTACTATATGAGGAGCTCCCCTTTCGGATCCCCTCCCTTCCCCTTCCTCCTCCCTTCCTCCCTCCCTCCTCCCTCCTCCCTCCCCCCTCCCTCCCCCCTCCCTCCTCCCTCCCCCTCCCTCCCCCCTCCCTCCTCCCTCCCCCTCCCTCCCCCCTCCCTCCCTTCCATCTTCCTCTCCTCTCCTCCTTCTCTTCCATCTTTTCTCCCTCCCTTATGTGAGCCACGTGGGGTCCTGGGAAGAGCCCTGGACTTGGAGCTCAAGGGCAGGGACCTGAGTCCCAGCTCTGTCAGCACGTCTGGGGGACTTGGGCAAGCCCTTCCGCCCTTCCACCCCCTCACTTGTCTCTGTCCTGCAGCAGGGTGTGCTGGACCTGGGCCCCCCGGGACCTCTCTTGCCAGGACATTCTGGGATTCCAGCCCAGGAGGAGTGGGGGTCTCCGCCTGGGCAGCCAGAGAGGCTCGGGTGCCCGGGTGGGTGGGGGTGAGGGAGGGGACCCAGGCCAGGGGCGGGTCAGGCGCCCAGGCCACACCCTCGGTGGGCACGGAGGTGACATCTGCAGGTGGTCAGCAGGTGAGGAGGGCGGGGCCGCAGGGGCACTCACCGTGGGCGCTGGCTTCCCCCCGGACACGATGCAGACCAGAGTGAAGTTCTGGGCCTGGTAGCGGCTGAAGGGGGCAGGAGTGTCAGCGGCCACCACTTCAATGGAGGTGGGAGGAGCTGCCACAAGGAGACAGAGGGGAGCTCGCTGGGGGCTGGCTGGGGTCCCAGGCCTCCAAGGGCACACGGGCACCCACCAGGGGAGCTCAGGGTCCCTGTCTGGGGGCATAGACCCAGGCCGGCAGGCACGACACCAGGAATCCAGAGGCCACCACCGTAAGTGTGTCAGGTCCCCAGGGGGTCACAGTGTGGAAAGGGGACCCTGGAGCTCTGCTGGAGAAGATCTGAGGAGGCAGCAGGGGGCTGAGGACAGCAGGACCAGGGCACTGCAGGCCACAGGGGCTGGCTCAAGTGTGGGCAGTCAGGTCCCACCATGGAGCTGGCTGTGCCCCAGCTGTTAAGGACCCCCTGGGGCAGTGGTGGGCAGAGGCAGGTGACTGGCGCCTCTGGAGCAGGGAGCTTCCCTCCCTTGCTTTCTTGAACTTGGTCACTGTGACCGCAGCCTCCCACCAACTCACCCCCTACTCTCCTCTGGCAAAGCCTGGGCCTGGGCGCCGCGGGGTTTGTGACGGGCACCCGCGGCCTCAGGCCCTCCTGGTGCAAATCCCAGCCGGGTCACGACCACCCCATGCCCTTGGCCCATCACCAAAGCCGGGGCCTCCGCCTCGGGTCCATTAGGTGGCATCGTGGCAGGCAGGCAGCCTGGAGCGCGAGCTGCTGGATCCGAGAGGGTCCCGCACGCACGTGACAGGGATTCACTGTGATACCGTCTCCTCCTCGCCCTGGGCAGGACGGGAGCCAGAATCTTGGGAAAGGCCGGAAGTTCTTGCTTCCCAGCCTTGGGCCACGTGCAGACGCAAGAGTGAGCGCTGCAGGGGCTTGTCCATCCAGTGAAGTTTAATTAAATTCAGCAAATGCCTCCTGCCACCTACTAGGTGCTGGGCACGGTGCCGGGAGCTCAGTGTGGGCACCCAGAGGCGGCGTGGAGCAGCCTGCGGTCGGCGGGGGCGGCAGACACCAGGCCGCTCTATTTGAAGGCCTCCTGAAGGGAAGCCAGGTAGGGGCTGCTGTTCATTCATCCCTGTGGCCGCCCGCTCAGCTCGCTGTGGGCAGGAGGAGGGAACCGACAGGAAGCGCGAGAACGAGGCATGAGGATTGTAATTAAGGAACAGATGGCGAGTGGGGCAGGAACGCCAAGAAGGGAAGAAGCACCGGAATTCTTCAATCGCCCACCAGCTGCAGACGCTGCCATCTGACTGGGATCCCTCAGGAAGAACCGGCAGCGGGTGACCGTCACCAGCGGGGGAGCAGGGGACGCCGGGCTCTTCCTGAGGGTGAAGTCTTTGCAGGCACCAGGTGGGTCTGGGAGGCGGGTTTGTGGATTCCCGTTTTACAGATGGGGAAGCTGAGGAGGTGAGAGGGCCTGGCCAGGTTCTGGCAGCCAGCGGGACGTGGGTCCAGGATCTGAACCCGGGGCCCAGCTTCTCCCCTGCAGCTGCGCCAGGGGAGCTGGGACCACCAGGGACAGTCACTGCCCTGACACACCTCTACCTCCCGAGATGCCGCTTAGTAGGTGGCTGTGGTTGATCCGTGTCCTAAAGGTCAGGGACATGCCAGTTAGAGCTCAGCATAAGGTGGGTGTCTGCAGGTGTGGTGAGCACCCCTTGGGGGAATCCTGAACCTCAGAGCCACACAGGGGCGGGGGTGTCCGTCCGCAAACCACTCCAGGAATAGCACTGAGGAGTAAATGTGATAATCACCACGTGACTGCAGAGCGGGGCAGCAGGCTTCATTCACGTTATCTAACTTTATTTATGGTGTGCTGAGGGTGGGACCTCAGCAAGTACTTTACCACGGAGGTTTACCCACCCCCCCTGCCCTGGACCCTCACTAAGAAAGCAGAGAGTCGAGGACAGTGGCTAAGCGTGTGGACTCTGGATCAGACTCCCCAAGATTCAAAGACCAGCTGTACCACTTACTGTCTGGGTGGCTTTGGGGAAGTCACTTCACCTCTCTGAACCTTAGCTTCCTTATCTGCAAAATGGACTTACAGGGCACTTACAAGGATTCGACAGAGTAGGACCTGTGAAATGTTTTCCCCAAACATAGATCAGCCGCACTTATGGACACAGTTAGTTATTAACATTCTTTATTTGGGGCTACTTGCTAAGGACCAGAAAATAAAGGCTGGCCTCTGCTTCAGGGCATCCGGAGATTAGAGAGCAGACCAGAAGGTGCCTCAACCTGCACCCACACAGTGGCCACGCATGCCAGGAGCATTTGGAATGGGAATTGTCCCAGATCACGTGGGCTGGGATATGAAAGGCACACCAAGTTTTGAAGACTGACTTAACTTTTTTAAAAAAAGCATATGAGATGCCACTGGTATTTCTATACGAATGGCATGTTGGCATGATAAGGTCTTCCAGATATCGGGTTTAATAAATATATTATTAAAATCAACTTCACTTTTCAGTTCTACTTTTCCTAAGGTGCCTATTAGAAAATTCAGAGTTATGGGCGACTCTGACCTGGGCTTCCTGTTGAACAGGTGAGTGAGGTGAGCACAGACAGGCACCCGTCTGCCTGCGGTCACACCAAAGTCAATGACAGAGCCTTGACTGGCACCCAGGCTTCCGAATCGTGGCCAGGGTCCCCGCAGGACACACACGTGCGTGTGCACACACACACATAGATACTGGAGATCTGCACCCGAGGCACGCACACCACCCACACAGGCCTGATTGGGAGCTGTGTTCCTGTCCCTCGTTATATTTCTGAGCAGGTGTTAGCAATACGTACAGTTAATCAAGCTCATAAGACAATAACGGATTCCGTGGTGTGGACCGTGAGGCAGCCGAGTTGCCGCTGTCACCACAGACAGCCCCGGTCCCCCCACTCTCCCATCAACGTCTCCTCGGGCACCGTGACCTGGGAAAATGTCACTCTGCATCTTGCTTCCTGTCACTTGGTAGAGGGCTCCAAGTACAGGCCGGCAGAGAACAGTCCGTGCCTGGGAGTCCCCTGCTGGCCCAGGATGCTGGCCCCACGCGTCTCTCTCTCTCTCCTTCCCCTTCTCTGTCCTTTCCCGGGACTGAGTGCTGCATCTTGGGCTAAAGACACCACCATAACTCCCCCCGCCCCCAGTCTCCCCCCTCCAAAGCCTGGAGTCCTTTCAGTTTATTTCTCACTTTGACTTAAGTGGACCAGGGGCTTCTAGAAGTTTCCTTGATTAATTCTGTCCAGCATCAGGCTAGCGGAAGCGGCTTCCTGTGTGACACAGCTGCGGGTCCCTGTTAACCTCCGTGGCCCTCGATCCTCGGCCACCGAGGGAGGCAGGAAGTTATCTGAGACGCGGCATCGATGTGGACACATGCAGTAACGGTCCAGTGACCGGTTTTATGAAATCAGCTCTGAGGTATCGCCCATCTGGTCATCGGGACTCTCCCTGCAGATAACGGGGCGGGTCTCCTTTGCTCTGTGAATCAGCCTGTGGCCTTTGCGACTCGGCAACACAAACCTGATCTGAGAGAAACCCCAGGATTCTTGGACAGGGACATCTGCCCTGAGTCTAACTGTGACGACCACAGTCCAGTTCTCCTCCCAGGCAAGATGCCCCCCCCCCGAAGCCCCCAGGGCACCAGCTCCCCGTCTCTGCTGCCAGCCCCATGGGTCTGAGGGCAGATCGGTCTCCTCTCTGGACATCAATCTTCCTGTCTATAAAATGGATTCAACCAGACACAGCTGCCAACCTTGGGCTTCCAGGGGCAGAAGCAAATAAAAATGTGGACAAAGCCCTCCTGTGAGGCCAGAGGGCGGAACCAGCAGAGTGCACAGCCTGTCCTACCTCCCAGCTGCCCACACCCTCCCGCGGTGGACAGGGATGCACAGGGGCACTTCCGTCCCTCCTAGGAGTGGCTGTGTCTCCAGGAAGGGACAATCTCCCCTGCCCCTCAGATGCCACTCCATGTCCCTGCTTGAGTGCCATTTATCACGGGGAGGTCATCAATTAGATTTTGGGGAAGGATGGGGAGGCAGACAAGCTCAAAATTATATTACTTGCAAAAAATCCATTCTCCCCGCGCAGCGCGGCCGCTCTATGGACTGCCTGCCCCTCCTTCTGGCAGCCCGTCAAGACAGAAAGAGAAAACTACCCTCTTAATGTAAGTGTCCGCGAGTATGAGTGTCCCTCCGTGTTCCCTATTTTAACTTCTTTCTTTTTGGGTCTCACTCCTGCTTTTTTTCCTCCTCCATCTACTCCACGGGTCTTTCTGCTCCTTCCAGATGCCCCTCAAGAGAGTGCCCTCTGCAGGAAGCCTGCTGCGCTGCAGCCACACTGACCCCACCAGGCCGTCCTCTGTGCCCCACACATGCTGGTCCCACCTCACCAGTCTCCTCCTCCAGGCAGCCCTCCTGGACGAGGCTGGGCCAGGCCCTTTCTCCTGGGTGTCTGGAGCATCCTGTGCCTGTCTTACTCATTGCAGTTTGTCATTCTGTCCCAGGTCCACATCTATCCCTGCTACATAGAGTGTTGGGGGGGGGGGCTAACCTGTCTGTTTCCAAACCAACCTCAAAGCACTGGCCGCCCACACAGTACTTTCGTCTCCATTCTCCTTTGTTCCCCTCCTTTCTCTGAGCACAGACAAGGGTACAGCTTGCTGAGGGGGAACCCCAAAGACCCCACAGTGAGGGGACCCTGCCCCCATCTCCAGCCATCTCCTGAAGGGACCCCCCATCACCAGGCTGCAAAACCACGGAGGGCTTTTCCTTTGTCTTTTTATCTCCCTGCATCTGCGGCAGCTCCGTGTCACCCCTGGTCTGGGCTAGGCTCCCCTTTCCTTCCTAGGGTGCCCTGTAGTGGATCATTAGTACAGACCGTGACTGTGACTTTCTCTGACTCTGCCCACGAGAAGGTAAGCACCTTGAGGAGAGGAACTCTCCTTAGTGTCTGTCACATCCCAGGGGCCTGGCGACAGGGGCTTGCTCAATGAACAATGCGGGAAAGGAGGGAGGAGTCGGGGGAGGGGGCCCGGGTGTCCCCCCCTCCAGTCCCTGCCCACCCAAGTCCTCCCTTCCAGTCGAGGCCGGACCCCCAAGGAAGGAGGAAAGAGCAACTCTGTGTTTTATGGGAAAATTAAATATTGAGCTGAGTAGTAACAGCAGTCAAGGGGGAAAAAACCCTACAAAAAGTCCCCAAATGGAGCCGCCATCGTGAGATAGAGATAGAAACGCAGCCTCTGCGCTTGCACGGGCTGCAATGGGCCCTTTTATGCGGCAGCTGCTGAGCCGAGCGTCCCCAGCTCAAACTTGAACTTGGCCTTGCTCAAAGGAGGGGCGGGGACGTCTCGGGTCTAGTCGTTGCCCGCGCGCGTGTCCCGTGCCACTGCCCAGGGATCCTCCCCACGGGGGCTTTTCGGAGTGGTCTCCGGAGGCTGCGGGTGGGCACTTCTACCCACCCTCCTCCCGCCCCCCGGGGAGCGCTGGCAGCGCCCGCTCACCTGCCTCGCCCTCCCCTGCCAGCTGTTGTGCGTGCGCTGTGGCAGAAGAGAAAATTAACAGCCCCAACCGGAGGCTCTGGCTGGCTGCAGGGGGAGCGCGGGGTGCTGGGGGGGGGGAGCTGCGTGCAGGCGGCGAATCCGCGGGGCGGGCGCGCAGGTTACTGCAGGTCACTGCTGGTGGGGAAGTAAAACCCCAAGCACTTAAAAGGGTGGAGGGGAGGCCTGGCCACAGGTTTTGTGCAAGCTGGATTTGCACGCTAGCGCTATTTTCTAGACTCTTCCTTTAGAGTACGTTCCCAGGACCAGCAGCGTCGGCATCTCCTGGAACCTGGGCGGATCTGCAGATTCTTGAGTCCCTTTCCAGATCCCGCCATCTGGGTGTGACTCGCTCGCCAGGCGATCCCAGGGCAAGTCTAGAGGAGCCTCTGCCCTGACCTGCGCGGCGCCGTTTGGCTCATCTCTAAATTCCGGGTGACAAGAAACGCTCCCGGTGTTGCTATGTGAACCAATGGCTTGGACTCTAGTAGGTGCTCAGTCAGCAGAAGGGGCTCCAGGGAATTGGGAAAGCTCAGCCTCTGCTTCTCCAGGCCCCAGAACAGGGCAGAGTCAGCACCCGGAGTCTCCGGGGCTCCATGCACTGATTGGGTCAACGGACCCCCAGTTTCCAAAGCCCGCCTGGGCCAACTTTCTATGCCTGTCTTGATTGGCTGCTTGCCGGGGTTCCAAGTTTTCTGATTGTTCTCCTCAGCTGCCAGTCCTGGGTGGACCCCCGCTGCTCCTGAGGGTGCCTGTCCCGGGCAGGGCGGGGAGGAGAGGGGCGGGGCCCGGCGGCGTTCTGCTGCCTGGAGGTGGCCTGTGCGTGGGTGACCGTGTCTCCTCTCCCAGGCCATCGTAGTTTATGTGACCACAGAGTGAATGTGCTTAAGTCCTACGCTAGGTTCCGTTTCTGCAGAGATGAAATCTATGGGGTGTGACATGAATTCTTTTTAAATAGCAGTGGGGCTGGCCAATTTGGGGGATGTTTTCAATAAGCCCCAGAGGTGCACATTACACACATGAGCAGTTTCTCCCAGTGCTGTGTTTGCAGCTTTATGAGAGAAGCTTCTGGAAGCCTGGGGAAGCTTGGGGAGGCCCGGTGGCCGCACCTACCCTGTGGCAGCAGCTCCCAGCTGCTCGGCCAGAGGACGGGGGGGGGGGGGGGGGGAGGTCTCGGCCACACCTTCCGTCTGCAGCCCCCCACCCCCGCCAAGGACTACCCCTGTCCCTCCACCGAACCGTGTCCCTCCACGGCCAGGGCTTTGGCTAACTCTAGCCTTATCTGCCAAGGTCACGGCCCTTCGCTTGGACGCCAAGTGTCCTTTAGGCAGTTGCTTGGCTTTCTGGGCCCCTCCCAGGGGACAGTGATGACAAGAGATGTCAGTGTGGGGTCCGTGGGGAATGAAGTACAGAGAGTGTCGGACTTAGATGGTCCCGGTTACAGCGTTTCAGCTTCATGCTGGGAAAGTGACACACGCTCAGTGGAACCCGTCCTGGTTGGGTTTGGGGTTCTGGTCTTTTCCATGGATATCACCCTGACACTCTCTCCATGGGGGCAGTGGGGTGGCAGCGGGTCAGCCTGGCCATCACAAGGGAAACCCCCACTGACCACCCACCGCGGCTGTGCTTGGCCCCTAGTGAGCACACACTAAATTTTACTTGATGCTGTGTTTTTATTTGCTGGTGTGTGTGTGTGTGTGTGTGTGTGTGTCTGGGGACAGAGGCGTCCAGAGCTGAAATTCTGTTGGGGCTTTTGAGGCCGATTTCTAGTGACCCCCCACAATTCCTCATTTAAACAGGGGCCGCAGAAATGCCTCAGGGTCCGCTCGCTCCCCAGCCCTGGATCACAGTGCAAGGCCACCCCAGCCTCCCATGGCACCTGGGCCGTGGCCACTCTGCCCCCCACGCCCTGGCTCAGAGCCTGTCTGCCAGCGGGATCCCCGGGGGCTTTCCTGCCCAATCAGCGTTTTAGGATTGACTTCCCGAGTCAGAGGGCAAGTCAGTCATCTGTGTTGCTGCCGCTCAGAAAGCAATTTCCAGGGAGGAACTGTGAAGGGCGTGTGGTGGGAAGGGGGCCGGGTGTTTTCCCCTCCTGGGCATTTCGCCATGAAAAGGTCCAAACCGTGCTCTACGGTGACCGCTCGGCACCGTCGCCCAGTTCTGCAGAGAACTCGCCTCTCCCTGCTTTGCTGAGTGTCCATCGCCTCGTGGCTGGGGGTGAGGGGGGTGGGGGCCTCAGAGATCCAGCGCCAGGCCCCTCCTGGTGGCCTTGCCCCTGCCCCGGGTGCTGGGGCCTCAGCCATCTGGACGGGGAAACCGAGGCAGGAACCTGCTGCTGGGGAGCAGCAGAGTCAGGCCTGGGTCCCAGGCCGGGGCGACTCGGGTGTGATCCTGGGCGCAGGTTCCCCTCTGCAGGGGCAGTGGGTGCTCGCTCTCCCCAGGAGTGTCTACGGGCTGCGTCCCTTGGGGGTCGCCCTGGACTCGGCTCTCCGGCCTCGTACAGCTCTGGGGACACCTGTAGGCTCGGCTCCCGCTGCTCCCTAAATCACTGGGCCGGAGGCGCCGCGTCCCCACAGCCACATATCACTGGTAATTAAGGGGCTGTCCCAGGGAGGGGAAGTCTACCTTCTGCTGGAGCCACTAAATCCAGCTCCCAGGGAGCAGAGGATAAAGCATGGCGCTGACCTGACACTTGTCAAGGTCTAATGACGCTCCGCAGACTGCTCCAGCAGGGTCGGAGGCGGGAGGTGATGGACGCCAGGGCAAGAGGGGAGCCAGACACAGAGGGTCCAGGGAGGCGTGGAGCCTGGGGCCGCAGCCCTGCCTGGACAATTCAAGTCTCTTCCTCCTGCTCAGGAGGCTGTGGTGGGCCATTCTACATGAGGCTGTAGAGAGGCTCTGGAGCCAGGTGATCTGGGTTTAGAAAGAAGCTCTGCCACTTACTCGCTGTGTGACCTTGGGCAAGTTATTTAACCTCTCTGGACCTTGGTTTCCTCATTGATTCAAACAAGAATAGTAAAAGTAGTGACTTTTTAAAGCTTATGAAATTCAGTGCATCAACATGTTTAAAGTGCCTGAAACAACATTTGGCACTTACAACATTCACCATTTGTCCTATATTGAAACGAATCCCCATCTCCTGTGGCCCTCTTGGGAGAGCGGGCCTCCCTCAGTCCTGTCCCCAGAGCCGGCCCACGGGAGAGAGAAGCTTATAAACGTGGGTTCACTCAGAGGATTAGCAAGAGTGAGGGGTGAATGAGCCCAGGGCCTGTCACCCCCCAGCCAGACCTGAGCTCCCTGGAGAGGGGAGGTGACCCCCAGCGTGTGGCCCCAGGGACGAGATGCAGGACAGATGTAGGTGCTGCTTCACAGATTGTCTGCTCTCTGGCTCAAATCAGGGGCTTCCCAGGTCACACCCAGGACGGGCCTCAGAGGCCTGGACTCCACCGGCAGCCAGGCCTGGTCCCCGGGGGGAAGAGTGGGGTCCAGTCCAGACCCTCGTTTTCCGTGTGAGCCGACTGGCGCTGACCCCACCCCCGACGGCCAGCCCAGGCGTTTCGCGCTGTCCTGTGAAGTTGAGGCCCGTGTCGGGGGACCCTTGATCCAGAGGCCATATGGCAGCCCCAGTGCTCCCTGCGCGGACAGCTGGTGTCCCTTCCTGGGGGTCGGGGGCTGGGCTCGCGCAGGCCTGAGCGCACACCTCACCTCGCTCACCGCTGGGGGGCACTGGGCACGTCCGGACCTCTCCTGGCTGCCCCTGGTCCTCTCACTGGTCCTAGGGTATTGTGGGGGAGGAGAGAGGGCCACTGAGGGACGCTGTGGGCTGGGGCAGGGGCAGAGGGGGCTGCGGTCCAGGGCACCTGCCTCGGCGGGGCCGTGTTCAGAGACGGGTGGGAGGATTCTGGAAGCTTCTCAGGAGGCAGTCAGGCAGCAGGCAGACCTTTGGGGCTGGAGCTGGGAAGGACTGTCCTTGCGAGATGACCTGGCTAGCTTCTAAGTGCTCCTCGGAGCCTCACGCCCATCTGTCTGGTCCCTCTCTGAGCTGGCTCTCAGCCGGCGACCTCCACCAGCTGGGGGGGGACGTGGGTGGGCAGGCTGCAGGCAGAGTGGACGTCCTCCCTCCAGGCCCCCAGTGGCCTCCGGACACTCAGGAAGACAGGCCCGGGCTCTGACGTGTCGCGTGCCGCTTCGAGGAGCTTGGCCTCTCTGGCCTCACTCCTCTGGGCCGCGGGCCTGGCTCTGGCCGGCTTCTGACAGCCCAGTTCCGCCACCCGCCTCGGCCCCGCTGCCCGTCTAACCGCCCTGCGGAAGCTTGGCTGGCAGACAGAGGTCCACGGGGTCCTTGGGCCCGTGGCCTGGCGTCTGCACCCAGTGGCCCATTCTCTACAGTCCCCGTGAGCTGAGTGACATCAGGCGGTTGCCCGGGTGCCTTCCCAGCAGAGCCTCTGCATCCAGCACCGGGTCCTGCGACATCTCCCCATCTGTCCCCATCTCTCTATCGGCTCCCACACCCCGGGGCTTCTGATTAGAAAAGCCTCTCGGGTCCAGCTGCTGCACAACTGCCCAGGCCCCGGGGCTGGCTCCAGGCCTCTCTCGCCTTCTAACAGCTGCCCTGTCCTCGTTAAGAGGCCAGCCTCCTGAAGGCCACACTGCAGCCCAGCAGATGCCACCGTAGCTTCTACTTAGCAGAGAGGGAACCCAAGGCCCAGGGAGTCCAGTAACCTGCCAAGGGCCACGTTCCAGTTAGAGGTGGTGGAGCGTAGTGGTTGGGTCCAGACCCGTACCAGACCCGTGTCCTGGGGCGGAGAGTAAGAGCCCTGCAGAAGCTGTAACTTCTCAGTTTACACACTTGTGAAATGGGGAAAGTAATAACAGGACCCGCCTCAGAGGGCTGTTATAAATGATATAGCAGGTGCCTAGCGGAACTCTACCTGGTGTGTAGTAAATGCTCAATAAACATTAGCTGCTTTTATTACTATTAGTTGCAGGACCAGGTAGAAAATTTATGTCTCAATCCAAAGCCCACACCTTCAGCCATTCCTCAACTCTCCGAGGAACTCAGCTCCTTATTTACGACCAACCTAATTTAATGGAGGGAGAATTTTCCAGTCGGGGATTATCCAAACTCCTCCTTTTCTATTTTAGAGGATGTGGTGGCTTGCATGTCCCTCACCCAGAGCGGTAGGAAGGGGACAGGGAGAGGAGAAGTGGACATAGGCCTGCCTGGGCGGCAGCTTGGTCCCCAGGCCCTGGGCCTCTGGGGTGGGGGGTGGAGTCCGAGTTCTTGCCTCCCCCTGTCTTTCTTGGTGCCCCCTCGGGTGTCTGAGTAGCTCAGATCTGGATCCCAACCTGCCCGGGCCTCCTGTGCACGGCAGCCAGTTGGCCCCCTGGAGTCCGTGGCCACTGCTGTCGCCTGGGGCTGTTAATGTAATTAGATGAGTCCAGCAGGGGGCTCATCCACTTAGGTTCCAGACGGGGGACCAGCTGGTAATTTTCTGCTCGGCAGGTGTCCTGGGGGCCAAGGGGGGGGTGGGGGGGCTGTGGCTCTGACTCTTGCTTTCAGCAACTCTGCCCGGAGGTCTAGTGACCTCAGCCGGGCAGGCTCCGTCCACCGACCAAACCTGCCCCTGGACGGGTCACACACCCCAGCAGTGTGGGCTCTGCCGGCCGTCGGTGCCCGGGCAGCCCTCTGGAAGGGGCTCCTGCCGACCACCCCGCTTTCCCACTCGCGTCCCTCAGAGAAGCAGAGGAGTGTGGTGCCTCTGTCCTGCTCTGGCTGCCGGGGACGAGCAGCCTCTGAGGGGCACGGCTCTGCTCCCGGCCCGGATCCCCCCACGCCCCTGGGGGGTGCGGACTTTCTCCTTCACGGGTCAAGAGGGGGTCTTAACGCCCCAACTTCTGGGCCTGGGAATCCACTTCTTTTTCTGAACAGGAACGCCAGGGCGGGGGGTCCAGAGAACCAGGTTGGAGACTCAGGGTCCGTCTCTCCAGAGCGCCTAGGTTCTGGCCAGGCTCACAGATGGGGCTCACGGGGTCCCCCACTCCCCTTTCCCCCCAGAGCCTCGTCAGCCCCAGGTCAGTTGTTTCAGTAGGAAAGTTGGAGACACGGGTCACAAGGGAGCTACCTGTGGGCCCATGGCCCAAAGTCCCGCAGCTGGGGAGCCGCAGAACCCAAACAGAAGGGGCCAGAGGGCTTTAGAAAGCACAGGCGCGCCCGAGGGTCGGCTCCCGGACAGGGAGCAGGAGACGCAGCCCAAAGGAAGCCTCGCGTTCCAGTCCACTGGTTTTCAACAAGGACGCCCAGAGGACTTGATGGGAGGGATCACATAATCAGCCACTGCACCAGACCCGGGAGGGTGAGAGCTAAAATTGCACAAACTACTAGAAGAAAAGTGCAGGCGTGAGTGTGACATTGCACTCGCAAAAGCTCCTTCGCTGGGACACTAGAAGAGCAAGGATAAGAGATAACTAGACTTTGCTGAAATTAAAGCCTTTGTCCTTCAGGGGACGCCACCAAGCAAGCAAACTGAGAGCCACAGAATAACAAGAAAATACGCAAATAAATATCCGATGGGGGACTACTTGCTTCTAGATGAGGAAGACTTAGAACTTAATGTTAAAAAGACAAATAACCTGATTGTAAATGACCAAAGGATCTAAATCGGTATTTCTCCAAAGACGGTAACAAGAAAGGGACGGTGCTCTATGTTCCTGGCCGCGAGGAAAACGTAGACCCAGCACTTCATATCTAAAACGATGACTTGACTTAAAAGACAGACAATAGAAAGTGTTGACAAGGATATGGAGAAGTTGGGACCCTCCTAAAGCCACTAGTGGGACTGTGAAATGGGTCAGCTGCTGTAGAAAACCGGTCACTCATTCCTCAAAGGGTTAAATGCAGACTTGCCATTTGACCTAGTAATTCTACCCTAGGTATGTAGCCAGGAGAACTGAACTAGGCATTCACTCAACAACTTCCACATGAATGTTTACGGCAGCATTAGTCATGATCATGAAAAGCTGGAAACAACCCAATGTCCTTCCATCCATGAATGGTAAACACACGTGGTCTCTCCACACAGTGGAATATTATTCGGCAGTGAAAAGGAATGGAGTCCTGATCCCACACTTCAACATGGATAAGCCTTGAAAACATGAGAAGTGTGAGAAGCCAGTCACTAAAGACCACATTTTGTATCATCTGTTTTATATGAAACACCCAGAACTGATGAATCCATAGAGAGAGAAAGAAGAGTCCAGGTTTCCTAAGACGGGGGGAGGGGGGGGAGGGGGATGGGGACATGGAGCTGGGCAGTGATGGTAATGGATACACCTTTTCTTTGGGGAATGATGAAAATATCCTAAAGTTGGAGGTGGTGTTTCACTCCTGTGAATGGGATGAAAGTCCCTGAATCATACGCTTTCAATGAGTCAATTATATGTTATATTAGTATCTCAATAAAATCACTTTCTAAAAGAATAAGGGAGGCTAAAACTCCACCCCCAATAAAAATTCAGAATATACTGAAAAACAAACAAAAAACCAAGAACATGCCAGGTGTGTTACCATCTATTCTTTGGTGGGGGAGGGGGGTGCTGTGGCCCCTGGCTGGGATTTGGAAAGATCTGGTGCAGGGTGGTGCACTCTGGCCTCAGGTTCCAAATGTCTACTGCACCCGCCAAGCTCACGTGGAAGCCTCCAGAAGAGAGAGAAGGGGCCCTGAGATGGAAGGTCTTCTCAGTGCTTATCAACGTGAGCCTGGACCCCTGCTCCAGGTGCACTGGTAGACGCTGGGGACGTGGCAGGGGACGTCCGCTTGGTTTCTTCATCTGTCAGAGGGAAACCGGGGGGTGACCGCCCGTCAGGATTTTGAAGTTGTTTAATGAGTTAACACTGGAAGTGCTTAGCACAGTGTCTGGCTATTAGAAAAGCACCGTGGCAGGTGGCCCGTGTCATTGGGCGCACAGAGCGTGTCACTGAATCCTGTTCTGCTATGTCGTGGGTTGGAATCGTGTCCCCAGAAAAGCATCTGGACGTTCTGGGCCTGGACCCTGTGCGTGTGGAGACACGGCCTTTGCAGACATGACCAAGGTGAGGTGAGGTCTTGCTGGATCACAGAGGGTCCTGATCCAGTGACAGGTGTCCCTATAGGACAGGAAGTGTGGACAGATACTCAGCCCCTCAGGGAGACGGCGATGACCACAAAGGCAGAGGCATCCACAAGCCAAGGGAGGCCTGTCATGGCCCCAGGAAGAAGGAGCAGTCCCCCAGGGCTTCCCGGGGGCCGGACCGCGGTTCTGCTGACGCCGGGTTTCAGGCTCAGGCTCCCGGGCCGCGAGACCTATTTCCCGAGTCGGGTCACCGGGTCCTGGCCATTTGTCCCTGGCAGCACTGGGAGACGGACATGTTCACCAAAGCAGTTCATTCTGCGTGTCTCAGAGCCACCTGCCCTGGCGGGGCGAGTCCCCCAGGAGGGTCCCCTCTGGGCCCTGGACCTGGAGCAGGGCGTGGCCCCGGGACACAGCTCAGGAGGGAGCTGTAGAGCCATTTGCATGAACAGGTGAGGCCCAGGTGGTGACCTTGTCTGAGTGTCACCTGCTGTGAGCGGCCTCACTGACCACCTTGTTTCCAACAGCCCCACGTCCCTCTGCTTGTCCATGGCTGTTGGTCACCTGTCCCCCTGGTGCCCTGCCCGAGGACCCGCGTTTTCTCCTGACTTGTTCTGGCTGCAGCTGGGTGCGTGGGGCAGGGCCTGGGGGCGCTGAGGGATGAGCGCGGGTCGAGGTGCCCGGGCACGAGGCGCAGGCCACCTTAGACATGGACAGAAACACGTTCCTTTCTGGAAAGGAGGCCAGCGCTGGGCTGTCCACGTCAACTAGGATTTGCAGCTGGCCTGCTGGCCCCTGGGGCAGGGGTAGTGGATGAGAAATAAATAGGGACTGGGGCCCAGAGACAGAGGGCGTCACCTCTGTCCCCTCCTTCCCCCCGCCATGGACAGACCCCAAAGGGCAGAGAACCCTGTTGGCCAAGGAGACCTTGGGCACCGAGTGCTCTCATCCAGAGCCCAGTCCTCACGAGGTCCCCCTCTCGAATGCCCAGTGCCATATGCTCAGTTGACATTTGCGTGACTAAGAGCCTTTATGTCAAATGGGGGGTGTCCCCTTGCAGTCACGGTGGCTCTAGGGGCATCAGCTCTGGCTCAGGCAGACCTGATGGGTCCCCCAGCTCTGTCCCCCACGTGGCCAGTCCCTTACACTCCCAGAGCCTCTGTTCCCTCACCTGTGAATCTAGGATGACCTCACCCAGGACCTGGTGCGGGTCACGTGACTGCCTGTCACCAAGCAAGGGCCGGGCAGGGCAGGTGGCCCTGAAAGGGCCCCTGGGTGGCAGAGAAGCACTTTCTGGGAACCACAGGAGCCACGGCTTAGCCTGGCGTGGCCGGGAGTGGGGAGGCCGCCCTCGTGACATTTAATTGATGGTCACAGTGTGTCCTTAGCCTGCTCCCCCTCCCTGCACGCCCCAGAGCACCTGGGCGGTCCTTGCGTGACTGTCCATGGGGTGTCCAGGGCCAGCACGAGGCTCTCAAATCGGCTCACAGTTTATTGGCAGCTCAGGGGAAAGCGTTTTCAGGGCCTGTGCAGCACACACCCCCGGTGTCACCCAGGGCTCCCAGATGTCCTTCCCCGCCACACAGTGGGCTGCCACAGGCGCGAAACGACAGTGGCCACTGCGTTTTCATCTTCACCCGGGGCCTCTGCAAGTGGCCGCGGGGGCCAAGGGCCTGGCTCCTGCACCTCCCCCCAGGTGGCCCTGGGCTCGCCCAGCTCCTCCGCTGCCCTGGCCACCACCCTGGGCACCTCCCTTGGCCTCCAGCTTGGGTGGGGCTGCCTTGTCCCACCACTGGGCGCCCCTCGGCTTTCGTGGGAAATATTATTCATGAAGGAAGAGGAGGTGGAGGCCGGAGGGGAGGACGCTGTTTGAACCTTTTCTCGGCCTGGCCTTTACCTGATGGGATCACGTTTGTCACAGGACATGCTATGTATCAGTCACCCAGAATGCGCCCGGCCCTGGGTCCAGGATATTCTGCTGTGTGGATGACCTCACTGAGCCTCCGCCGGCCAGGCCTGGGCTCCTCTGAGCTGCCTGGGCAGGGGCTCCGGGCAGCTCCTCCTCAGGCCGGCCATGGACAACCGAGACGCTGCATGAGACTGCAGTCAGCCCCTCTGCTGCCCCTCCCGGTCACCGCTCTGGACCTTGCTGAAGGATGAGCCCATGGCTCTGGGGCCAGGAGCAAGTCCTTCCCCTCCCTGGGCCGCAGTCTCCTTGTCTGTGACGGGGGAGAGCCTTCGGTCATCGTCCCCGGGTATCTGCCGGGAGTCCCTTCCAGGACGCTGTGCAGATGCTGGAATCTCCAGATGCCCAAGTCCCTTATATAAAGTGACGTTAGCATCTGCATTTAACCGGTGCGCACTCAAGTCATCTCTGATGGCTCATGATTCCCAGTACAAGGTCGCGCTGCGAGGACAGCTGCTGCTTCACCGTGTGGTTCAGGGAACGGTGACAAGAAACAGTCCTTATGTGGTTGGCGAAGACACAATTTCTAAAAATCATTTTCAGTTCACAGTTGGCTGCATCTGCGGGCGCAGAGCCCACCTGACACCCACCTGGGGCTGCACCCAGGGCCGGGGCCTACGTGATGGAAAGCCCTCTGAGCAGGCCCCTGGGTGAGGGGGCGGGCTGCCCTGAGGACCACCAAGCAGGTTCCGGTTCCCTCTCCAGGGTCGCGCACCAGCCCGGCACACCCTGGCAGAGGAGGCAGAGCGCGGGCATCAGGGCTTCTGGGGAGCCAGGGCCCACGAAGCTGTGCTCCCTAAAACATCCACTACCCAGGCTGCCGTGACCCAAGGCCACGACCAGAGGCCAGAGAGGCCGCCAGGGCCCTGGGCAGGAGACAGCCCCCCCAGCAGGAGTGCGAGCTGGGCGAGGAGGCAGGCGCCTTGTCTCTGGTACAGTGGGGAAACTGAGGCCCGGGGAGGATGAGGAGCCTGAGGTTACACGGTGCAGCTGGGATTTGGACCCAAAGCAGTATGTCCCCAAATCTGTGCTAGAGAGACAAGGGACACCCTCCTGTGTGGGGTCAGGTGAGGTGGGGCTGGAAGAGGAAGGAGAAACAGGGGCTGAGTCACAGGTGCAGAGAGAGAGAGAGAGAGAGAGAGGGAGAGAGAGATGGGGGGCCACCAAGATAGAGGCTTAGTGTCTGGCCACGGTTTCTCAGTTTGGTCCCTGGCCGGCAGCGTCAGCACCCCGGGTCCTGTGAGGCCAGCTGCCCTGGCTGCCGGCCCCGCTGAGTTGGAGCGGCCGGTGGGCACGGCCATCTGGACTCCAGGGGTTCTGACGCGTGACGCTCACACTGGAGAACCGCTGGCTCCTCTGTTTCTGCATCTCCAAAATGAGACTCATAACGCTAGTGACTCAGTACTCTCAGTCCTGTCAGTCACGACACATGCCAAGCACTTAGCCTAGTGGCCTCAGAAGGGCCTCTGAATCCCTCCTCGGCAAACTAGCCACAGCCCACCCGCAGGGACCTTTTCCGACACGTTGCCACATTTTCCTCCTGGTATTTATCAGAATCACTGCGCTGACCGCTCATGAATGTGTTTTATGGCTCCTCATTCACTGAGCGCAACTCCCTAAAAGCAAGAACTTTGTCCTAGTAAAAGTTTGTGTCTTCTGGGCACTGTGTGGTGGCAAGTGCCTGTAATACCAGCTACTTGGGAGGCTGAGGCAGGAGGATCCTAAGTTCAAGGCCAGCCTCAGCAACTTGAGTCCCTGAGCACTTAGCCAGACCCTGTCCCAGAACCAAAACTGAAACAAACGGGGAACTTGGAGGCAGGGCCTCACGGTCACCCCTGGGCACGGCCTGGTGGCTCCCCCAGTGCTCCCAGACCTGAACGGCAGGTGTGTGGCAGGCGGTCCCCAGGGCGCACACCCCCCCCACACCCACCCCTCCTTCTGGGGCCCCGGGGCCAGGGCCCTGCACTCACCCATGACGTTGAGGAAGATGTTGCCTGAAGCTAGGACCACCTTCTCCCTGGTGGCCCGGTCGTAGATGCCCACGTGGCACTCATAGGGACCGTTGTCTGAGATCCGGACCTCGGGCAGCCTGTGGGGAGGCAGAGGACAGATTGAGGACAGGATCCTGGAGCAGGAGTGGCAGTGAGGAGACCGCGGCTGTCCCTCCTGGGGGCCTGTGCCGGGCCCGGGGGACAGGCACACTTACGGAAGCCCCACTGTGTGCAGGCCCCCTGCTCTGTGCTGCGGGGGAGCCAGGTGGGGACCTGTGCTCAGCTGGAGCCCAACCTGTGCCCCGGGGACCTCAGAGCCGTGGTTTAGCTGTTGGGCTGGTGACACAGGTGCTCACCAGCTCCATGACATGCCGTGGTCACGGGGTACAGGCCCCGAACCACCAGGACCCCCTTCCACTTAGGGACTGGTTTCCCCTCCATCAACCGGAAACCGAGGCGCAGGGGAGTCCTCATGCCCCCACCCCATGTTCCTGCTCCACACTGCCACCGGCACTGGACCCCAGTCCTGGGGACGTGGAACAGGAGCACAGTAACATTCCATCCCCAGGAGCCCCCATCATGAGCGCCCAGGAGGCTGGGAAGCCCCAGACCCTGCCCCAGGCCCTGCCCGAGGGCATGGCAACAGGGCTCTCTGAGCCTGGACCAGGGTCAGTGGGCCCCGCCTGGGGCGCTCAGACTGGAGAGATCCCCAAAACTTCTCTAGACTCTTCCTCTAAGAGGCCAGAGAGTCCATGCTCTCACACACAAAGGCCACTCTGGGGAGCGCGCAGAGCCCAGCAGCACAGAGGGGTGTGGGGGGGAGGGGGAGGGGAAGTGGGAGGGGTGGGGGAGGGGGAGGGGAGGGGCGCAGCAGAGCTTCACTCGCGCCCATTGCCTCTGGACCCGGTCATCTTCCCCAGCTGCAAGCTGCCCTGTGCGTCTCCCTGTTCATCCAAGGATTCAGACGTGGTAGGAACCTTCTCGCTCACAGTGTGGAAGAACAGGTCGTGGATGGGATTGGCCCTCGGCCGTCCCTGGGTTCTGGATCTTTCTCGGGGGCTGCAGGTCAGATCAAGTGGACCCCAGGTGTGGTCTTTCCCGTCCTCTATTCTGGAAGGACCCTGAGGTGGTGCGAGAAAGCCAAGTTCCAGCTCTCCCTGGCGGCCCTGATCCCGTCACCCGGGGATGCAGGCTGTCCCTCTCTGGGTTTCCTTTTTCCTAAAGTGGAGGTGACCCCTCACAGGACCTTTGGAGTGCAGTACAAGGTGCCCGGGACTTCTGTAAACCAGAACGCTGCGGATGGACACAGGGCCGTGATGTGTCCGGCGTCCTCCGCTGTCCTGTGGGCGGAGGGAGCTCCTGGCACGCGGGCCCTGGGCACTGACCGGCAGGAGCCTGGGCCTGAAGTCACTGCCGGGTGGGTGACCTGCAGCAAGTCCCAGCTGTCTGGCTGCAAGATAGAGGACTCTGAAGGACTTCCCGGGGCCCGGCCGGGGGCCTGTCAGGGAGCCGGGCAGGAGGCCAGCTGGGCTCGGCGCTGGGAGGCCGTCCTTCTCTGCTCTCGGGGGTCCTCCCCACCTGCCCAGCCTCCCGCCCGCCTGTTCTGCTGGGCAGGGTGACCTCGGCCGCCCTGGAGGAGTCACTCATTTTCTGCCCCCTGTCCTTGTCTTCCTGCTCCTGGTTCCTCAGGACCCAGTGTCCCCCATCCCGCTGCCACCCCCACACGGGGGCTCCCAGGGCTCTCCCTGGGGGGCGGAGACAGCCGCGGCCCCTCCCTCCCGTGCACATTAGCATCAGCAGCACCTCATTTGCATAGAGTGTGCGGGAGGCCGACATCTGGTCCCCCACTGAGGGCTGGAGAATGGGGGTGGCTCCCATCAAGGGAGGAACTTGGTGGAGGCGAAGCTGCCACCTCCCCTCCCATCCTCCCACAGAAAGCACCAAGACAGTGGGAACAGCAGGGGACCATCTCCCCTGGGGAAAGATTCCTTTGTTTGTAACTCCGTTAGACTGAAAAAGTAAGTCTCTGGTGGCACGGTTACTGAGTGACAGTCACCTAGAGTGACATGTTTTGGCGACACTCGCGGGTGTTTGTTAAGAAGTAAACTGCTTCAATGACTTCCGCAGGAGACAGGGTTTCAGGGGCATGTAAAGAAACAGGCTCAGGGGACCCGCGTGGCTGGCAGCTCCAGGTGATGTCATAAGATGGTAATGACACAGTTGACACACAGGTGCATGCGTGCAGGTAACTGCCACACGGGTGACAAACGCTTCGTGATAGCAGCGCAGGTGACATGTTTAGGAATTGCCACACTGATGACATGCTCAGGTGACAGTAACATAAGCAATATGCTTGGGTGACACATGTAGGTGACACCGCACAGGTGGTAGGGAAGACAGCTCAGGGGACACCTGGACTGGTGCTTTAGGAAGAGACAGCTTCCCCAGGACTATTCCTGCAGCCCCCCCACCCCCGCCCCTCCTGCGGGGCTTCCTGGCTGCAGAATGGCCCTGCCCGCCAAGGCCCAAGTCACACACTCCCCAGATACAGTCGGCAACCAAGTCCTGGTGCTCTGCCTCCTAAAAAATCCCAACTGCCACCCCTTTTCTCCCCTGCACTAGGGACCCCCTCTATCCCCCCTGAGCCGGTCACCTGGTGGAAAGGGATCTTTTCAAATGCACAGGGGATCAGTGGGCTCCTGACTTAAGTGGCTCGAAGGCTTCTTCTGCTCTTGATGAAGGCCAGCCGCCCACAGCCCTCGGCACAGCAGCCCCAGGCCCCTCCCTGGGCCCCCTCCCCTGCCCCAGGCTCAGAGGCCTCTGTCCAGCCTGCCCTCTGCCGAGCGCCCGTTCTATTAAGACAACACTTTGATTTTGGATAGTCCTGGGATTAGGGGAGAGTCGCAAGTCACGCGGGTCCTGTTCTGTCCACCCGGAGCCACCTTGGTGTCCAGGCAGCCCCCTCCCCCGGCAGCAGATCTAGGCCTCCTGGATCTTAGCCAGGTCCAGGCTTTGATCTGGGCCAATCCGCCTCTTCTCAGCGCCTCGTGCAAATCCGAGATCCCGCCTTCCCTGTCTTCCTCCTAAGTGGATTAAGTGGCCAGAGTCTCCTTCCCAGGCTGAGTGGCATTGATCTGCATGCTGGCTGCAAGGCCTTCCGCAGGCGGCAGGGACCCCAGGGGGTGGGAGGCGGCCCCCTCTCCTCCGCCATGGGCTGAGATCAATACACTATTAATAACTGCAAAGGTTTCTGGAGAGATCCGCGTAATGCAGTTTAGCGGCTGGGGTTTACCAACACTGGCGGCGTCTCGGAAGGGCGAGTAATTGTGTTTTTGAAAAGCTGGACACAGGAAGAGCGGGGGCCCATTGGCTGTCCCCACTGGCCTGTGTTTCTGCCCAGGTGAGGCCATGCCACAGCTGCTGGCCGAGGCGTGCGGGCCTGGGGCCGGGACCGGGGGGCCATCCTCATGCCTCTTGTACGCCACGCCTGGGGCTGGCCAGGGAGAGGCCCGAGGGACAGAGGGCGCAGGATCGGCCGTGGCCTGTGTGCCTTTGCCCGGGCTGTGGGCTTGCTCGGGACTTCTTCCCCTTCTCGTCCACGTGGCGAGCCTCCAGCCATCTTTCTAAGCCCAGTATCTCAGTTTGGGTTACAGGCGTAGACTGATCCCTAAGGAGTCCCACCTCAGACCCAGTCCTGCTTTGTGACCCTAAGAAAAATCACATCCTAGTGTGTGACCCGCCACAGGGGCCTGTTGGGAAGAGGAGAGGGGAAGTCCAGGACGTGGCTCAGCCAGTGGTGTAGGTGACCCTGGCCGCAGAGCTCTGCGGGTGCCACGTTGGGCACCCCCTCCACCAGGCAGGCTGCCCTGATTGCTCTGCCCTTTGAGTACAGAGCTCATCCCGGCTGTGGCCACATCGGTCTGGGAGCACCTACCTGCGCCTACCAGGCTGCGGTGGGATTCACTCTCCCAGGCCGGGAGCACCCCGGGGGAGAGCTTGGCCCTGTGGTGGGGTTCGGGCACCCCATGGTTGGTGGCTACAGTACGACCACGGCAACAGGGTGCATCCCCATGGTACAGACGAGGAAACTGAGGGGCAGGGAAACAGGTAACAGCTGAGGTCGCAGAGAGAGGAAGTGGGTTCCCTGAGTTGAACCCACGCCTGATGGGTGCCGGCGCTGGAACGCTCTCTGCCCTCCCCAGGCGTTGCCCCTGGCCTCTCCTCTGCCAGCAAATCCGTGTGGCTCTCTGGTGTCTGCCTGCACCTGCCCCTCTCCTCCTGCCTTTGGGAAGAGTCCTGATCCTCTGGAATGCGCTGGAGGGCTTGGGAGCCAGGTAGAGCGAAGAAGGTGGGAGAGTTAGTCTTCGACTTACTTTTCTTGCAATGCTGGGAATCGAACGATCCAGTATTTGACTTTTGCTGTGGGACTGAGCCTGGCCCATGGCGGGGGCCTGTCGTACCTCCCCCCACCCCGCTAATTGGTTATATTTTTTAAAGTAATCATAAGCGCCAACCACATTCCAGGCACTGATTTCGACGTTGAGCACACCGTGAGGAGAGACAGACACGCTTTATGTTGAATGGCAGCACCACGGAGTGGTCTTTCCCATCACCTCGGCCCTTAGAGGCAGTAGGCTGGACATTAACTACCTGCCCAGGATCAAGGTCATCGTGACATGTGTCAATCTCATTTGCTGGGTCTTGGGGGTCTTGCCATGTGTCAGGTTAGCTTTCTGCAACACTAATGTCTCCTGGGATCTTCTCCTTTTTTTCTTGCTTTGTTTTAAATTTTGTTTACAGTTTTATTGCAGTATAACCGACGAGACAATACACTGTACATATTTAACATTTACACACTTGATGAGTTTCAACATATTGGAACCATTGCCTCAATCAAGATAAGGAATACCTCCTCCTCCCCAGAAGCCTCCTCCTGCCCTTTTGTAATCCATCCCCCACCCCGTCTGATCTGCTTTCTGACACTAGAATCATGTTTCCTGGGATGTTATATGAATTGTATCATATAGTGCATGCAATTTTTTGTTTGGATTCTGTGCTCCATTACTGTAACAAAATGCCTGAGATAATCACTTTTTAAAAAGGGAAAGGCTTATTTTGGCTCAGTCTCAGAGGCATCACCCCATGGTTGGTTGGCCCCGTTGCTTTTGGGCCTGTGTCCAGAGAAGCAGGTGGCCGAGCAAAGTGGCTTATCTAGTGGTGGCCATGGGCAGAAAGAAGAAGGGTCTGGAGTCCCACTATCCCCATCAAAGTCTGCCCCAATGAATGACCTAAGACCTCCCCCAAGCCCACGTCCTCTAGTTCCCACACCTCCCAACAGGGCCAAGCTGGGGACCAGGCCTTCACCACACAGACCTCTGGAGGACGTGCAAGGCCTGAGCCAGGTCAGCTCTTCCCCTCGGTGGGGCTGGGCATTCAGGGACGCGGTGGCCTTTGTGGATGGTCTGTGAGCTTCTCCTGCCGGGACTCTCTGCTCATTCACCCACCGGTGGGCACGTGGGCTGCTCTCAGCATGGGTCTCTGCAAACCCAGCTGCCACCCGCTGCCCACAAGTGGACCCTAGCTTTCATGTCCCTTGGAGAGTGGCGTGGCTGGTGTCTGACGCTGCAGGCTGTTTTCTAAAGTGACTTCCCAGGGCCTGTTGGCCTTCTCTGACTCCCGCTCCCCAGGGCTGCCCTCCAGCGCGAGCCCAGTGGGAAAGGGCTCAGGGGCCGGGTGCCGCCATGAGAAATAAAGAAGCAGGCGCTGGAGCAGGAGCTACGTTCCCGTCCCCCAATCCCGCCTCTGTTCCCTCCAGAGGCTCCGTGTCTGTCTCTGTTCCTGCCACCAGTTCCCTGCGAACCCCCCCCAGGCTGCCCTGTCCATCCGGCCGCCAGAGTGACCCAGCAGCGGCCATGAGGATCCAGCCTGTCCTCTTCCATTCACCCAAGGAGCCAATCCAAGCCATGTGACTGCGAGTCAGACCTGGCCCGGGTCCAGGAAGGAGGAAGAAAGGGACAGATGGAGGGTGGAGAATGGCGGGTGGCCGGCAGCTCTTGCCAAAACCCAGCGACCCAACGCGGAGGCTGCTCAGGCCCCGACTTGTATCCTCCACCCTATTTAAAAGGCATTTTGTGATTCAAACGTCTTCATTTATACCCACGGTCCCTCATTCTGAGCCAGCAGAGAGGCTTCAGGTGGAGACGGGCCCTTTGAGGCTCGGCTTTAATGAAGAGATGAGAGAGACTTTTCATTTGTTAACTATTATTCTCATGGAAACCGCTCCAGGGCCCAGAAGGGCTCGTCTCACAAGTAGGTTAGCCCCGCCCCCCGCCATCGTATCAGCCCAGCGCCGCCCCCCCCTTCTGGAAGGATCCCAAGTGTGAAGTCAGGAAACTCCACTGCTCCTGCCTCGACCCGCCCCCCACGGGCTGCCCCCTCCCCGCGCCCCGTTTCTCCCTCCCTGGAACCTGCTCCTCTCCAAGTGCGGGTCGCGTCCTCCGATGCGGGGACAGCATTTGAGCAGCCTGCAGCCTCCGTAGAGCCGCGAGGCTGAGTAATAAAAATGGCCGTAAAGCCTCTGGCTGCCCTGGGTGCTGCTGGGGTGTTTGCTAATCAGACATTTGGAAAGGTTTGCTGCTCTGTGGAAAAGGAGGGTGCCGGTGTCTCTGCTCCCCACCCTTGTCCCCGCGCCGCCCGCGGAGCCCGGCTGGGGTGGGAGTCATCCAGCTGTGCCTGCCTGGTCCAGTGGCACAGATACGTACCCGTGGGCCAGCCCTGGCCACTCCCTGTCCCCGGCTGTCCTCCTGGCTTCACACCCTGGGTGACCGTGCAAGCCCCCAGGACTGGGGAATGGAATGGCCTCTGGTGGCAGCAACTATGCTACAGGCAGGCCTGGTAGGACAGATGGACAGGCGCAGGACAGGCCACCCCAGGCCTTTTGTTGGGGTGTGGTCCTCCACAGGAGACCCCAGGGGCAGGGGGGATACTCCTGGGAATCACCTGGGGAGCCCGTAGGTCTGGGCGGAGCCTGAGGGTTCCCAACACGGAGCTGCTTTGGTGATTGACAGGCGCCCGACGGGGGCCTGGTGGATACTGTCAAGTGGAAATGATTTGAGGGTCAACTTTAGAGCCCTGGTGGGTCCCTTCCACCACCAGAGGCTGCCACAAAACTGGTGGGAGACAAGCAGAGACCTCTACCAGGACCCCTCTGCAGTCACTAAATGCTGAGCCTTGTCCTCTGCCTTTGGGGACCAGCCCTGGGGCCGTCCATCCCTGTCTCCCAGCTCCTGACGCCTCGCATCTCTCCTGGCCTGTTGGACGGGGTCCATGTTAGACCCCAGCTCGGAAGGTCGCCAGACTCCAGAGGGGGCCGAGATGGCCCACCTCGTCTGTCTTGGTGTGGACTTGTCCAAAGCCATCTCCAGGGTGACATCCCTGGGCCACCTGCCTGTGAAGATGGAGGTGAAACTCCAGGGACACAGGGACAGATACAAAACTTTACGGAGGCCGCGGGGCTGGACTCGTGGGCACAGCGCCAGGCAGAGAGGCAGGGGACAGGGAAGTGGGGAGGGTCTGTCTTATGAGCACAGGATGGACACCGAGAAGCTTCCTTCCTTTAATATCCACCCTCTGGTGGCGCCTGGTTCCCTTACCAGGGTGACCTGCTGGTCCTGGGTCACGGTTGTCAGTTTTAGCCCTGAGAGTTCCATGTCCCGGGAAGTCCCAGCCCCGGGCAGATCAGGATGGCTCGCTACCCTACATTCAGCAAGCGAGACCCGAAAGGGACAGGAGTGACTTGCCCACGGCCAGGGGCCGTCCGTGGCAGACCCAGGGAGGGGAGGCAGCTTCCGGGCCAGGCGTCCATCCCAAGCTGGGGACATGGGAGGATAGCAGGCCCCACAGGTGACTGGAGGTCGGTGGCCTGGCGATGGCTCAGGAGCCCTGGACGGAGGCCGTGGGTGGGCAGTAGGTGTGCGGCACCCCCAGCTGTCTGACTTGATGGGACGAATCCCCTGTCCTTTCCCACCCAGAGCTGAAGAGCTTGGGTTCAACTCCCCAGCTACTGGGGAGGCTGGGACGGGAGGATGCTTGAGCCGGGGGCTCCGGAGCAGCCTGTTTTTCTCAGGGCCTTTAGAAGCCATCAGTGTGACCATCACCCCCTTTCCACCTGAAAGTGGTTTCCATCATGAAACTGCCCCATGGGTACGAAACGTCTGTGTCATCTCATCAAAGCCAGCACCCTCTGTCCCCTCCTGTCCCCTCCTTCTGAAGGCCCTTCACCCCCAGGGAGGCTCAGAGACCCATCCCAGGCCCGGCCCTGCACTTCAGGAGACCGCGGTCCAGTATCCACCCTGAGAGGGGTCACCTGTGCTGGGCGGGCAGGAACTGGGCTCCGGACCCCCTCGGGCCTCCAGGAAGCCACGCGCCGACTCTCAGGCCCTGGCTGCTGCGTCCTGGCCAGGGGCCAGGGAGGAGGTCACCTGGAAACCCCAGCTTCTGCCTGGAGGGTGCCCTGGAGATGCCCCCCGCGGCTCATCAGCGGGCACCTGGCCAGGGCCCGTTTCAGTGTGGGGATCTGCCACTCAGAAAAGCCAAAGAGCCCAGCTTGGGGTTCCCAAGGCCAGGAGGCTAGTGACGGGGACTTGGACGATGACGGGTTTGGGGAGGCTGGGCCCCGCGCCTCTGGCCCTCCCTCCCGCTCCTCCTGCTCCCTGCCCCTCCGGCCCAGGCCTCTCCTTCCCAGCCTCTCGCGGCTGCCATGGAAACCACTCTCTCCCGGCCTGGCGGACCCACTGAGCCCCTCACTGCAGGCCGCTCACCCGCGGGGTCCGGCGAGGGCGGGGAGTCCAGGGTTCCTTCCCCTCTTCTTCCCTGGATGCCCTCCTGGCCCCGTGGCCCAGGGCATGGCCCACGTGGACCTTAGAAAAAGACTCTGGGCAGAGGTAGGCAGCTGGCCAGAAGCGGGTCAGGTGGAGGAGCTGGCAGTGAGCGGCGGCAGGGCTGAGGGCGCGGATGGCGGTCTCCCTCCTTCCCCTGGAGCCGGCTCTGTCCTCTGCAGGAATCTCCCTTCCGCCCCGCTCTGGGATGGCAGGCCAGGCCGACCCAGCCCTTGGAGGCAGCTGGAGAGGCCCTGGAGGGAGGAGCCTGCCCCGCTCCCGGCCTCCTCCTCCAGTTACCCTCATCTCCTCCAGTGAACCTGGCCAGGCCCTTGCTGTGTGCAAGGGCTTGTGCGGGACACTGTGCCACTCGGCTGAGCCTCCGCCTCACCGCCGGTACTTTTTGCTTGTTTGTTTAATTTTCTGACAAGTTCTCACTAAGTTGCTGAGGCTGGCCTCAGCAACTTTAGAACAACCCCATGACACAGGCCGTGGTGCTGCCCTGAGGTGACGGAGGCCCAGGAATGGTCTTTGTAGCTGTTGGCCCAGGTCACTTGGGGCACAGCTGGGCCTCCCTCTGGCACTGATCTGGTCTCACTGTTAGGGACCCTGCAAGATTCAGATGGGGGCCCCTGGCCACTGTGCAGGCTCGGGAGCCTGTGGAGGCCGCCAGAGGGGACCTGGCCCTTATCCAAGAGCCCCCAGAGGGGCCTCGCGGCCTCCACGTCGGGAGGGCCAAGCACTTTCTGACCCACTGAGGAAGATGGCGCTCGGGCAGGAGGCAGGTCCCCACCAGGCAGAGAGACCGCTGTGACCTTGGCGTCCCAGGGCCCAGAACGCGGCCAGGGGAGCCTGCTGTCCCTCGTGGCCTGGCGGGGGTCTTCTTTCGCGGCCCTTACGCACTAGGACGAGGCCCTCGTCCAGGCCCAGGCTTTTGGGGGTGAGTGGGCCTGGGAGTGGGCCTGGCACCTGCGAGGTCCCTCCACGTGTCAGCGCAGAGCGGAAACACTGCTTTGAACTGGAAAGAGTCACAGGGGACGAGTGGACAGAGGCGGGGCGCTGAGATCCTGGCGGCAAGGACCCGGCTCTGGGCCTCCCGCCAGCCACAGGAGCACGGCCCCAGGGCAGGGCCCCCTTTTCCTACAGGAGCCACGTTTTCCCTGGAAGCAGAGTCGAGGAAGCATCCGTCGTGTGTGCCCTCCTGATGGGACACCCAAGCACCCAGAGGCCAGACTGCACAGTCACAGTTGGAGGAAAGGATCAGAAAGGCTCAAAGAGGAGGCTCTTGACCCCTAGAAAGCAGATGGCAGGCCTCGCTCCGTGGTTCAGAGACGCCCCGTCTACCGCGAGGCTGGCGACCAGCCCAGCTTCCTGCAGGGAGAGAGTCGGGGTGAAATGGCTTCCGGCCCAGGACGGTCTATCGTGGAGTCCTGCGATCACCCGGGGGGATCAGAAAGACAGACCTTATTCCACAGATTAGGAAACTGAGGCCCAGGGAGGCCAAGCAATTTGTCCGAGGTCACACAGCGAAGGCCTAGGGCTGGAGCTCAGGTCTGTGGGGCCCTAAGCGTCCATCAAGAGGATGCATCAGCTGAGAGCGGCTGGAGACCCCTCTTCTTTGTGATGACCCCGGGACAGCCGCAGCGCAGGACCAATTAGAACCGTCAGGGTAGAGCAGAGCTTCCCTCCCTGCCTGTGCCAAGCTGCGGCTGGGCCTGGGGACCTGCAGGCCAGTTCCTGGGTGACCCGGGGCCGAACCCGACTCCCGCTGCCTCATCAAAGCCGAGCTAAAAACAGCTGCACTTTGGCAGCGGAAATGTGAAGCTCCCGGCTCCCTCTTAAGGCTGTTAAACAGGTCAGCCCACCCCAAACCCGAGCCTTCAATCTAGGTTCGCTCAAAAAGTAGGGCAGGCTGATTGGGTCTCCCCGTCCGGAGCTACGTGGGGCTGGCAGCCGGGAAAGGCAGGCCAGGGCGCCCAGGGCCACCGCAGAGAGGAGCCAGGAACCAGCCTCTCCCAGCAGCCTCTTTGTCAAAACAAAATTAAAATGCCTGGACGCCTGCTGGCCCCAGATCCCGTCCAAGGTAATAGGTATTTATCTTTGCCTGCTCGGCTCTGGGCTCCCTGCCACGGGGATCGGGAAACTGGAGGGAGGGCGCTTCCTAACCTGGCTCTCACACTCGGCACGGGGCCCGGCGTTTAGAGGAGAAGAAGGCTCCGGTCGCTCTTCATTCATTCCTTGGACACATTTTTACGGAGCACCTACTATGTGCCAGGACCGGTCCTAGTCCTGCAGATGTAAACCATGGTGGAGCCCACGTGCTGGCCGAGGGAGACCGAGGGAGCTTTAAAAAACGCAGCAAGTCCGTGAGGACAGGCATGTTTAGGAAACAAAGACTGGGCGGGCCGGAGAGGACCAGGGGGAGGCCGGTGCTTAGATCTTAGATCAGTGTCCGGGAAAGGCCTCGGGGAGGAGGCAGCACTGGACCCTGACCAGAAGACGGGAGGGAGGTGGCCGTGGGACCCCGGGGGAGGAATGGACGCACGTCACTAGGCACATGGACACCATCATATTGACAGCCGGGGGACAACTTTAGAAGACGGGGGACAGTATACTCAGGAAGTAACAGAAGCCGAGAGGCCGAGACAGAGTCAAGCCTCGTCCCCTGTGAGGAGCGGACGCTCCCGGCCACGGATCCTCGTTCTTTAATGACGCGGCTGCACAATCCCAGCCCCCAAGTCAGAAATCTGAGAGGCTCAGGAGTCTGAAACTTTTGGAGCATCAATATGACATCAGGAGAGGAGAGTCCCACACTGTGAAACCTCGTTTCACGCAGGAAATTATTAAAAATATCGCATCAAGTTACCCTCGGGCGACGTGCAGAACTGTGTCTGAAACATAAATGAGATTCCTCCCCAGACGAGGGTCCCATCCTCAAGATCGCTCAGGTATATGCAAATATCCCGGGGATCTGGAGCAGCTGTGGTCCCCAGAGTTTCAGAGGACAGCTACTCAACCAAGAGAGTGAGCGGGCCACCTGGCTGGCGGGAGTAAAGAAGGTATTTCCCAGCAATCCTTGCAGCAGGAGGGCCGCGTGATGAAGTCCTGGCTGAGGGGCTGTAAGTGGGGTACCAGGTACAACTTCCTGAAGGCTCTCTAAAGGAGGGAGTGTGGCCTGCTTCCCCTTTCCCTTCTATTGGCTGGAATGTAACCTACAGGCTGGTGCTGCTGCAGCCTTCTTGGAGGAAAGCTTGAAAATAAAGGACATCAAGAGGGAAGAAGCCGGGGTCCCTGACTCCGTGAAATCCTGAGTGGCTTGGATGGGCCATCTGGGTCTCTCAGCAGAGAGGAGAGCACATTTTTGTCTCGTTTAAGACACAAGTGTTTTGGATTTCTGTTGCCTATAGTGCCAACGAGTCCTGGCCGTGGGGAATGCAGGCACCACTCTCTGGCTTAAATCCAGACACTATTTATGGGTGTTTTTATTATATTCTGGGAATAACCAGAAAGAAAAATAAAGTCACGTCTTCAGCTTTTTAAAGAGAAGCCGACAATATGGATGGGTACGTGAATGCTCTTGATTTTCAAAAATTTGTCATTGATTTAACAGAAAACTGATTTTAAAAAATTCTTTATATATATATAACTTTATTTTATTTATTTTTACGTGGTGCTGAGGATCGAACCCAGGGCCTTGCATGTGCGAGGTGAGCGCTCTACCGCTGAGCCCCAGCCCCAGGCCCAGCAAACTGATTTTTAATTTAAAAAAACTCAATGTGGGTCAAACGGAGCTTGTTGACCGGCCTGTGAGCCCGTGGCTTGTGAGTGAGGCCCGGGGGGAGGGTCAGCCAGGAGAGGCCGGGCCATCTGGGGCTCAGAATTGATCCTGCCGTGGAAGAGCTGGGCGTGGGTGGTCACATCCAGGTGCAAGGTTCCATCCTAAGTCCCCATGGGTTCAAACTCCTGGGGCAAGCCTGTGGCTTCTCACCAAAGCCAGAGAGAAACCGTCCCCACAAAACACACACATGCACGCACACACAGGCACACACACAGGCATGCACACACAGGTACACACACATGCACACACACAGGCACACACACACGCACGCACACACAGGTACACACACATGCACACACACAGGCACACACACACGCACGCACACACAGGTACACACACATGCACACACACAGGCACACACACACACGCACACACAGACAGGCACACACAGGTACACACACATGCACGCACACACAGGCACACACACAGGCATGCACACACAGGTACACACACATGCACACACACAGGCACACACACACGCACGCACACACAGGTACACACACATGCACACACACAGGCACACACACACACGCACACACAGACAGGCACACACACACGCACACACAGACAGGCACACACACAGGCACACACACACACGCACGCACACATAGGTACACACACATGCACACACACAGGCACACACACACGCACACACAGACAGGCACACACACGCACGCACACATCTGCATGCTCATGCACACACACACAGCACATGCGTGCACATGCTCATGCACACACACACAGCACATGCGTGCACACTCGCTCGCCCCTACGGCAGAGACGGGCTGGGGAGTGAGCAGCGCGGCTTGGCAGGCTTGCGTCACCACCAACCCAAGCCGCCGCCATCTGTTCCTTCTGCCGACTGCCAGCGTGAGATGTGTCCCGGTGGTGCTGGGGGTGAGGAGAGGGAAGGGAGCACCATCCGTCCCCCATGAGTTTGGGAGGGTCTCGGTGCCCTCCCTGGTTCCCCGTGATGCCAACCAGAAAATGCCCTGGGGGTGGTGTGGTTCAACGGTCTGGCCGGGGTCCCCACGCCCGCTGCGGCCCAGGTGACCTCCAGGTGACCTTTCCCACGGTCCTCCAGACCCCATGAGAGCCTGCGGGCGACGCAGCACCGGGAGCATAGACGCCAGCCGGCTCCTCCCAACACACTCCCCTGCTGACGCTGTGTGGCCTTGAGCAGTCGCACTCCCACTCTGTGCCTCCATTGCCACCTTAAAGTCTGGGTGACCACAGAATCCTTCCCATGGGCTCTGGAGGATCGAGTGGGAAATCCACGGACGTACTCAGGGCGGCCACCGTCGGAGGTCCTCAGGGGCCCGTGGTGTCACCGTCACCTGCTGTCCTCGCTGTCCTTGGAGAAGCCTGGATAGGGACGTGGGTTCAGAGATGGGGGACGGGGAGGACCCGGAGGTCTCAGGACCGTGGACTCATCGGGGGGCACACTGAGAACCGGGGCAGGGGCAGCTCCGGACCCTGGGCTGAGCATCTGCATTTCCCAACAGTTCCTGCTGTCCCCGACTTTGTCCCTCAGATCTGGTGGCCCTGATTCTCAGAGCTGCCGGGAGCACAGGTGGGCAGGTCTCAGCCCCGCCACGAGGGGGCGCTGTGGCCAAGGACAGGTTGGAACCTTCTTCCCCAGTCTCCTATGGGTGACGTTAGGCCACGGTGACATTAGGCCACGGTGACGTGAGGTCCAGGGACGTCCTTTCCCTCAGTGTCACTCCAGAACTCCTTCTCTGCCGTCCTGGCTCTGGCCACGCCCCTGCCGGGAAGGAGGGGACCATGACAGCTCAGCTCTGACAGAGACGGAGGTCTCCAGGGCACCCTGCCCCGCTGTCCTGCGTCATCGCCTGGCAGAGCCAGGCCCAGTGACGGGCACGACTGACAACCCGCTGCCTCTGCCGTGTCTCTGGTTTGGGGCTGGCTGCGGGTCTGGTTTCCCAGCAGGAGCTCTGCCTTCCAGGAAGGGAGCCTGAGAGGCCCCGGGTTCTGCCCTGACAGTGAGCGGCATCCCCAGGCCAGGCACCGCGGGGGCTTCCACCGTCACCCCCTCACCACCACCATGGCCTGTCGGTCCACCACCCCCCATGCCCCACCCACTCGTCCATCCACCACCCACCATCCACCAACCACCCACTAAACAGCCACAGGCCCCTGGACATGCCGCCTGACCTTGCCCCTCGGTGGCTGTCCTCCTGTCCTTTGTCCAGTCTCTCCCCGGCCACCAACCACCGTCTCTGATAAGCCTCCCAGGCCCCTTCCCCAGCACCTCCACCAGCCAGGACAGGGGACACACAGGGACTCCTGGGGCCCCAGCCCCATCTCACCACAGAAACTGCCCCTGAGCCTGGACACACCTGCTCGCCAGTTCGTCCCCTCCCCTGCCCTGGGCTGGACCCTGCAGCCCGAGAAGTGTCCAGGCAGCCCGAGTTCCTAGCCCAAGAGAGGCCCAAGGCTTCAGCCTCCGTCCCCACTGGCTGGTCCTAGCTGTGCCCAGGGGACTCCGGGTGGCCTCATGCAAGGCCAGTGCCCTCCCCCTCCTGCCCAGAGCGCACCCTGGCAGGCCCCGGGGCAGACCAAGGGAAGCCCCTGGAGGCCGCGGGAGGGCCTGGCCCGCGATGCCCGTCAAGGGGCCAGGATAAGTGTCAGCCCCACGGTCAGTAGTGACTCGGCACAGGTCACCCTGAGGCAGGAAGGAGGGAGTGTGGCCTCCACCTGGGGACCCCTCGGCCAGGCCCCACTGGAGGCAGAAAGCACCCCCAGATTGTTTCTTTGTTTAAGAGGAAAAAACCCCGCCCCCTGGGCTGCACGGGGGCTGGCGTGAGAATGGGTTTATCAAGGTGGTTTTCAGTTCCCCGTGATTCAGAATAAATAGTCAATCTGGTGCTTATGGAGTGAGTTATGCCTTATTAGGGACACTGTGAGCCGAGGAGCGGTGGCCAAGGCGACATCGGAGAGCCTGGCCCCAGCGTGGGAGTAATCACCCGAGGCCCGGCGCGTGATCTTCCCATCCGTCTAATTTATTGTTTATTAGCTTTAAGGTGAGTAGAGAAGGGTGCCCCCGCGGCCCAACTGGATCAGAGCCCAGTTTTCACGTCTCCCCTGGACGGTCGTGTCCCCGCTATGTGGCCCCGGGGACAACTCAACGTGTCCAGGTTGCAGAGTTCCCGCCTGTTCCATGGGACGATGATAATAGTCCGGTGCCCCAGGTCACCAGGACGGATCCCAGAACGGTTCCCTGTGGTCACCCTGGGGCCCAGCGCCACGCCCGTCCAGCGCAGGCTCCCAGTTTACTGTGGGACGCAGCCAGGACCCAAGCCCGGCTGAGGCTCAGCACTTGGTCACCACCGACCGCCCGTCTCCCGTACCAGCCCTGAGAACCTCCGTGCCTCTCTTCAGCCTCAAAAACACGCCCCACGGCCAGTGCCCATGAGCACCCCCATCTAGTGGGGGGACCAAGGCACTCAGAGGGCCAGACTTCCCCGCGTCCCCCAGCCCGGCAGAGGCCAGCTGGGACTCAGAGGTCGGGAGCCTAACTCCAGGTGGCCCACATGTCAACTGCCCCCACCCCCAGGTTCTCGCTTGCCCTCCGCGTCACCCAGCAGTGGGAGGGACAGCTCGGGTCCACAGCCAGTGGGCGTGTGAGGCCCATCCAGGACGGGGGGACACAGGGTGAGGGCCGCAGACCCAGGCCACTGTCCAGCTGTGCCTGACCCTGATGCAGAACCAGAGGCCCCGGAAGGAAGAGGGGACGTTCTTGTCCTCCGGGCACCGTCCACGGGACGAGGAGAGACAGACGTGGAGAATTATTGTCCCCAGGACAACCACAGCTGGGGGAGGCGGAATGTGCCCCCGGAGACTCCACATCCCACCCAGCACCTGGACCCGCGGTGAGGGACCTGACGTGGCAGAGGGGCGTGGCAGAGGGGCCTGGGGATCGGGAGGCGGCCCCTGTCCTGGACACAGGGGGCCTACGGGAATCACACAGGTCCTTGTGAGAGGGAGGCAGGGGCCAGAGTCCCAGCAGAGACCCAGTGGCCTCACTGGGTACGTGAAACCGTGGGGTGAAGGGAAAGTACCCGGGCGGGTGGCACAGCTGGGCCCCGAGGGTCCTCGTGGTCCCAAGAGGCGGGGGAGACTGAGATGCAGGGGCCGAGGCCCATGGGAAGGACGGAGGGCATCTAGTGGCCTCTAAAGAAGGCTCATGGTGGGTCCAGGCCCCCTGGGCCTCCGGTGCCACCACTCCAGCTGGCCGCACAGTCTGAGCAAGCAGGGTTGGGGACGGAGCGGGGACAGGTAATGGTGCAGAGACGCTCTGCCTGCCAGCCTCTTGGTGCCAGGTCGCGCTGCGGGGTCCCGTGCTCCTCGTCGGCTCCCAGGCCACCCCGTGCTGACCCTGGGGGGTCTGGCCTCAGGCAGTGCCGAGGCAAGAGGAGGCAGGGCCTCAACCCTGGGCGGGAGGCTGAGGAGAGCAAGGCCACCTGGTAGGGAGGCCGAGTGCCCTGTCTTGGGATGGGTGACGCAGGGCTCAGAGAGGCCAGGGGACCTGCCCAGTGCCCCAGGTCTCAGAAGAGGCAGACCTGGGACTCCCGGGCCAGTGGGGACGGTAGGGAGTGTGGGTGAGGGGGAAGGTCAGCCCCTGGCCACAGGTTGCTGGGTTCAAATCCTGGCTCCGTCCTGGCCAGCGGTGGGCATGGGGGACAGGTGCCTGATCTGGGCCCAGCATGTGGCCTCCTGGTCCTCAGGTCGCCCAGCTGTAGGAGGGGTGGATGGGGCGGATGGGGCCCCTCCCTTGGGGACAACAGTCCTCGCAGGGCCTCTGCTCAGGACTTGCTGGCCGGCAAGTGCTGCGGCCCTATCAGCTGGCGCTGGTATCACTGGCCCCGCAGTGGCCACAAAAATGAAGGCAAAGACCGCCTCACTTCTGCTCAGGAGAGCTTTGAGGGCGTCCACTCACACACGAGGCCCGTGGGCACCTCCGGGCCTCTCTCAACGGCTCTGAGGGCAGGAGCGGGGACAGGGACTGTGAGGACAGTGCCCGAGGGGGCTTCGCCTGCTGGTGGCACTCGGTGGAGTCCCTCCCAGCTGGGCCCATCTTTGGACGTGGCCCCGTGAGCGTGGGCAGCCGGGACCAGGCAGGGTCTGCTAGGTGTCCTCCCTGCAGCTGCGGCCTGAGAGCCAACCTGGGCCAATCCAGCCCGATGCCGGCTTGAAGTTCAAGGGTGGCCTGTGGGCCTCTCAGGTCCTGGCTCTGCTGGGCCCAACAGCCTCCCGGGGTCATCCCAGACATCCCCCTGCCTTCGCACCACACTCACTTCAAGCCAGGAAAAGGGAGTCGGCTTCCCCTCCCGAACCCCCGGGAGGTGGGGAGTGGGGAGCCGGGGCTGGGGCAGGGAACAGAGCCCAGGCCTGTCTGCTGGGGAAGGTGGCCATGGTCAACTGCCCCTGGACAGGGGAGCAAAGCCCCCTGTGCTGGGCCTCTGCCCTCGAGGGTGGGGCTCACCAAGCCGCCCCCCCCCTCCGCCCCAGACCCAGGTGCAGCGAGCCCAGGGTCTCCTGCCCGGCTGGGCCCCGCTGCGCCTGGAGGATTGGGCAGGAGGAGGAGGGGCCCCACGGGCAAGGAGGCCCTTGGTGACCCTTCCACCCCCTCAGGCTTCCTGAGCTCAGCAGGGCCAGCGGTGGGCACGGGGACAGACAGGGCCCTCCCTCCAGAAGCCGCAATCTGGTGGGAGGAGGGGCCTCTGTCAAACAGCGGAGCAGTGACGAGGGTCCCTGAGACCACCCTCAGGAGCAGGCGCTCCGCCTGGGGCCACCGGAGGCCACCTGTGATGCAGGCCCCCCCTGGACCATGGCCACATGCTGGTGTGAAATGTGTCCCACTCAGGAGGCCAAGTCCGAAGGCATGAAGCAACCTAAACAAGCCCCGGGGACCCACTGTCTCCTAGTGACACCAGAGGTGCTGACGCGGGGTGACGCCTGTGAAGTCGAGGACTCCTACCCACCCTCCTGACCACTCCTGCAGAGATGGATCTCCGCTGCCTGCAGCCTGCTGCACCACCAAGGGCGCTGGGGGTCCACATCCCAGACCCCAAGCCTGCTGAGCTCCAGCAGAGCAGTGACCGACAACCTCTGCCCTGCTGCTGGCCTCTCGCCCAGGTGGAGGGTTTGAGTTAGGGCTGTGTGACGTTGGGCAGGTCACTTAACTTCTCTGAGCTTTAACTTTTCACCTCTAAATAGAGGTAGCAGTAGGACTGCTGCACGGTGACACTATGACAGGGTCTGGCGCATACAGAGGCTGGACGGCACCCCCAGCCATTCCCGGTCTTCAGGACTCCGGCTCCTGCTCCACCATCTCTCTCCGGGGGAAGCCGAGGTCCAGGGAAGTTAGGTCCCAGGGTGTGGAAGTCACAGGCAGGGCCGGGAGGGTGGAGTGGTGCCCGGCGCACAGAGAACCCCGCGTGCCCAGGAGCATCAGCCGAGCGGGGAGGAGGGCAAGGCGGAAATGGCCGCCTCTCACCTGGGCCCCGGGCACGAGCATTGGCCCAGCTCTGCCCACACCTGGCCTCCGGGGACTCTGCTCCACCCCCTGCCCCCACGGCAGGGACGGGCTCCTCCCTGACCTCCCCCTCAGGTCACTGTGGGCCAAGCTCCAGCCGGAAGGGAAGCTGGCCTGTCCCTCTGCCTGGTCCCAGGGTCGGCTGGGACTCCAGGCCCCAGACGAGTGACCCGTGTGTGGGACATGGCCTCTGGCGGTGGAGGTCTGCCGGGTCTTTCTGGAAGCTGGGGGAACAGGGAGCCCGGGGACCAAGTCCTGTCCTCGGGGAGCTTCATTTGGGAGGCCGGGTGAACTGGGGAGGGTCCCCTACAGAGCCATCTGTCCCGTGGGAAAGGAGGCAGCCAACCAGCAGAGACGGGGTACGAAGGAGGGGCTCACGGAGGGACCCTGACAGGGCCAGGCACTCGGGGACCGTCCCTGCCAGGTGGCATTGGTCAAGACCTGGGCGGGGGACAGTGCGTGGTAGAGAAGGCGAGCAAATGTCCTGGGGTGGAGCAGGCTGGTGTGGCCGGGGGAGCCAGGGCTGGTGTCAGGCTGGCCAGGGGCGGGCCCCAGGGGAAACTGGGGGTCTGTCCCCGTGACGGGAAGCCCTGGTGGCTTCACCTGGGAAAGCTCACCGGCTGCTGGGGGTGCAAAAGGAGCCTGTGCGGTGAGGGACCGTGATGCCGACCAGGGGACGGGCCGCCGTGAGCTGGGGACGGGGCCGCCGTGAGCTGGACACCGGGGAGCTTGGCCACGGCTGTGTGACGGCGCGTCACTCCACTCCTCTGATCCTGTCCTTTGTGCAGAGGAGAAAGGCTCCACCTGCAGCCGACGGGGCTCCGTCACCCGGGCTGCGCTCTGTCTGCTAACGGGGGGCGGGGCGGGGGGGGCTGTTGTACACAAGACCCCTGACCCCGGCTCTTGATCTTCATCAGTGAGGTCTTAGGTGGCTTTTTTCAGGACTCAGGCTTAACACTGTAACAAGCTGGGACCTCCTCCATTCATCCACCTCCTGGTCCATCTGTCCATCCACCCACCCACAATCTGTCCATCTGTCCATCCACCTATTCATCCATATGTCCATCCATCCATCCATTCATCCATCCATCCATCCTTCCTTCCACCCACCCATCCACTCATCTGTCTGTCCATCTGTCCATCCATCCATCCATCTACCCACCCACCCACTATCTGTCTGTCCATCTGTCCATCTATCCATCCACCCACCCATCCATCCATCCGTCCATCCGTCTATCCACCCATCCGTCCACCCATCCATCCATCTGTCCATCCACCTGCCCACCCACAATCTGTCCATCTGTCCATCCACCTATTCACCCATCCACCATCCATCCATTTATCTGTCCACCCACATGTCCATCTGTCCTTCCATCCTTCCATCCCCCACTAGAGCTTCCCGTGACCTCCGTGTGACCTTGGCAGGTCACTTCCCCCTCCTCCGGCCCCCTCTCAGCCTGCCGCCCTCTTAGACCTTGGGCTCGCGTTCATGGCCAGTCCCACCTGACAGCCCCCGGGAACACGATCACCGTGGAGATTCTCCCAAACCAGGGGATTTTATTAAACCTCAATAAAACATTAAGGGGGAGGCTGGACTCTCCAGGAGCAAATTCTGAAGTGGAGAAATAACCTCGGAGACAAATACTCAGCTCTGAACTGTTGACTGAATCAGGTCTTTCCCAGACATTTTCAGCCTTCCGGGTTTTTGTTTTTTTGTTTTTTTTAATACCAGCAATAAAGTGGTTACGTAATTAGTAATACAGCGGACAGGCTGGGGACTGAGTTTTCACTTAGAAGTAACAGGAGGCTGTGCGCGCGCACTGTGTAGCCGATTCCTACCAGCTCTGGGTTCTGACTGCAGACAAATAAATTATTTTCCGCCATGCCATTCTGTGCCCCAGGCTGCAGGTGTGGCTTCTGCCCCAGGCCCTGTGGGAAACTCTTTCCCCAGGATTCAGAAGCTGAGTTTTGATTTTGCAGTTGATTTGCTGTGTGACCTTAGGGAAGTCACCTACAGTCTCTGGGCCTGGGTTTCTCATCTAGAGGAAGAGAGGGTTGGCCTGGGTGATGCTGCGGACTGGTGGATCTGGGAATCTGGGAGGGGGCAGTGGCTTCAAATGTCACATGTGTGTTGAGGCCCCCTCAACCTCTCCCTGGCCAACTTGCTGCCTCTGCTCAGATGCCTAAGAGTGTCGAAGCTGGTGTAGACGGGGCTGGGAATCCTTGAGCCACCCTCGGCCTGTCATCTCCCCATGTCCCAGGAGCCCCTCCACCCAAACCAGTGGCCACAGCCCGGGGGTCACCGTCCCTTTCTCCTGAGGACCCCACTGGGCTCCCTGGGTCCTGCAGCCCCGCTCCCTCCCCCCCCCCTTTAGTGGTGGAGCTGGACGGAGACGGACCTCGACGGGTCCCCGTCACCCTCGGAGCGACTCCAACTCTAAGACCCGGAATGTTCCACAGCAGTGGACCTCGGGTGCCTGCCTGCGTGGGGACCACCTGGGGCTATTTCAGACCCCGTGCCGCGTCCCTGCTGCTGGTGTCCTGTGATTGGCGGGGCCGGGGCTCGCAGCGCGTCCCGTGGCCTTGGCCTCCTCAGGGCCTCCCAGACCGGCCTCACCGCGGAGTCCAGGCCTCTGCGGGCTTCTCATCCCGCAGGCTGGCCACCTCACCACCCTCCATCAGCACATGAGCCTGCTCCCGTGGGGACCTCACTGTCCCCTCTGCCAGAACGCTCAGTCCGCAAGGCCCAGGTCACGGGCCAGCCACTGCCAGAGGAGGGGACAGGCAGCCAGCATGCCCCCTCGCGTCCTCCCATCAGCGTGGGCTCAGCTCCTTAGCAGGGAAGCAGCCCGGAAGCCACATTCTGCTGGAGGGACACTCTCCTGACGCAGGACAAGCCCCGCACCTCTTGGTCCCCAAGCCTGGGCTCTGAGGCTGGACGCCGGGACTTCATCAGACAACAGATGGTTACCGCGGTGCCACGTGCGGGTAACCCTGGGCTCGTTATTTGAACGAGACTTTATGAGACCCTGGGCTGGGCACCGAGCCCTTACCCTGGAGTGGCAGGACCCTTCTTTGGAGATGGGGGCCACCGGCAAGCCACCCCCAGTTGCAATACCCCAGTGCATCACCAGAGGGCAGCAGACCGCTGTGCTGCGTCCCTCCCAGGGCAGCGAGACCCTTGGGAGGGGTGCATTGCTGGGGCCCGGGGACATGGAGGGCGGCAGCCGGGGCTCAACAGAGCACACCTTAGCTCCTGGCCTCAAGTGTCTCCACTGACCCAAGACGTCCTGTGGGCGCTGCAGAGGGCGGGTCAAGGCCCCGGGGAGCAGGGCCTGGGGGACCCCAGGGCAGAAGAATGGGCCGGGGAGCGGAAACCAGAGGCCAGAGACCCAGACCCAGAAGCCTGTCCGCCTCCCAGGAGGGCCGCAGACCTGGGGGCAGCGGGCACGAGGCCAGGCCGGGCACATGCTGCTGGGCACGGGAAGGACTGGGCGCTATCCCGCCCTGTGTGAGGCCCCGGGGGGGGGGGGCAACAGGTGGCACAAGGGCCAAAGTGGAACGCTCACGGACTCTGCCTCCCGAGAGGGTCAGGGAAGGGGCAGCCAGGCCGGGCGGGCGTCTGAGCTGGGCCTGGGGCAGCCCTGGGCCCCTGGGAAGGGCAGGGGGTGGGGGAGGGAGGGCGCAGGGCCAGGAGGGGCGGGGGGGGGGGACCGGAGGGAGGGTGGCGGCTCCTGGGACTTCGGTGGAGCAGCCGGATGGGCAGGTTGAAAGGTCTCTCTAGGCAGGTCAATGGGACTGGTGCCACCAACTGGGGCAGCAGGCAGAGATGGACAGTGGCTCCCCATCCCTCTGCTGGAGCCAAGACTGGGTGTCACGTGGTCTCCTTGTCCAGGACATGCAGGGACCCTGTGTAGCAGTTGTGTGTGTGTGTGTGTGTGTGTGTGTGTGTGTGCATGCACACGCGCAGGCACCAGGGTGGACAGCTGGTCTCCCTCACTAAGACCCAAATCGACAGTGCTGGACTTTGGTCCTGGCATGCAGTGGGCACTCATTACTTTTGGTCAGAAGAGCCTGCTCACAATGGCCCATTGAATGGACATGGCTCCAGTGGCCCAAGGGACTGCCACAGCTTGGGCGTTAACACAGGCTTCACTCTGCACAAGCTGTGTGACCATGGGCAAGTGGTTGCACCTCTCTGTTTTCTCATGTCATCCATCATCTGTACAATAGGGTTCAACGTATCTAAGATTTGTGCTCCGTGGGAGGGTTGCTAACGCTCAACCTGATGATGGATGGGAAGGAATCTGCTGACGGAGATGATGATTCCCTATTTGATGATAACTCGTCGGCCCATCGATGCAGCAACCTGTACCGTGGGCCTCTACCTCTTTCTTTCTCTTTTTTTTCCCTTTAGTACTGGAAATGGAAACCCTGGGTGCTCCACCACGGAGCTGCATCCCCATCCCAGTTTATTTTTTATTTTGAGACAGGGTCTTGCTAAGCTGCCGAGGCTGGCCTTGAACTCACAATCCTCCTGCCTCAGCCTCCCAAGTTGCTGGGCTGACAGGTGTGCGCCTCTGTGCCTGGCAGTGCTTCAGCTATTTCCTCATCTTCAGACCGAGAGGTCTGGCTGCGGGGGCTTCAGAGCCATGTCAGTGGGCAGTGGTGACCAGCTGCCACCCGAACTCTCTGTGCCTCGGAGTTTCCCATTGAGTTCTTGGCCCCAGTCTGCACAGGGGTGAAGCTGGAAGGTGGGTGGGGCAGGGATGTCCGAATTGCACTGCTAAGTTCTAGAAGATGTTTTTAAAAACGGATGGCCCTGCTCCAGGCCTGAATCAGATTCTGTCCCGGGAGCCCGGGAGCCCGGGAGCCAGGGAGCCAGGACGGACGCTACCAGACGCGCTCTGTGGGCGGTGGCGGTGCCTAACTGAGAGCTCCAAAACTCCCCTAGTGGCCTGGGGGAGAACTGCAGCTCTCTTCCTAAAGGTGCCTGGTTTGGACAGGGGGACATGGTTGCCATGGTTCGCGCTCAGGGAATCTAAAAAGAGAATAAAGTGCTGGGGAGGGTTCAGGGCTATTCTGACAATGTCATTCACATCCCTGGGTGATTTCTGGGTGGGAGAAAGTCAGGAATTGGGCAAGACCTTGTGTACTCAGCTCCACGAGGGCAGGGCCTGTGTGTGCTGGCACAAGCCCAGAACATAGTAGGCATTCAACACGCCCTTGCTGTGTGACCAAATAAATGAATGACAGTTTCACGGGCAAGCAGCACACGTTATATGTAGAGAAAAGAAGTAGGGTGGTAGTGCAGGCCTCCTAGCAACCCAGGAGGCTGAGGCACGAGGATTGCAAGTTTGAGGCCAGCCTCAGCAATTTAGCAAGACCCTGTCTCAAAAATAAGACTGGGAGCTGGGGATAGAGCTCAGTTGGCTGAGTGCTTACCTTACATGCACAAGGCCCTGGGTTCAATCCCCAGCATCACAAAAACAAAACAAAACAAGACTAGGGACGAGGCTCAGTGGTAAAGGCCCCTGGTTTCAGTCCCCGGCACCAATAGATAAATAAATACGCCGACCACAGTATCACAGTCTGCAGAGAGAGAAGGAGCTGTAGATCTAGACTTTCAGATCCACGACAGTCAGGTGGTGCTGCTCTGTACCTACACGGAGTCTGCGGCCTCGGTGGCCGGCCTGCAGGACAGGCACTCGACCTCCCCGGGGAAGAGACCCCTCTGCTCTCTGGACTAATCCCAGCCGCTCTTTCCATTAGAACAGATTCCGGAGGCGCCTACTTGGGATCCACGTCTGCTTGCGTGGCGTGGCCCTGTCCCTCCCGGGCACTTCCCCCCCCCAGCCCTGGCACCTGCAGCGCCCTCCTCCTCCTGTGCCTGCTTCCGGCTCCCTGCATATGTTTCCTACACCACTTCATCTGCCACCTTCCCGTCATCCCGTGGCCGCGTCCCTGATTCCTGGTGGCATTCCGCTGCACCTCCCCTGGGACGCGATGGCTCCGTGACTCGGGTGGTTGGTTACCTGACTCCGAGTTGCAGCCCTCCTCCCTCGTTCCACTCTGCAAATATTTACTGTTCCTCTCCAAATGCCACGAGGTTCTGCAGATACCGAGATGCAGAGGATACACAGCCTCGGAGGGACCCAGAGGCCACTGGGCAGCGAGGGAGGGGCAGGGGCTGACCGTGACCCCTGTACACTGACCGCCTTGACTGCTGAAGCTGTACCCACTGCTCACAGGACAACACTCCTTCCCTGGCCCCTCCAACCCACCCTGGACTCGGTATGCAGGGTGAACTCTCCTAAACGCCTGTCACAGGAGGCCACAACCTCCATGGCTCCCAGGTCACTGGGAACAGATGCCAACTCGCTTCCTTGCTCCTGTGCTCTGGCCATGTGGCCCCCTCTGGCCACAGGACCTTGGCACTTGCCACGCCCTCCCTAGAGGCCCTCCCTTCCCCGGCCGCCTGCCTGGCTGCATTTATGCCACAGGTCTCTACTTGGACTCCCCGCTCTCGTCCTTCTCTGTCACATCACCCTATTTCCTTCATCACGCTCGTCACACATTGTAAATATGCTCCCTTTTTATTTCAAACACATTTTTATAGGCTGCCTTTCCTCACCGCTCTATTATAACCCTCCCAAGGACAGCTCTGATTGTGTCTTGTTCACCGTTTTATCTCCATCATCGGCCCTGACAAACGGGAATCACTTGACGCCTTCGTGATACATGAATGACGCAGCCCGGGCGGGGGACAGACACCGGGCCTGGAAGGGTCCAGCCTGAGGCGTGTGATCCTGCAGCTGCGGGGTGGGGTGCGGTGGCAGGGCCCACTGCTGGTCCAGGGCCTCATGGTCCCCAGACACTGTCAGGCCACCTGCCCGTGGGCACTGAGGACAGTAGACCAGGCCCTGTCCTCTCGGGGCATCTGCACATGGGGGCAGGTGGCACTGGAGCGGCCCCAGGCTGAGCAGGCACCAGGGACAGGAGGTCCCAGCCCCCTGCCCCCACTGGCCCAGCTCCCGGTCTTCACTGCAGACAAGGCCCAGGGTGAGGCTCTGGAGCCCGCGGGCAGCCCACGGGGGTCAGGGCCCCGCAGCCTGCTGTCCGTCAGACGTAGGAGGAGGGCCTGCGGGGACTCTCGGGAAGTCCCCTGGGTCGGAAGGAAACCGGAGGATGGCGGAGGGTGGTCCCTCTCCTCTGAGAGGACTGCTGTCCCCCTTCTCCCTGGACACTGGCCCCTCCTCCCTCCCACAAGTCCGTCCGCCTGCTGCTGCTGCCGGGGCAACTTGTTTGGATCCTCCCTGAAGGTCCAGGCTCTGCCCACCGACCCCACAGGCGGTTCCTGCTCCCTAACAGTCCCTCCCAGGACAGTCCCTTCCCATCCCTCAGGTCCCAGCCGAGTGCCACCTTGGTGGGTGGCGCTGGCTGGCCACCTTCTGTAGGGCTCCAGCACAGCCGAGTGCTCTCCGGGCACTGTGCCTGGCCTGCCCTTTGTCTCACGACGGCCATGGGGACCCACGTCTGTGGCACGAGCTTCCCTGGCCTCCTGTCTCCCTCCTGGGTGGCAGCGAGGTGCCTTCCCGTGGCCCTCTGCCTCCCTGGGCACCAGGCCCCGTGCCAGGCTCCCAGCAGTGCTCAGCGACGTGCCCCACTCGGTACCCGCTGGGGGAAGGCTCTCTCGCCAATTCTGACCTGTCCTCTGGGCCTGAGGCCAGAGCTTGGTGTACCCGGGTGCCTGAGCTGCGCCCCTGGGCCAGGCGGATGCCCGCCACCCGCTCCACTTCTGTCCCTGGAGCCACCAGCTGGCATAAGAGCTCAGGAGTCCCCGGGGCGCCTGGCAGCTATCAGGGAAATTGCTCTCGGCCATCCTGGTAATCGCCTGGCCCCACTTTCCCCAGCTGAAGAGGAAGCAGCGCAGAGGCTCGAGCTGGGATCCTCTGGTGGAGATGCATTAATTTGTAAATATCTTCATTTATATGTAAATGTGGCGTCCTGAGCCCGCAGCCAGCCCTAGGGGCCCTGCAGCCTGCCACTCAGCCCCTCCGGCGCCTCGGGTCCACTGGTGGGAGGGGCCCGGGGGTCTGCAGCTTCCTGCTGAGTTCACCAAGTGGAAGGCCCAGCTCTCTGGGGTGCTCCCTGCCTGGGAGACCACCCGGGTCACGTGTCACGGGGCTCAGGGAGAAGGATGAGGAGATCCAGCCCCACAAAAGCCCTGGCTGCAGGTCCCCAGGCTGGGCTGTCAGTGACCCTGTGTGGCCTTGGGCAAGTTCATGACCTCTCTGAGCTTGGCTTTCCTAACAGTCAACCAAAGAAGGGGGTCTGAGGCCACTCCAGGGGGACCCTCCACTTCACCACCTTCGGCGACTTGTATTAACACCAGGAAAAGCTGTGGGCAGGAGGAGCCATCATCCCCCCTGGGCTGGCTGTGGCCAGGAGTCTGAGCTGAGTTTGTTTTAGGGTGTGTGTGTGTGTGGGGGGGATGTGTGCCCGGGACAGCAGGACTCCTGGGGGGCAGCAGGACTCCTGGGGGGCAGCAGGACTCCTGGGGGGCAGCACTTCCTGTGAATTTACTCATCTCATCTCTGGGGCCTCAGCTAGCGGGAGGCCTTCCCTTTCCCCATCAGCAACCCCCATCCCTGGAACCGCCCAGGACCCCTCTAAAGCAGGGCGCCGCGGGGCCAGCATCGGCACTTGGCCACTGGACGTGAGTTTCACTTAAATTCCACAATCGTTGGGGCCTGGGCCTGCGTGGGGGGCGGGGGAGTGCGGGCGGGGAGGCCCTGGCCCAAGGTCCCCCAGGGCCCAAGGCTGGCCTCGCCGGCTGGGCGGCACCGCGGCTCTCCAGGGCCCAGGGTCTCTGCTGGGCTGGGTCTGCTCCGGCCCTTGGGCTTCCTTAGGGGCTGGGGACTAAGAGCCCAGGAGTGGCCCTGGAGGCCAAGCCTGAGCCTCGTTGCTGGGCACCAGGCGGGGGACTCTGGGAGGCGGGAGCTGACCACCACTCCCCCTTCCTCTCTTCCCCTAAACGAGCCTTCACCTCCTTCCCCTCGGCCCGTCCCCGTCCACTTCAGCATTTCAAGGTGGCGGCTCCTGGTCGCGGCCAGTGCGCGAGTGGCGGCTCGGGCTCACCCTGCTCTGAGCCCTCAGCAGCAGCTTCCCCCAGGCCAGCACGGTCCAGGACCAAGAGGAGGGACGCCCAACAGGAGGGACGCCCGACAGCCCCCCCCCCCTGCCCCGGAGCAGGGCACCTGCCTTCCCAGCCCCGCAGACAGGGCTGTGAGATCCCCGCCACCCTCTGGTCCTGTTGTCCAGCTTTACCCAGGAGGCCCCCAGGTCCCGGGGCCAGCAGCCCGGAGTCCTCTGCTGATGGCACAAATCTCACGTGCATCTACTGTGCGCCAGGCTGGGCTCGAGCCTCGGGCTCCTGGAGACCCTCCCCCAGGATCAGCGTCTAAGACACGTGGCGTCGGGCACCCGTGGTCCCGCCACCTCAGGGAGCGTGTGTGTGACGCTGCAGGGCTTGTGTCAGCTGACTCGGCCGGGTCCTCCCGCAGCTCTGAAGCAGGCGGCCAGCGTCTGGCGGGGCAGCAGGCAGAGCAGCCAGCCACGCGGTGGGAAAGAGCTGGTAGTGTGTTTGTGTGTGTGTGCACATGTGCCAGTGTGTGTGCGCGTGTGTGTGCGAGTGTGTGCACCCGGGTGTGTGTGCACTCCACCGACCCAGCCGGATGCCCTGGAGGAGCCTGGGTGCCGGAGGAGCAGCCGTCCAGCGGGGCAGAGCGGGTCCCCCCGCCTGGGCTGCTCCAATGGAAGCGACCCGTCCGGGGCCTGACTGAGTTGGGGTTCTGAGGGTTGATGAGGAGTTTGCCGGGCGACCAAGGGGGGGGAGACACCAGCACGTGGGGCAGGCCAGAGGAAGGCAGTCGGCAGGGTCTTGCTGGGTGGGAAGAGGAGGGGGCACACACTCCCAGAGACGGGTCTAACCAGCTCGTCCTTGGCCTCTGGGGCACCCGGAGGACGCCTCCCTCCGGCCCCTGCTGCCTCTGGCCCGGGAGTCCCGTGGTCTGGGGTCATTTCCTCCCCAAGCTCGCAGCTTGGTCTTTGCTGGCTGTGTGTGGACGGGCGCTCTGCTCGCCCTCTCTGGGCCCCAGCGGCCTCGCTGTCCCCTGCCCTCTCCCTGTGCCGGCGGGCCTCACCTCACGGTGGACTGGTACACCAGGTCCTCCCGCTTGCGGTAGCTCTCCAGGTGCGAGAAGTTGGTGGAGAACATGGCGTCGAAGGTGAAGATCTTCTGTTTGATGGTGCCACCGTCCGTCACCTGCAGAGACAGAGGCCGCCACGGTGAGCGCTCAGCTGGCCACCCGGCCCTCCCCCAGGCACCAGGAGGTGCAGCCCAGCAAGTCCCCCGCCCGTGCCCCGGGGTCTGGAGGCGCCCCTGGGGGAGGCTGGTGGTCTCTGCAGCGTCCTGGGCAGGAGGCGCTGCCCCCACCTCGCTGACGGGCCAGACGGGGCTCTGCAGAGTGGACACTCCCAGGGCCTCAGCCACGAGGGAGCGACTGGCCCTCCCCTTGGGCTCTTTCCATGCACCAGGCGGTCCCCCTCCTGGGACGGAACTGCCAGTACCTCCTGGGGACATGGACAGACCAGGGGGAGCGTGGGCTGTCAGAGTCAGCCACAGGGCTGCTGCCCCAGCCCAGAGCCGTGGCCAAGGGGAGAAGGAACGGGGAGGAGACTGGACAGGAGGGTGGGGGCTGGGCCAAGCAGAGTGACCGGAGCCGGAGGAGCCCACGTGAGGTTCTGATGGCTCCGTGGAGGTCGGCCCAGCATGGCCTGGGGCCACCCCTGGGGAGGGGGCTGTCACGGAGGGTGTCCCCAGGGAAGCCAGGTCTGGAGGCCCCTGCGGGATGGAGAGGGCATGCTGTCCAGGCAGACGGGACAGCAGGAGCGAAGGCCCAGGCAGGAGAGAGCCCGGGGCCTGGTGGACGGCCAGCTCCGAGTGCTGCAAGGAGGGGCGCTGGGACGCGGGCGGCCTAGACCAGGAGCTGGACGTCCCTGCGGCCCACTCACGAGCTCCCCCGGCCTAGGGCGAGGACCATCCAGGGGGTGGGAGGCCGTGGGGAAAGGGGCGGGGGGGGGCACTCGCCCCGGACGACCAGGAGGGAGCCGCGTGCCGTGTCTCCCGGGGACACAGAGGCCGGGAAGGCAGGGGCCTTGGGCTCCCAGCTGGTGGGCAGCAGCCCCAGTGTCCGCGCCCCCGCTCCCTCCTGCTGATGACAGGGTCACTGCACGGAGCAGCCAGGTGTGTGTTGCTGCCACCTCAATTATTTATCTGGTGCCGCTGCCGGTTTCCGCTTGTCTCAGCAGCTCTGTCACAGGGCCCCGCTCAGCTGGGCTCCGCGTGCGCACCACGGCCTGGGCCTGGGCGGAGGGGCTGCTCCAGGGGCCGTGGGGGACAGGCAGAGGGTGGCTTCTGCAGGGATCTGCCCTCGGGCTGTGGGGACGGGGCCAGGGCACAGCAGGCTCCTCCAGGCACACCTGCATCCCACCTGGCCGAGGCCACCTCGCCTGGCCAGTGGCCCGGGAACACATTCAGCCAGCGTTTATGGGGCGCCAGCTGTATGCCAGGCACAGGCCACACAAGCTCCCTAAGGAGGAGGGCCTTCAGCCAGCACCAGGGACGGTTAGGGGATGACCCTGCGCCCACTGACTCTAGGACCTGAGGGGGATCAGCAGCAGGACTTACTCCCTTACTGCTGTGGGCCCCTGTGCCTGCTGTGGGAAGGGACCCGGCTCCTCCCCTGCCTCCCCCGCAGCCCAGGGCCCAGCAGCCTCGGGGTCTGAGCTTCTACCCCCCCTTACTTCTCGACGCCCCGTCTGGGTGCAGGCCACGGCTCCGGGGCTCCCTCACGCACCCCTCTGCTCAGCCCCGCGCCTACCATTTGACCTTTTAGAGCCACCAAGGTGCCTTCTAACCAGGGCCTTCAAACAGGGTCGGTTTTGTCCCCCTTCCCTTCCAGGGACATTTGGCAAGTGCTGAACTCTGGGTTGTCACAACTGAGGAGGGGATTTGGGTCCTGGCATCCAGACGCAGAGGCGGGGGACGCGGCGACCATCTTACAGTACACAAGACTGCCATGGCGCCGGGGGCCAGAGCCTGGGAGGCAGGCAGGATGGAGGACGGTGTCCCGGGGCCTGAAGGGCACAGGGACTGGGCCGAGGTCCCCTGCTGAGTCCTTGGGAGGCCCTGGCTCCCAGGGCAGGCTCCCGGCCCATCCTGCCAGGTGGGTGCCCTTGGCCTGTGCCAGGCTCCGTGGGAGGACGGAGGGGGCTGGGGGGGGGAGACGGAGGAGGGAGGAGGAGTAGGGGGGAGAGAGGAGGCTGGAGGGAGGAGGCTGGAGGGGCCGGAGGACGAAGGAGGAGGGAGAGGCTGGAGGAGGAGGGAGGAGCAGGGAGGAGGCTGGAGGGGCTGGAGGAGGAGCTGAGGGGCAGTGGAGGCCCAGGTCTGCCATAAACTCGAGCCGCGGCCTGTCTGGCTCCCGCCATCCCGGGTGCCTCCCTTCAGGTGCGGCTTTTTTTATCTCCTCCTAAACGCACAGGCCTCACCGCCCCGATCTCAAATTTTACTCCATTTTTTTTTTATTACACAAAAGAGAAAAAATCTGTCGGTAAAACTGTCTCCTCAAATTTATCCCCGGGACCGCGGGTTTTATTACTAGGAAAACACTCGCGCACCCCGCGCCACGGACCCCCGCACGGAGGGAGCAGGACTTGTCCCGCCGTAAATCCCGGTTCAGGCGGAGGGACAGGCGGAGGGACAGGCGGAGGGACAGGCGCGGTTCAAGGACGAGCCGGTTTTCCAGGTTTCGTTTCCATCTCGTTCTCTGGGGCCGTGTCAGGGAGCAGAGGAGGAGCCTGTTCTAGGCCGTAGCCGTGGAGGCCGAGGTGGCTCTCACGGGGGTGACAGGCTGGGGACAGCACACCGGGTTCTGGCCACGGTCATCTCCCCTCCCCTGCCTCAAGGGAGGCCCCGGGAAAGGGAGGCCGGGCACTCTCAGATGGCAGCCAGGGGCTTCTGTACCCTGTGGTGAGGGGTCCCGGGGTGGGGGTCGCGGCTGTGGGCGGAGGGTGACGGGCGCCAGGTGGAGGTGCACCTGCAGATACCTGCCCTTTCACTCTGGACACTTCCAGGTGGCCCAGGGGGGAGGAAGTGGGGTCAGACGCGGGGCCTGCCCACTAGGGGCCAGCGGGCGGGAGGCGCAGGTGACCGTCAGCTGAGGGAGCAGCCAGGAAGCCCCTGGTGACGTCCAGGATCCCTCTGGAGGGAGGGTCACCCGGGAGGGCTTCCTGGGGGAGGCAGTGCTTGTCTCCCTGGGTCGGGGTTCTGAGCACGAAGCGAGACCCATCTCCTGCCCCCGCAGTCAACCCGGGTTCCTGTGCGTGGCCCTGCCCTGGGACAGCCACTTCACCTCGGCCACCTGGGGTCCTCAGGTAGGAGGGGCTCGCGCAGCGTCCTCGGCAGGCGTGAGAGAGGGCCAGGGGCCTCTGCCCCACGGCCCCCTGGGCGGGCTGGCTCCTGCTGAGGTGCCAGGGGTGGCAGACGGGCAGGAAATGAAAGAAGAGCCCGATCGGGAGGCCGGCAGGAGCCAGAGGCCACCTGCAAGGTGCCAGGAGAGAAAGCAGCGCCCAGGAACCCGCTGTCCCCGAAGCCGCCCAGGGCAGGACAGGGGACGCTCTGAGCGAGGGCCCGGAGTGGGGCCAGGTCAGGATGGACAGTCAGCAAAGCCGATGAGGCAGAAGAGACACCGTTCTGCTGAGAGAGGACCAGGAGGGGACGCCCAGGAGGGGACAGGCAGGTCGTCCCTGTCCCAGGGCTGCTTCTGACCGATCTCGTTCACTCATTCGGGATATTTTAACTGAACAGGGTCTTGACCGTGAGCCGCCAGGCAGAGGCGCCCTCCACTGTCCGCGGCTCCGACCCCCAGCTCAGCACCTGGGATGGCAGCCTGAGCCCTTGCCGTCCTGGCCCCCAGGCTGAGGAACCGGAGGGACCCTCGGCTTCGCCAGGCAGAGTCACGGAGGACGGAACTCGCCCACACGGCCGTCTACCTGGGGCGCTCTGACCAGCCGGGCGGTGGCCGCGGACCAGGCCTGCAGGGAGGCTCCAGAGGAGCCTGCCTTAGGCCTTCTAGGGGTCCCGGCAGGACACTGTTCTGAACAGGAAAACGTCCCAATCACGCAGAGGAGGCGGCTTGACCAGACACGGACGCTGTACGTGGCTGAGCAAAAAATTCCTGCTGGGACTGACAGTGTGCTGGGACCGGGCCTCCATAATGGACCCTGGCCTCCATAATTTCACTGGATCCTCGAGACTGCGACTCCAGGTGCTACGGCGCCTGGACACGCCCAGGGCTGTTGCGTAACTGAACTGGGAGCTGCATCTCTTCACTCCCATTTCGCAGATGAAGAAACTGAGGCTGAGAAGCAAGTGAACTTCCCAAGCAGCAGCTGCAGAGCTGCCCCTCAGCATGGGTTAGTGGGTGGGCTGTGGGAGGCTTCTGGCCGTCACAGAACCCTAGATTCAGATCCAGCTCTACCACTCAGCTTACTGCTGTGTGACCCTGGAGAGGTCTCTGGGCTTTAGTCTCTTCACCTGCAAAGTGGGAGCCCACCTGCAAGGTGCTTGAGTGAGAATTCAGCCCCTAAGAGTGTGTGCACAGGCAGCCCAGTGTACTGCCCGGCCCAGGGTCTAATAACAGAGAAGGAGTGATAATTTGGAAGTCTCCTTTTATCCATGGGGGTCAGTTCCAAGATCCCAATGGTGCCTGAGACCTCAGATAGTACTGAACCCTCTAGATATTGTGTTTCCCTATATATACCTACGTTTGATAAAGTTGAATTTGTAAATTAGGCATGGTAAGAGATCAACAATGACAATAATAGGATGTATGAATTATAACAATGTAATTATATTTATCTATATACAAGTTATAGGAATGTAATCTCTCTCTTTTTTGTGCATGCGCATAGAAGACCGCGACAACCTGATAACAAAGTTGGCTACTAACAGGAGGGTAATTTATACAGTGTGGATACTCTGGACAAAGGAAAAATTCATGTCCCAGGCAGGATGGAATGGAATGGTGTGAGATTTCATTACCCTATTCAGAATGGCAAAATATTTGAAATTTATGGATTATTTGTTTCTAGATTTTCCATGTGGTACTATCAGATTTTGGTTGACCATGGGTAACTGTGACCATAGAAAATGAAGTCTGAGATGAGGGGAAGCTACTGCAGCTAGCCCTCAATCAGTGCTTATTGTACGCTAGGTATTGTTTGCAAACAGGAACTCGTGTGACTGTGTGACAAAATATTCCGTGCATATTTGCTATTATTAATTTTTACTTATGTCCAAAGTAGGGAGGTGGCCAGAGTGGGTAGCAGATGCATAACCAGAGCTTAGGAAAGAGTGGTTCTTTCCCCTCCCGCTCTGACAGTGCCTCTGCCGTGAATTCCCCCATAACCCACGACGGTGCTGTCTCCGAGAGGCAGGCGGCTGGGCTGTGAATCCTGCAGCTCACCTTGGCACGGTTTCCCTGGGCCTCAGTTTCCCTAAAAGTCTCCTAAGGAAGTCAGGGCAGGATGACCACTGAACCCTTTCCAGCCAGCATGTCCACATGTTCTGGATGGTGAGCAGCGGCCCCAGCTGACCACGGCCTCTCACACCCCCGGGCCGCCAGGCCTTGTCCCTGGGTGCACCTGTGCCCCACCTGTGAACCTGGCTGTGGCCAGGCCAATGGGCTTAGTCTAGCCATCTGCGTGAGAGGCCACTGGCCCACTGGCCACGTTTTAATTCAAGAAACAAATAAGTCTCCAACTTCAGCAGCCTCACCAACCGCCCCGGGTGCCATCATCCGAAAAAGGAAAAAATAAAAGTAAGGGGGGAAAATCACCTCCCTCCACCCTCCCACCTCCTTCTCTTTGTGTTCCACGAAACCAATTACAGGTTGGAAATAGCTGTAATAAACTTGATATCCCACTTACGGGCCGATCCCGCGGCGGCTGGGAAGGTGAGAGGCTCGGGGTGGAGGCTGCTGTTGTTGCCGGAGCTGTTTAAATTGCCTCCTGAATTATCCCACCTCCTCTCCAGCTGGGAGGGAATTTCCTCTCTTGAAAACGGAGCAGCTGAGGTCTCCATGTCCAGGAGCCACAAGGGAGGGTGTGCGCAGAGGGTTTAATGAACTGATTAGCTATGGAGGAGGGGATGGCCCTGGGATCTTGCCTCAGCTCAGTGCAGGTTCAAATCCCTGCACAGGCTGATCACACCACCTGGCTGTAAACGGGCTTGAGGGATCACTGCCCAACCAGGTGGCCGTAGGGAAGGTCATTAAGTGAGATAATGCAAGTAACGAAATGTCAGCCAGAACACTGAGCTGAGTTTGGGAAGAATCGGTTCTGCTGGGGGCTCTTCATTCCCTGGCTCTGGGTTTTCAGGCAGATCCCAGATCTTCTCTGACCCTCAGTTTCCTCATCTGGAAAATGAGGGCTGTTGGTTGAACTTGTGTCTCAGAGTTGTTAGAAACACTGAGAGGAACAGAAATAGGCAGAAGCATCCTGTAAAACGGCAGAGGGACGTGAACACTACTATTAAGCTTTGTTCCTAAGCTGTGGAAGGTGATGAGCATTTCTAGAAACTTCTACCATGCAACTGTCACCTAGAAGTCCCTTTTCCATCTCATTCAACCCTGCGTGTCCAGCATGAGGACTGGCACATAGTATGTCCTCAAGTACATTTGTGAAGTGGACACAGAGTCAGTCAAGGAAGGAGTGGACTTCTGGTCTGAGTACGTGGACCTGCCCTCAGCTCCAATGCTGGAAATTCTGCTGAGAAAACTCCCCCTGAGGCCCAGGACGGAGACCCCCGGATCAGCTAAGCCTCGGGAAGGGATCCCTGAGGTCCGTCCCCAGCGCTGCAGCTCGGGGCACAGTGTTTCTGGGAGTTTGTTGGCTGGCACCTGGGACAGCTGCAGACCTGCAGGTGGGGGTCAGGGACCGGTCTCCCTGCAGTTTCTGAACCTGTACCCCCTGGCTCCTCCGGTCGGGCTGCAGCCCAGGAGCTGGCACCTGTTGTGCCCAGTGCTGTCCCCAGCTTCCAGAGGCTCTGGTCCAGGGTGGACTCTCCTTCTCATCTCCATGGGAAGGAACATTTTATAGGTGCAAAGACTGTCGTGAGGAGGGGGCCACGTGCCGGCTGCCTGGGGGGGGGCGGTGAAGAGGAGACTCAAATCTGGGCCTGACTCCAAAGTCCAGACAGAGGGGCCGGCAGGAGGGCTGGGGGGGCCAGGACGGGGGAGGGCACGCTAGGCACAGGGACACCTAGGCAGGGGATCTCTCGGAGGAGGTGAGAAAAGGAAGTGGAGAGGAAGCAGGGGACCTCCATGTGGCCACCCGATGCCTGCCGTGTGGGGGAGGGGCACAGGACGCCCGGCCTTCTTGTTGCCATGGCGACCCAGGACCCCTCTCCCCTAACCCTCCCCTCCCACCTGCTGTCCACCCTGAAGCGGCTCTTTCAGCTCCTAGGCCTGGGAGCCGGGCCAGAGGTGTGGCCAGGGACATGGGGGACAGGAAGAAGGGGACATCAGATTCCCGAGGACAAGAGGGAGGGGCATGTCCTATAGTCAGGTGCCGCTCACTCTTGGTGGCCGGGCCCACCCTGCTGCGTCTCCCTTGCGCGTCCCTGTTCCTGGCAGGGCGGGGCTGGGTGACTGGCCCTCCCCGAGTGGGGACCCCAGTTGACAGAGACAGCTGGCATCATAAATTGCCTTGTCTCATCTGGTTACCGTGACGGCAGACGCAGCTCGGGGACGGGCCGGGGGGCAGGCAGAGTGGCAGGCAGAGGGGCGGCCGTGGCTTCCTCCTGGACCCAGCACCATGTGTGGGCAGGGGAGCGGGCAGGGGCGCCACTGGTGTGGCCAGTGTGTATGTGGGCACATGTGTGAGCAGCAAGCCTGTGTGTGTGCGTGTGCGTGCGCCTGTGTGTGTGTGAGGCCAGTGCCGATGGTGACGTCCAGGTGTGCTTCTGGACCTTTGCATCCAAGACCCAGGGTTCACTGGGTTCCTGACCAGGTGCGTCCGCAGCGCTGCCCGCATAGCACCTGCGCCCGCAGCTGCCAGGCCCGTGCACGTCCTGCTGCCTCCTCTGGCCGGACTGGGCGGTCAGCAGGTGGGTGGGGAGGAAAGGCCTGGTCCCAAGCTGGTCTCTCAGGGTGGAGAAGCAGCTGGCGAGCCTGGCCCCTCGCCATTCCACCAACTGGACACAAAAGCCACAGTGACCCAGCCGCCCGAGCTCCCCACATCCCACCAGCCACGGCCGGACGCCCTGAGACCCCCCGCTGCAGAGCCAGCCGGCAAGAAGCAGGAAGGACCTGCAGCCGCTTAAACTCCAGCGCGCAGTGCCATGGCCAGGGCAGCGGTGGGGGGAGGGGTGTGACAATGTCCACTTCCCCGGGAGCCCGCTCCAGAGGCTCAGGTTCACCGAGTCCTGGATGGAACCTGCATCTGCATTTTTAACAAGAACCAGAGCCTTGCGGGGGGAGGGGAGGCTGGGAGGGGAGGCCAGGCTTCCTCTATCCCTGACGGGGCTGCTCCACGGGCAGCGCTCAGGAGGGGCCTGGAGCAAGTGCTGGGGGTCCGAAGCCCCTGCCTCCCGCTGCACAATGCCAGCTTGGCCGAGGCTATTGTGACAATTGTTTTATTGGGGGGAGACGGGGCCACTGAAGGTGTCAAGCCGGGGAGCGCCCAGTGCTGATAAAATCCCCCTGAGCCGGGCCTGGGGGGCAGACCTGCAATCCCAGAGATTTGGGGGGTTGGGACAGGAGAGTCCCAAGCCTGAGGCCATCCTGAGACCTGGTCTCAGTCTAAAGTACAGAGGGCTGGGCTGCGCTGGGTGTGGAGTGACAGACAGACAGACAGACAAACCCCGGCCGCAGTGTGCACGGTAGATCTAGGGACGAGATGGCCCTGGTTTGGGAAGAGGCTTTGGGGACAGAGAGGAGAGGCCATTTTGCTGGACCCACTTCCAGGGTTCTGAACTTGATTTTTGGGGCCCACGAACCGGCGGGGCAGGTGTGGGGCGAGGCCTGCTGACCCCTCTGACCCCCAGGTCTGTGTGCAAGACTCCGGCTCAAGTCGCCTGCCCGTGACACCGCCTACCATGTCCCTCCACGGTCACACGGGACACTCAGGCCCATGCCCCCCTCAGTGAGCACACCTGTGTGGACAGGTGGCGTTTAGCAAAGGCTCAGCGTGGGGACAGTTGGCCAGCTTGTGCCAATCTGGCTGACCCTCGCAGTCAGGAGGGGCTGCCAGCCCTCGGGAGGGACCTGCTGTGCCCATCTGCCTGGCACCGCGTAGAGCAGGCGCTGCAGACAGCTGGGCCCGCGCCAGCGGGTTGGCCGCGGGGAGTGCCACCGACCGTCCGCCGGCCCACCTGCTGACCTAGGGCGGCTTCGGCCTGGACCCTGGCGCATGGCAGGTCCCCTCTGAACCTGACACCCGGCACGCATCACCGCCCACGGCCCAGCCTCAGGGCTTGTCTGTCTGTCCATCTGCTGGCCACTCCTGGGCCCAGCCGCTTGCTAGAGGAAGACCCTCTGCTCAGCCACCAACCAGCTGAGGGCCTGGGACAGTCACTCTCTCTGGGCCTCGGTTTCCTCATCGGTGACGAGGGGTGAGGGTGGCCGATGTCTGAGTTCCTCAGCTGTTGGCCAGAGGGAGAGGTTGTGGCCGCAGGCGACCCCGGGTGGCAGAGCTCTGCACTCAGCAGTCACCACTGGAACTGCAGGCTCTGTGAACTCAGCGACCTTCAGGGAAGACTTGTCGCGGCCCTACTACGTGCCTGAAGCTGTTTTAGGAGCAAGGATACAGACCAGACGGGAGGTGGACCAAGTCCCTGTCCTCCTGGGGCAGGAGGAGGAGGCCGATAACACATCAACTAAGGAGGAGGGAGGGACCGCACCAGGGGACAGGGCGGGGCGGAGGACACAAATGGAGTGACGGATGCGGAGGGGGCTGCCACGGAGGCCGACCCAGGTGCGCAGGCAGGGACGGGCCTGCTCAGGGGGACCCAGCTCCCCCCTCCTCCCTCTGGCTCCTCTCGATTCCCTTGTGATGGCCCCGGCCTCTCGTTGGGCCTGGGGCTGCCCCACGTGGAGCCCTCTCATCCTGCAGATGGGGATCCCAAGACTCCGACACGGCCCCGGGCTTCCCCAGCTTCATGGTCTATTCCCCAACATTTGATTCCAACTTGTTTTGTGTGGTGGGGGGAGGTACCGGGATTGAACTCAGGGCACTTGGCCACCGAGCCGCACCCCAGCCCTAGTTTGTATTTTATTTAGAGACAGGGTCTCGCTGAGCTGCTTAGGGCCTGGCTAAATTGCTGAGGCTGGCTTTGAACTTGAGATCCTCCTGCCTCAGCCTCCCGAGCTGCTGGGATGACAGGCGTGCGCCACTGCGCCGGGCGGACTTTGAACATTTTTAAACATACAGAAAAGGGTTCAGGATTTTAAAGCCGGTTCCTGTACCGACTGCCTGGCTTCTACGACGGAACCTGACCACGTCTGTTTCACTGCACATTTCTCCCTACACTTCCGCCCCATCTTGCTGGGGATCAGCCCAGGCCCCATGCAGGCGGGGCCAGGCTCCCCCTCCGAACTGCTCCAGCCTGCGCTTCCCCGGCCTCCTTCAGCCCGCTGGATCCACGGCACGGTGAGCTGCAGCCGTGGGCCCTTCCACGTGGTGATGTCGAGGTCGACATCTATTTGCAAGGCTTTTTCTTTTGAGGTAAAAGTCACGCACACTGAACTGCACACTCTCACGTGCCCCCTGCTCAGGGTTTTTGAGTTTTGACAAACGCCTCACCAGTGTGACCCCAACCCCCCACGATTCACAGCACCTCCGCCCCTCCAGAAAGCTCCCCTGCCCCTCGCTGTCCCTTGCGGCCCCCAGAAGCCACCATTAATCTGATTTTTTCCCCTCACCATGTTCCTCTGCTAGAATTTTCCATAAACAGAGTCGTATAATGCGCAGTTTAAGTGAAGGCTCTTTTGTTCCAGCAGAATCTTCTTGAGATCCACCGGCTGCGTGTTCCCCTAGCTATTCCTTTTCACAGCTGCGTGATATTCCATTGTAAGGAGAAACCATCGTTTGTTCAGTCACCCTTTTGTTAACAGGCACCTGGACACTTCCCAGTTTGGCTCTACCACATACCGCTTCTGAGCATATTCTTGTACATGATTTAAAAAAACAAAAGGACACACCTTCTATTCCTTTGCAGCTGCTCCATCTGACAGAGTCGGCTTGGTTTGACGGAGGTTTCCCGAAGGACGACCCTGAGCCAGTGCTACGCTGGGTGTGGCCTGGGTAACTGGGGCTTTGGGCCTCCCAGAGTGCACAGGATGATTTGTTATAGTAACCGAAATGTAACTCGTTGCCCAGCGAGGCCATGGGTCCAGGTCAGCCTGGGGCATCAAGAAGGATGGAGACGGTGAGAGAGGGTCTGGAGGGTCAAGGGAGGATGTCAACAGAAGGACAGATGGCACCGACTGTCCAGGAATCCCAGGGGCCGGGGTCGAGTGGCCCCCTAACCCCGGAACGTTCCAGGAGACCCCCCGTTCCTCGTCCTGTTGTTCCGGAGCTGGGCGGAGGGGGGCTTCTGCCCGCTGGGGTTCCCTCTGGGAAGGTGGATGGGCGTGGGGAAGACGCGTCACCAGAGAGGCGCCCACTGAAGTGTCACGCGCTCCCGTGGCTGGCTCGCGAGCACCAGTAGCAAGCTCACTGTGGGGAGAGCTGGCCCCTGGGTCTCCTCAGAGCCAGCCTCTGTGAATGGGGACAGGAGCGGAGGGGGGACGCCAGCTCTCCACCCCGCCACCCACCCCCGGGGGGCTTCCCTGGCCTGAGGCCCACCTGGGAGTCTCCGAGCAGATTCTGCGCTGTGCTGTGGAAACCTGAGTCCGTGGTCATGTTTGCAGGAGGCCTCTCCATTTGGCACTGGCCACAGAAATGGGGTGGCCAACCTAATTTTGAGCAAGGGAGAGTCCTCCGGGCCTTCCCTTGACCTGACCCCCTGGTGCAGGTCGGGGGTCAGCACACCTTCTCAATTTGGCTGCTACGGCCTGAAACAGCCACAGGAGACCCACAAATGAGTGGCCGTGGCCGTGGCCCCCAGAAACCACTCACAGGAGCAGACGGTGGGCCGGCTGGGGCCGGGGGCCGCAGCGGGTCGACCCTGGTCTAGGTGAGCAGGCCCCCTGCTCCTGTCTGCTGGCTCGTCCTGGCTCCGTCATTGTGACTCAGCTCAAAGGCCATCCTTACATCTCTGGGCGTCCCCCTCTCTGCCGGAACCAAGAGGTGAGATTCCTGCTAAGCACAGAGGTTGTCAAGGTGAGCAAGAAGGAGTGGTTGCAGCCTTTCTGGGGCTTTGTGGTAAATACTTTGACAGTACCAGACTGTGAGCTGCAGGAGGGCAAGGACAGGGACTCTTTTATTCCACAGTGCCTATCCTCAGTCCTGGCATGATCCCGTGGTGAGGACATGATCAACCCACCTCCAAATAAATGGCTTACCATGCTTTTCTACAAGTTGGGCCATTTGAATCCCTGAATCATCTTTGAGATAGACCAGAGATGTTCAGCAACTTGCCCTAAGACACACAGCAGCAGTCTAGTGGTAGGGCCAGGTCCCTGTCAGCCACACCCAGTCGTTAGATGTAGGCCCTGAGTTCCTAACAGAGCCTGGGGCAGGAGGGTGACACGGGAGCTCCTGTCTTGGGTCCCATTGCCCACCTGGTCCGCAGGAGGGCTGGTCTATTTACTCTGGGGGATGGTGGAGAATTGAAGCGTCTAGTGCTGGGTCCTATGATAAAGTCGCTGTCCAGTAAAAATCACCCTGAATATTAAAACCAAGAAATCTTTACCTGGCACAGAACGAGAACTTGGTATTATTACAACCAAAAAAAAAAAAAAAAATCCCCGTTTGCTTTTCATTACGGATCTGGTGGCGGTTTGTTCTCTTGTCCCCCGAGAACGCGGGCTTCGGGGGAAAGATTATTAAAACAGAAAAACAAGGAGAAGACAATGGGAGGCCTGGGGTCTGGAGCAGACCCCCAGAGCTCGGCCAGCGGCTGCGCTGACTCCCTCCAGCCCAGAGCCTCCTCCTCTGTGTGACGGGGACACGGTGGCCCCTTCCAGGGTGGGGGCAGGGATGATCGCAGGGCGGGTGACGTCACTGCTCTGAGCTCACACTCGACACGACAGACTCGGGGGCCTGCTCCCAGGGAGACCCAGCCTGCACCCGGAGGTTGATACCCAGAGAAGAGGCGGTCACTGCAGAACCAGGGGACAGATGACTAGGGGACAGGCGGGGGTGGAAGGCGTCACTAGAACCCAAGCCAGAAGACGGTGCTGTCCCGGGGGAGCCACGCGGAGGTCAGAGGGGCTGCCGAGGCCCTGAGGGAAGAGAGAGGCGAACGGACGGCGAGGAGGGGCGGGCAAGGGGAGACCGATGGGCCTTGGTTCAGAGAGCCCCCGGGATCAGATCACATATGGTCTTAAGGCTGCCGCCAGGAGGCTGGATTTCACTCTGCGAGGAAGGGAAGGTGTCGGAGGGTTAAACAGAGGAGACACCTGGTGTCTGTGTTTCAAAGATCCCTCCAGCTGTGGGTTGGGGAAGAGCTCCCTGGTCAGGGGCTCTGCCACTCTGGGGGAGGACAGTGGCTGCCGCCTGGGTGTGAGGGGACAGGGGCGGAGGCCCTCGTGCGCTTTCCTGGCTCCTCCCCGCCCGCGCCACCAGGTGGGGGATCTGAGTGCTTGTCTAAGGCCACGTGGGGAACGTTCCGGAGGATTCGCGGACTTCGGGGCAGCTTGGAGTTAAGATGCCGCTTCTGTCCAGGGGCTGGGACTGGCAGCCGAGAGCCCCAGCTGGGCAGGGGGCCCTGGCAAGAGCAAGGGGGCCGCTGGCCCACCTGGAGACCCGCTTCTTCCCATCGCTCATCCCAGAGCCAGGAAAGCCCGGGAGGGGCCCGCGTCACCCCATGGGGGACAGCTGGGCAGCGTCCAGCACACAGGCAACCACGGTGCCACGGAGTGCGACCACTCTCCCCGCTGACTAGACGCCAGGCCTGCGCCCCGCACCTGCCCACCTCCTCGTGAGCTGTGGCCCAGTCCCACCTTGTGATGCGAAGTGAAGTCAAGGTCACACGGCCAGAGGGGGCAGACTGGGCTCGGGGCCAGGCGGTGACCGGCCACACAGCCCTGCCCCCCGTCTCCCGAGACGCCCTCCCCCACCCCAGGTCCCCCTGAGGGCCGCCAGGACACCCCCCATCTCCCTGGCACGGGTCCACATTCCCAGGGGGACAGAGTCTTCTCCAGGCACCTGGGAGAGGCCACCGCCCTGGGAAGCCGCCAGGGAGACCGGAGCCTACGACGGAGCCTGGTGGCGTCTGCCGCGCGGCTGAGCGGGACCGGCCTCCTGTGCCGTGGGCTGCCCGTCCTCTGCCTCCCTGGGAGACAGGAGGCCGGAGGAGTCACGACATTTGTGCTTGGGCCTTGGGGGGTGGTCAGATGGAGAAGGGACTTTCTCCCTCAGGTGAATGACAACCAGGTCTTCTTGGGCCCCTGAGGGCTGCCGGGTGCCGGATTTCCAGATTCACATCCTGAGCGTCTCCAGGGAGCCGGGTGCAGCCGCCACCCAAGTGCAGACCTGGACAGGGGATGTCAATGCTGGAGCTGGAGAAGCCTGGGCCAGCAGACAGGAGTGGGTCACCCTGGTTCTGTGTCCCCCGCGGAGCACAGAGAACGTTCATAGGTTGAGGTTACGCGGTGACAGGTCCTGGGGGTCAAGGCAGCCCCCGCAGAGGCACACCAGCCATGAAAGCCCCTCCTCTGTCCCTGACTCTGTGGGGACAGGGCCACCTCTCTGTGCCCAGCCGGGCTGTGGGGACGCCCTCTCTCCACAGTTCAGAGCCTCTTGGCCTGCTGTCCCCAGGCGGTGCCATCTGCTGTCTCCTGGGCCTCTCCGGCCGGCTAAGTGAAACCTAACACTCCTCGTGTGGTCAGGTCCGGGCCACAGTGTCACAGGTGCCGTCGTGGGGGAGGGTGGCGTAGTCTGTGGAGATGCCACCCTGCCGCCTGTCCCACAGGTGCCAGCCCAGCGGGAGGAGAGGGATCGACAGCCACAGCGGCGCCGGGCTGTGTCACTTTTATCCCTTTTGAAATCTCCGCTGGACCCTTAGATGAGGGGACTGGAGACGGCCCCCTCCAGTGGCCGGGCATCTGGAGGACAGGAAGTACTGTCCTGGCGTGCTGCAGGGTGGCCCATGTTGTGTCCCCACGGTCAGAAACCCAGGTCCAGGGAGACCAGGTGGCCACAGGTGAGGCACCCTGTGGTGACGCCCCCAGAGGGTCCCCTCAGGCACCCACAGTGGGGAGAAGAGGAAGCAGAAGGGCCAGGTGCCAGGTGTGGGCAGAACCCAGGTGGGCACTGGCCGTCGGGTGCCCCCTCTGCCCACTTTCCTAGAATTTCTGGGGCTTGGGAAGGAAGCGGTTTCGAAGGACACAGCCTCGTGGGGGACAGGGTCTGGGTGGCCTCTCCCTGGTTTAAATTGATGTCTGCAAAGGAGCCCTCCCTGAGCTCTGGGTGAGGGAGGGACGGCCGGGCACTGCCAGGTGGGTGGGGTCTTTTAATTCTGGTTCCCCGCAGGGCTGGTGGTCAGCCACAGGAAGGACCGGAGCACAGAGCGGGGTACAAGCCCCCCGCGGCCAGCGGAAGTTGGAAAGCTCCGCCAGGTTCTGCCAGGAGCCGGGTCCTGGGGGAGGGTGGTGGCTTGTGGGGAGGGGGGACAGTGCAGGGTGACACAAGGCGGCTCCCTGCAGAGGGTGTGTGGCCGATTCAGAGAGCAGGGGGGGCGCTTCTGAAATGCTGGAAACGGAACTCCCGGGAGGGAGGAGGCGCTCCCAGAGCCACGCAGCGAGGTCCACTGTGCCCTGGTGGCTGACCCTGTCTGTCTGAAGTCCCTGTCATGGCCCGGGTCCTGGGGCTGAGGGAAGCCCAGGGTTGCAGTGAGAAGCAAGGGGGGGCTCCTGTCCCCTAGAGTGACAGTGGGGGGGTGACCTCAGACCTGGGAGACAGGGCAGCTGCCCTCCCAGAGCCGCCGTCTGACGGCACATGAAGACGTGAGCTCGCGGCTCTGGTGGGGACACAGCGTGGCTCCTGTGGAGTCCCCGGCCGGCTGTAGGGGCACCCCAGGACTTGAGGAAGCTTCTGGACCAAGAGGGGGCGTCCGTCCAGGTGTGTGTCCTGGCTGAGGACACCCAGGTTCCCATGGATTCACCCCACCTCTCCCCCCCCCCCCCCAAGACCTCCCAACCCAAGATCAAGGTCTCGGGATCCTTCTTCATCCTCTGAGAAGGGACAGTCACCCAAAGCCTCCAGCAAGTGCCCAAGCAGTGCCTCGGGGTCGCAGGTGCCCCAGGTGGGTCACCTGAATCCCATCAGCGTCACCAGCAGGTGGTACCGGCGCCTGCTGAGGCTGCCCGATCCCAGCCGCCCCTCCTCTGAGGCTGCGGCTCGCCTGCTCCGTGTGCGTGACACTTGTGTGCAGCTCACTTGCTCCTGGACTGGGGAAGCCGAGGACATCAGGAGCAACTGACCAGCCCAGGAGGGAGGTGGCCCTGAGCTGATGCAGACGCAGAATTCACTGGCTTCCACCAGAGCACCCCCTGGGGACGGGGCTGAGGCGGTGCCTGCCTCCGGTGGCCCTGTGGCACAGAGGTCTGCCTGGCCCTGGTCCCTGCCTCTCCCCCCTGCACACCCACCCGCGTCCAGCTCTTTGGGGAACCAGCTGGTGGCCCACGGGTGACCACCTGAGGCAGTGTCTGAGGACAGGGCAGGCCACAGCCACGGTCCCAGCCGCTCGCCTGAGTGGCACCGGGGTCCTTCTGCACATAACAGGGAGCTTGGGCCACCTGCCTTTGGGGACCATCTCTGCTTCTGCTGTGCTTCCCAGGACCCCAGACGTCCCTCGTGCCCCGTTCACAGCCCCAAAGTACAGCCACCCCCTGGGCACCTTCTACCAAAGGCCAAGGAACAAAACTCAGAGCCAGTGACTTGGGGGTCGGCAGAGCAGGGGTGGCTTCCCTGTGGGGTGGCCCGTGCCGTGGGCCAGGACACCTGGTCTCAGGGTCTGAACACGGAGCCCGCTCCCTGTGCCCTTCGCAGACCTGCCTGGCCACCTGTCCAGGGAAGGGGCTGGGACCGTTCCTCCGCGAGGTTGAAACAGATTCTTTTCTCCCCCGAGACAGCACAGTTTGGACTCCTCTGCAGGTGCAGGGAGGCGGGAGGCCCGGCCTTCACCCCTGCACCCAGCGCACCTCCATCAAGCACCTCCCTCATGCCAGGCACAGTGCTGGGTGCCGGGGACAGTCACAGGCACCTAGCCTGGGGGCTGGTGAAGGCACGTGTTTCTCTAAGAGCCGGGAAGTGACTCTTTGAAGCATCGCGAGCCACACGGTGTCGGCTGCAGCCCTGGGTCTGCTCTGTGGACAACACAAGCCCACGTGTGGGGCCGAGTTCCAACACAACCTCTGGACATGGGCGTGGTCCATCCATTCTCCAGGGTCCAGGGCGGACCCACAGTGTTCCCAACTTTAAAGAGGGAGCCAGGCGAGGTCCGAGGAGCAGGTGGGGGAGGTGGTTTGTGGTGGGAGCCTCCAGAGTCAGCATCCCGCAGTCACAGGGCTCAGCCTCCCTCCCAGGACTCCCCCTTTCTCTAGGCTTCCCGAGGACCTGAGGTCTCCTTCCCCCAGGTCTCCAAACCCTTTCCCTCTCTCCAAGCCCCGAGGGCTGCTGTGGAGAGAGGGAGGGTGAGGGAATCCAGACTCTTCCCAGAGAGGAGGCCTAAGCAGGAGGCCAGGGGAGAGTCCTAGGAGGCTCCACCGCAGACCAGAGACCTGGACGGCCAGCTCCCACACCCTGTCCCTCGGACGGCCTGGCCCCCGCCTTCTAACCCTGGGCCGGCTGGGAGCTTCCTCCGCTTCCCACGGAGCCTTCCCCCAGGATGCCTGCCAGTGGACTGCCCATCAGGTCTCTGACGTGTCTCCTCAAATCCTCTGGCCCTCAGGGGACAGTGGCAGAAGCCACGGTCTTTTCTGATTATGTCTCCGTCTTTCCTCAGCCCTGAGACAACCCACTCCTATTACAGCGAGGTCACCGCCTGCCCCGCAGACCGGGCGCTCTCTGTGCAGGAATTACAGCCTCTACAGCCTCCGCTCCCTGGGGTGGAGGCTGAGCCTCTGTCACCATGTGGGCCTCTCCCAGGACAGGAATCATCTCTCCTGTCCCCGTGTGTCTGGGGATGTCTGAGGCACAACCTGATGTCCCCACTGGCGGTGTTTCCCCAGCAGAGTGGGGACCCCCAGGAGGCAGAGTCCATGGCAACGGAAGTCACAGGGGCCCCTCCTCTCCCGGAGGGAGGACACAAGCCTGGGCCAGTCCATGTCCCCAAAGGTCCCTGTGTGGTGCAGTTGGGGCATGGTGCAGAGTGGCCTCAAGCTCAGGCTCTCTCACTGAAGGGCGCCTCCTCTTTCCTTCTGCTCCTGGGGGTGGCCTTGGGCCCGCTCTGGCCAACGGACAGAGGTGGCAACACACCCGTCCTGCAGTGAGGCCGCAGGGGGCCTGCTCCTGTCCACAGCTGGGTCAGGGCTGAGTCGTCCCTGTTGTCCCAGCAAGGCCAGCCCGGGGCTGCCAACCCCGCCAACGGGGAGCGAGCCCAGCTGCCCAGCTCATCCCCCAGATGTGTGAGCCAAAGTGCTCATTGTTGCACGCCTCCGGCCCCGTGGTCATTTGTGGCACCGCGTTACCATGGCAACAGATACTGATACCCACGCAGCCAAGAATCAGCGCTCCGAGTGCAGTTGGGGTCAGCTCCTTGCTCGGCCGCACACCGGCGGTGTGACCTGGAAGGAGCTGCCGAGCCTCTCTGAGCTTGCCTTCTCGCGTGTCCCGTGAGAATGACAACAGACATCATCTCACAGGGTGTCGTTGGGATCGAGGACTTCGAAGAAAGTGCTGAGGGTAGAGCCGGCCACACAGCAAGTGGTCAATAAACATTGACTCGCGGTAATGTCGCCATCCCAAAGTCCTGAGGAGAAATCTCGGTCATTTCCATCTTGTCTGACTCTGACAGGAAGGGACCCCCCCAACCCCATCTCCGTCACCCTTAATGGATCCCATTAAATCCCTGAAACCTTCCCCTCCACGTTCCAGCCTCCCTGGCTCAGAAGAAAACTGCTGGAGAGAACAGTGGCCAGGACCCGGGTGCTGCCACAGCGTTGCTGGCCGGGCCCCTGCCCCGGGCCTCCCGGCCTCCCTGCCCCGGGCCTCCCTGCCCGAGCCTGCGGGCTTCAGGGAGGAGGCCACACACTGCTCAAGCTCCCTGGCTGTGCGGATCCGCTGCCAAAAACGTGGGTGAAGAGCCGGGAATCAGCCAGCAAGGCCCGAGGGGGCGGCCAGCTGGTGGACGGCAGGTGGACGGTAGGGGGGAGGGTGCCTTTCCCCAGCTACTGGGAGGGGGAAGGGCGCAGCGAGCAGGCAGGGGACTCAGCACCAAGGGAGGGGCTGGCCAGGCACCGCGCCCGCCCACGTGTGCACGAGGGCAAAGGCCTGCCCAGGCAGGAGGGATTGGGCTGGACCTAAGCGCCTGCAGGGGACGGGGGCAGGCGACTAAGTGACAGTCTCCAGGCCTGGAAGGGCATTCGGAAGGCGCCCAGGCTGGGCGTCCTGGCTTCACACCCGCGTCTGCAACCCGCGGGGCCAGGTGTGCTGCGGGGCTGCGGCCTCATCCTACCTCCGAAGGTGACGCGGGGCTCGGGACCCACCCGGGGGGCGGGGGATCTCAGCGAAATCCCCCCCCCCCAGTTAATATTTCCGCAGTGAAGCACCGACGTGGCACTGAGTGAGACAAATTAAAGGCCATCGTCGGTAGCCTCCCGGTGGCCCGGCTGGGTCTCCTCACTGGGAGGTGCAGGCCAGGGCAGTTCTCAGGCCTTTTTGGATTTCTGGGTCGGAGGGAGGAAGGGGCTGTGGCCCTGTGGACACATCACGCTGGGGACTTCCACCTGGGGGGACCATCCTGGGGTGGTCCTGCTCAGAGGCCAGCAGGACAGTCACCATAGCTGATAAGAGGAGATGGACACAGAGGACGCCCACTCTACATGGAGAATCTTCTGGAAGGAGCTGCCCAGGAAGACAGCTTCGGCTGACGCTGCATGTGTCCCTCACAGGACAGGAATTCAGAGGACAGAGATTCTGAATGTTCCTGGATTCTGACCCCCTGCCCCGGCTTCCTGTCCTCTTTGTCCTCCTGAAGGAGAACCCAGCGTGGCCCACACCAGCCAGGCAGGTTCCAGGTTCCTCTTAGACACCACAGAAGCATCTGGACAGCCGAGCCCAGCTCTGGTCTCCCGGGGGCTGCCCAGGCAGGCCATCTGGACCCCGGGGGCCTGCCCTCTCCTGGCCTGCCCACCCCCACACTCGCCCGTTGGAGAGCCACCGTCGCAGGCGGGAGAATGTCCTCCTCGTCCCTCCCTTCTGTGGCCGGTTAAACAAAGCCACCCAGCCGGGCCGGGTCACCTGGCGCCGGCACATGTGACATCTAAGTGGGAACAACAACTCATCAAATGGAACGGTTTACAATCGCCTGGGATAAAACTATTTCCTTTTCAATCTTCCCTGGAAAGTGACAGATAATGACCAGCCTGGAGACGGGAATATTATTAGGGCCAAAAATAAAATAAAACCCCCTAACGTCTTCCTCTTATGGAGAAAAGCCGAGCGGTCCTTCACCTCATTTAAATAAAGTGATTGTTTTCCCTCCCGTCATCTTAAATTCCAGCACTGCTGCCCCTCCCTCCCCGGGTGAGGAGATGGCCCGTGCCCCACGGCTTCACGGGTTCTCTGGTCCCCGACTGTCCCCCGCTTTGCCAGCCTCCTGGGGAGATTCACCCGCAAGAGGCCAAGTGATTGCCAGGCCCCCCAGCCTGGCCGTCCCTGCCAAGCCCAGCAGCCTACAGAGGGCGCCCAGCTAGTGTTTATTGTCATTTGACGATATTGTCACCTGGCGGGTGTGAAGGGTCCCACTCAGCGCCACAGAGATGCCTGAGGGGGAATCGGGATGTGGTCGCAGTGCCCAGATGGTGGCCTCGGCTGTAAACTCTCCAGCCTCCGCTGCGGGTTCCGGCCTCGGGACCTGGCGGGAGTCCGGCCGGAGTGGTCTTTCCCCTTTGGCTCCTTTATTTATCCCTCCGAAGCCTCCGTGAGCAGACTGCTCCTTTATTTCAATATTTATTAGTGTTGCTTTCAAGAGGGACCCAGCGGAGGCCAAGGGACAGGGGAGGGAGGGGCTGGGGGCTTCTTGGCTGGTTCTGTCCCCGGCTGGTTCAGACCAGCGCCCGGGCCTGGGCACCCAGGGGGTTCCGTGGGAGAAGCTCCCCTGGGCACCAGGTCCAGGGGTGGGCGAGAGACAGACCTGCGGCCCAGGGACCAGGAGCCAGGGGCTCTGTCCTCAGGAGAGGACGGGAGGAAGTGTCCCTATCTTATGGACGGGTGACAGAGTCACAGCAGATGAAGTCCAAGTGCAAGCCAGGCTGGAAGGCAGGTCTGCGCACCCCTGAGGAGCTCAGTGCCCTGAGCATGGGGACACAGGGGACACAGGGGACACACGGGGACACACGGGGACACACGGGGACACACGGGACCCAGGTTTTCCTGGCCCACTCCCCTGCCCTTCCCCCATCCACCGGCTTTGCCCAAAGCACGGTGGAGTCCACCTCTTCATGTCCCCAGGACCTTCCCCGGCCTCGGGACGTCCTGCTGCACATCAGGCTGGACGGAGGAGGCCATGGGGACGCCCCTAAAAAAGACTTGGGGACACCCGCAGAGGCCAGGGCAAGGGGGGACCGCTCCCCGATCTCTCCCTCTGCTTGGGCGTCTGTGGTGTGTGGTCACTCAGGGAGCGGGGAGGCTGGGGTGAGGAGGACGTAGGCCGTCCTGCAGGGGTGGGAGAGCCGACCAGGGCTGCTGCCCCCTGCACGGCCCTCGGTCCCGGGGCCGACGGGAGGCTGTGCTGTGGGAGCCATGAGCAGCCCCGTCTGAGCTCAGTGAGGGGCACCGTTCAGTGAGAGGGAGACGCAGCGGACCTCCCCCGGGCCCTCAGAAGAGGACAAGGGAGGGCCTGGGGAGCTGAGGGGACGGAGGAGGGTTTCCTCTTTGCCTTCTCCCTCCCTTTTGGGGAGATGCCTGTGCTCCAGCTAAACCCCCAGGTGGGAGGGTCTGGGTCTGGCACATAGTAGGTGCTCAGTAAGATTCCACTGCTGGGGAACCTTTCTTTGGCCCGTAACTTGGTGCCTCTGCCACAGTGTGGGCATATGGTGCTTGCTGGTTGGAAGTGAGCTCAGAGGAGAAGGCACCCTAGACACCAGAAGCGGCCGCTCTAGCTCCAACTCCATCCACGAGTTGATGCAGGATCCCTGGGGGCTCCCACGGTCCCCACTGTCACAAGGAGGGAATGACTGTCCTGGTTTTGCCTCTAGTGTGCTGTGGGGAAAGAAATTCAATGGCAGATGGAAATATTATGTGTGTGTGTGTGTGTGTGTGTGTGTGTGCACGTGTGCTGTCATTATAAGAGATTTTCATTTTCATTTTTTCTACAATTACCATCAGTAAGTCTTTCCATAGGTCTGACTTCCATCCTGCCTGCTGTGGTTTGGTAAAGATTATTCCAGGAAATACGAGTTAGGACACCCAATACAGGGATGGCACTATTGTTCAAAAGGAATATGGAGATAAAAATAAAGTGTATGCCTTCTTTAAAAAAAAATGGAAAGTGCTTCCTCCACTTTCAATGGCTGTTCAGAATAAAAAGTATAATTTGCTTGACTGCCCCGGCCCGTGAGCTTATCACTGAAGGCCTAGCAACTCCAAGAGGGGAGGATTATGCAAATAGAAAATCAGCTTTCAAGAAAGTGGGCTAATCCAATATTACCAAGAGGGCGGGGTTGAGAGGGGAAGGGGAGCCACGGAGAGGGAGCTGTGGGACAGCTGTGGGCTCCTGGCACGACGCAGAGCAGAGGGACGGGCGGCAGAAGGGCCTCGCTGGCCCAGAGCCGGGTGGCAGGAGAGGGAGCGGGCCTCCAGAGCGGGCCTCCACCTCCCTGGCGCTCAGGGGGCGGGGGTGGGCGGCCATGAGGGTTCTTTGTTGCTGGCAGCACCATGGACAGCTCTCCAGGTCCACTGGGGACCCGACTGCCTGGGTGACCAGCCACCAAGACTGAGGAGCTGGCTCCAGGTTTTCTTTTGGGACACAGGAAGATCATTGTCCCTTGTGACCTGGTGGCTCCAGCACTGAGGGCAGAGAGCCGGCCAGGCACCCAGGACCCACCGTAATAAGGGCTTTGATTGAGGGAGCAGGACACCAGGACCCTCGGAGTGGACGCACTCCATGATACGGCGAGCTGGCGGCTGTCCTGCGGCCCACGGCAGGGCACTGCAGGCGCTGGGCAGCACGGGGACAGGACCACTCGCGCATTTGACACTCCTTCCAGCCTCGGCATGGTGGACGGGTTGGTCTGGCAAGGCCACGGCACGGGGCAGGTTGGGAGTGGCAGTCATTCTGGCTAAGGCGACAGTGGACAGGAATAGCACACCGGGTGGACACACTGGAGAGTGATTCAGGCCCCAGGGTGGCTAGGCCTGGCAGGAGACGGCCAGGGTGGGCGGGAGGTGGAGCAGGGGCTGAGGGTGGCCTCAGGGCATGAGAGCCCCTGGGAAGTGGCAGGAGGGAGGGTGATGGAGACCTGGAGGGGCAGCGGCGAGCAGAGACAGGGCCGCAGGGACAGGGCGCAGGGACAGGGCCGCAGGGACAGGGCCGCAGGGACAGGGCGCAGGGCAGGCCGAGGCGTAGAGCCAACCCCGCCAAGGGAGGGTCTGTTCCGCCAACGGCCAGCCTGTCCAGTGTGTCCACGTCTGTCCACAGGCACAGGTTGCTGTAGGCCTGAGACCATGGGCAGGGTCGGGCTGACCAAGCCCCTCTGGTTGGATGCTGAGTGAGGAAGCCCCCACCCCACGGGGACCTGCGTGGGCCTGGGCCGGTGGCCAGGAGTGAGGGGGGGGTCTGCACTCTCCATCCGCTCTGCAGAGGAGGGGGATGAAGACCAGAGGGCCGGGTCTGGACAGGGCCTGGCCTGGCCCCTTCCCGAGGGTCAGTGTGACTCAGGGAACCTAACACTGGACATGAGCTGAGGGAACCAACCCCCCCATTATCCAGAAAGTCCTGGAGTACAGCTGAGGGCGTAAGACAAGGCACAGGCTCAAAAATACGTGCTGCAAGAGTGGGTGGTGGGTGGGTGGTGGGTGGTGGATTGAAGAGTGGATGGTGGATGGTGATGGTGGATGGATGGTGGATGGGTGGGTGGGTGGTAGATGGTGGATGGTGGTAGATGGATGAGTGGTGGGTGGTGGGTGGTGATGGATGGTGGATGGTGGATGGGTGGGTGGTGGATGGATGGATGGATGGATGGTTGATGTTGGATGGTAGATGGATGATGGTGATGGTGGATGGATGGTGGATGGGTGGGTGGTGGATGGATGGTGGGTGGTGGATGGATAGATGGTGATGGTGGATGGATGGTGGATGGTGGATGGATGGATGGATGGATAGATGGTGATGGTGGATGGATGGATGGATGGTGGATGGTGGGTGGTGGATGGATGGTGGATGGTGGATGGATGGATGGATGGATGGTGGATGGTGGATGGATGGATGGTGATGGTGGATGGATGGTGGATGGTGGATGGATGGATGGATGGATAGATGGTGATGGTGGATGGTGGATGGATGGTGGATGGATGGATGGATGGTGATGGATGGTGGATGGTGGATGGATGGATGGATGGATGGTGATGGTGGGTGGATGGTGATGATGGGTGGATGGTGGATGGGTAACTAGTTGGGTAAGGGGTGAGTAGCCGGGTGGAAAGACAAACACTGAATGATCACTGTCCCTTTATGGGCTCCAGGATGATGCCTCTTTGGAAGATTCTGGAAGCAGGGCAGAGCCAGCAGAGGCTGCTTGGGCAGCCGGATCTAGGGGTGGTGCGGGCAGCAGCCTACTTGGTGGTTGATGAAGAATTGCAAGACCGTCACGGCCCTGAGAAGACCCGTGACAGACACTCTTGAGTGACACAGTCTCCGTGGCACCTCTTAGAAGAGAAAGGACAAAAAAGAGAGAGACCGAGGCCCAGGCCAGGCCAGCGGGGGGGAAGCCTAGCTCTGGTGAACGGAAGGACAGACCTAGCTATCCCCGGGTGGCTCAGAAAGAGGGGACCCAGGACTGGTGGCTTCCAGAGACACGCTCTAGACACCACAGTCCCGGGCTCCGGAGGCCCCCATGCTGTCCACTCCTCGCTGGGAGCGAGAGCAGGGCCCCAGGACCACCTGCCTGGGCTTTGGATGGGCGGAAGGACCTGGCCTCAGTTCCTGTGTCTGCGAGATGGTCACACGATGGCACGACCAGCCGTGGGGGCTGAATGACTAAGACCAGGGACAAGTGTTGGCCAGACTCCAGGGCTAGGAAGCGCCAAGCAGCAGATGGACGACCCCCCTGACCTGGCTCTGGCTCTGGCCCCTGCAGGGCCTCTGGCCCCCTCCTCTCCACTTGCCCTGCCTCGTCTGCCCTCCGGCCAGCCAGAAGCTCTGCCTGACCCCTGGCTCCATCACCTCTCTCCGCCCCGGCTCTGAGAGCCCTCAGGGAGGGGCAGAGCCAGGCTCCACTGGCCTCTGTGGAACCTTCCAGGAGCCCGGTGGCTGTCCCTGCCCGAGTAGACAGAGGTGGTCTCAGGGCCTCCCCCGCCTGCGCTCCCTCCACCGCCTGTTCCAGATGAAACGCTGGTGATGCCGTCGCGTCGACCGGCCTGTCCCTCTAATTGGCGCTTTGGCAGAGGATGGAGTCCCTGCTAAGCATTAAAAAGCTTTAAAATTCTCTTTATTGAGCCACCTCTGGGAGCCCAGGCGGGATCCAGGGACAGGCAGGATCCAGCCCCGGGAACCCTGGGCAGGGCCACCTGGCATGCAGGGGCCCCCTGAGGCTGATGGGCTGTGGCCAGAATCCTGGGGCCCGGCCCATCCTCCAAGAGTGGGCTCTCTCGACCCCCTCTTCCATTTAGGGCAAACAAAGAGGCCCCTTCAAGGAATTGGAATTCAGGGGAACGGCTCAGCCCGGGGACTTGGGGAAGTTTGGGTCTGCTGTGTCCCCTTCGGTCTCTGGACAAGGTGCCGAGGATGCTGAGTCACACCTCACGGCAGACAGACTCCGGGCTGCGGACCCTGCCCAGAGGGCGCCTGAGGGGCAGCCTGCTAGGGAGGGAGCGCTCTTTAAGTTTGTCCTGATTCCGGGGCAGCTTTGACGAGGAGAGCAGCCCCAGGACCATCTGCCTGGCCTCAGACCCGGCTCCAGCGCCCACCAGAGCAGGAACCCGTGGAAGGACCGGGTCTGTTTCTGCCTGTGCACAAGGATGATCTGAGTTTAGAGACCACGTCCCAAGTGCCCCGTGCAACTTCCAGGGCACGGAGCCCCACCGACACGGGAGGGGGCTCTGCGATTCCTCCAGCTAATGCCTCCCACTGGCCGGGGGTCTCCTCGGCATCCAGCTCCGAGCTGGGGGCTCGTCATCCCCACAACCTCATCCCCGTCCTCATACCAACCCCAGGAGGCTGGCAGCCTCCACTCCTGTTTCTAGAAGAGAAGTCCGTGGTTCAGAGAGGACAAGTCACTAGTTCCACAGGCGACCACGAGGGTGGCAGAGGCGGGATTAGACCCCAGGTCTCCACCCGTCTGTGTCCACGGGAGCCGCGAGGGGGTAGAGCGCACAGCCGCCAGGCTCCGGTGGGCAAGACCAACTCCCTGTCGCCCTCCCCTCCCGCCTGGAGCTCCTCAGATGAGACTGGGGGAGAATTCTGCCCCCAGAGCCTCCCCAGCTGCTGGCACGCCTGGCCTTGCTGGGGGGGGGGGGTGAGATCTGGAAGGGCCCTGATTGCACGCAGCCCACCTCGGCGGCTTGGCCAAGACCACGGCCACCTCCGGGGCGCGCCTCCCCTCCAGGGCCACAAGGCCAAGGTTTTATGATCGTGTCTTGTAAAAGCCTTGGTCAGAGAACAGCTCAGCCTCCTGACCTCACAGAGTCAGAGACAAGCATCGGGGAAACTCTTCCAAGGGCAGAGAAAGTAGCTCTAACTGTGAGGGCTGCTGTGGTACGTGCTGGGGTTGAGCAGGGGCCGCCAGGCAGGCACACTGGCAGGTGTTGTACGGATGTGACGGCTTCCCCGGCTCCTCTGCATCCCGTGGCCACCAGTCACGTGCAGGCCACTGTCATCCCTCATTTTGAAGACTGCAGGAGCCTGCCGACTCCTCTCTACCGTCTTCATCCCTGTCCTCATCAGAGACAGTGCTGTGTGGCCACCAAATCCCATTCCTTATCTTTCCGGGCATCCAGGGAAACCACATCTCCCAGCCTGCCTTGCAGTCGCAGCCAGCAGCCAGGCCTGGCCAAAGGAGCATGAGCAGAAGGATCCTGAGCTCACCCAGAGCGGCCAATCCCCAGGGCTCTCTTGCTTCTGTGCCTCCTTTCAGTGGTCGCCATATGTTTGAGAGGGTACAGCTACCAGATGAAATGTGCCTGGATCCCAGAGTCACCTCCTGGATTGAAGTTGCCCTGAAGTGTCACCAGACTCACATCTAACTTGCTGGGCCACAAGAAAGACATTTCTGCTGCACCAGGCCACTGAGATTTGGAGGCCCCTTTTGTTAATGCAGCAACACATAAGCCATCCTGACTCATGCACTCCCTGGGAGTCCGGGCTCTGCACAAGAGAGAATTCTCTTTAGAGCCTTAACACTCCCCAACAAGCTCCTCCAGACTAACAAAGACGTCTAAACATCCAAGGCTCCCGTGGGAAAGCCCTGTCTCCTCTCTGATCTAAATCTCCTCCCCTTTGCTCTCTGCTCCCAGCTCATGGCCTCATCTCTGGTCAGTGACGGAGCTTGTCCCCTGGGTAGATGCCTCCCGGGCCAGGCACGCCCCTCCCCCAGGTCTCAGCATGGCTCCCTTCAGATGGTCCAGAGCTCAGCTTCCATGTCACTTTCCAAGAAGCCTGTTTCCTGGCCAGCCAACCTTGAAGGCCTCACTACACTAGCTCACCAGACCGCGCTCACCCCTGTCTGGTATTTCCTTGCTGATCAGTTCACTAATGGTCTGCTCCCTCCCCCAGAGCAGGGGCCTGGCCTGTCTTGTTCCCCGGGACATTCCGGTGCCTGGATCCTGGGCTCTGTAAACGCCTGTGGACGGGACATCGACTGCTACGGCCCGGGGAGGTTGGAGTCTCCGTCCCCACGGAGGAAACCGACCCTGAAGAGGTTAAGGCCAGTAAGTAAGAGGCGGAGCTCAGAGGCCAACGCCGCGCTGTCCGGCTCCAGGGCCACCTTCTCTCGGGGGCTTGAAGGCGTTGACTGGGCCTCAGAGACCACAGAGGGCGGAAGCTCCGTCTTAGCAGCGTCTCCCAATTGGGCTCTCCCCTGCAGAGTTCCCTGTCTGGTGGGGGGACAGGGACATTTCTCCTGAAGGGTCACTCAGACCAAGGCAGAAGACAGACCCCACCTCCTGTGACACCCACGGGGCATGGACAAAGCAATGCAGGTGACGGTCGGGGGCAGAACAGGCGAGGACCGTCCAGGGCCTCCATCGATCTGATGTGAACAAACCCAGGAGGGAGGGGAGGGGCGCAGGCCACGGTGGGCACAGCGGGGCAGCCAGGGTCTCCCTGCCTCCTCCGAGCCCACGCTCGCTCTCTGGGAAAGGAGGACTGCAGACCACCTCCCAGAAGGTCAGCGGACGTCCCCGTCCCTCCACAGCAACAGGAAGCAAGGGTGGGGACACTCTGAGGGTCAGGGGTCAGCAGCTGGGCCTGGGGCGGCCCTGACCCGCACCCGCCCGGCTTGAGATGGACGGTGCTGGCCAAGCCGCCCCGGCTGGCACGGACGGACGCTGCTCCGGAACGTCCTGCCCCCGTCCTTGGACCCCGGCCACCTCCCCTCCCCTTCCCCGTCTGGTGAAGTGGCCCCACCCCAGATGACCCTCCCCTGACGCCGCCTTCCGCAGGGTTCCTCTCGGGGTGTCCCGCAGACACCTGCTTTCATCCTCTGCCCTGGGGACCCCACCACGGGTCCCTAGCTCAGGGTCCCTGGGGCCCCAAGGACCGGCAGCCTGGGCCCCCCACCTCGGCTCTGTGTCCTCCCCCAGGTCAGGGCCTCTCGGCAGCCACGTGTGAAAGGGGGGGCTCTCCGTGCTTAGCACGGGAGCCCCGTGTCCTCAGGGCTGTTCGGGTGTCTTGTCCAGGGGGCCAGCTGGATTTGGGGGACACACCCTTCTCCCCATCTCAGGAGCGTTGCGCAGGCTCCTGGCCAAGCCCCCTCGTCCCTCCCTCCCTTGGGGAGTCAACCTCGGCCGCTCGAGCCTGGGAGCCTGCCGTGTACCCCCATCACTCACCAAGCAGCCCTGGTCCCCCCTGCGTCCCCAGCAGGACGGGGCTCCGGGGCACCCAGCACAGGGCCTGGCACCCCACAGGGGCCCGGCTCACGCCTGCAAGTCGATGAATCCACAAGGAACGCTGGGCGTTGACGACCCGACGGTCTCAGCGCACACGGCGGCTCCAGGTCTCCCCACGGAGGGCCACGGCCTCGTCCTGGGCACCCGGCAGGCACCAGGCTTCGCGGTGGTCAACTTCAGGAGGCCCCGGAAGGAGGCCTGAGTGTGCTGCGGCAGCATTTCCCGGCCCTGCCCTTGACCTGGAGGGACCCGCGGCCCCAGGCGCCCTGCCAATGGGAAGCCCTGGCACAGAGATCAGCCTCTAACCATCCCCTGAAAGCCCCCAAGGCTGGGGACAGTGTGACACGCACAGAGGGTCAATTCCAGCAGCTGGAAACGGGTTGCCGCATCTCCTCCAAGGCCAGCCGGCCAGCACTGCTGGGCCCCAATGTGGCCAGGTGTGGCCCTCCAAGGAACAACCTAGGGATAGAGCCAGGGTGGCACCCAGGCCCGGCAACCATGACCCGCCAAGCTACACGCTGTCCCTGGGATTTCCTGAGGGTCTGCTTCCTCCAGCTGAGATGACGGCGTGCTGGGCAGACGGCGTCTGAGGGAGGGGACAGGGACGCTGGGTACAGCCTGGGTCTCCCTGTTCTCACCAGGGCTCCTCCCGGGACATGTGGCAAGACCACGAGGGCACATCGGCCTAGACAGGTCCACCACGCTCCTGTCACCACTCCCTACGCCACTCAGGGTGACTGCCACCCCCCTGGCACGGGTGTCACTTCAGGAGGGTGAGTATCAGAGATGGCGTAGAGCCTGCGGGGGACCGTGTGTCGGTCCCTGACATGCCACAGGGTTTTACCTAGGGCTGGGGCATGGTGGGCTTTGGTACCTGCAGGGGACTAGGAACAGCCCCCTGGGGAAATCCAAATGACTGTCCCTCCTAAGGACAGTGTAGACTGAAGCCAAGCCGCCAGTTTGAGTCCCACCTCTTTCCTTCACAGCTGTGTGACCCGCAGTTACTGTCCCCCGCACCCACCCCTAGGGTTGGAAGAAGGATCAGTGAGCCAGGACACACCACGTGCCCACAGGGCCTGGCCCGCGCTCCGGGCTCAAGGGCATCAGCTTCTGTCTCACCACCTTTGCCCCCGCCACCCCGGAGCTCATTCATTCCCGCCTGGCCCCACGGGGGAGCTACCCACTCACTTTCCAGGTGGGGAGGGAGGTTTCTGGGAGCCGGTGACCTGCCACACGGCCCCACGCTGCTTGCTGGCCCGTGGCTCCTGCCTGGAGCCTCTGGAGCCCATGAGTCCCCCCGATGCTCCCATCTCTGGGTGCCCCCCGAGGTGAGGGGTCTGGACTCACACCCCTCACCTAGTGCCACCACCCAGGGTGACAACGAGGGACGGTGGCCGAGAGCACTGTGGTGTGGGCCCCAGGGGGTTTTGACGGTCCAGAGGAGGAAGGGGACGTGCCGCTGTCCCACCCCCAGCCCAGCCGGGCACCAAGCTTGCCTGTGGCAGCCTGACCGAGCTGGCCCCATCCTGGGTCATCCTGTGAGGAGAAGAGTCACCACCCCGGCTGTCCCTGTCTCGGGGAATAGGAAACGGCTCGAGTGGGCTCTGGCAGAAGGTCCCGGGTGCGGGGTCCCATCTCTCAGGCTTAGCTCTGAGCCTGTTTCCCTGTGGACACGGGGTTGCTATCAGCTCTGTTCAGGTGACCCGGGGCTCTTACTCGGCCCCCCAAATGGTGCAAATAACCCAGAAGGGCTCGTTCTCTCCTGCCTGTGTCTGAAGCAGCCTCCAACAGACGGGGAGGATGTCCCACAACCTGCCCAGAGACTGGGGTGGAGTGCCGTGCCTGAGGGCGGCTCCCGGGCAGCCCTTTCGTGCCTCGAGGGCATGCTAGACAGGCTGCCCAAGCCCGCACAGCTGTTGGCGTGAATTAGTAAAAGGTGCCCCGAGCTTGGGGCCTGGTGATCACAGGACAGACGGAGCAAGTGGCTCTTGTTTCTCTGTTGGACGCTGTGAACAGAGCGTGACTCCAGGGACAGCACAACCCCACGCCAGCTGCTGTCTTTGCAGGGGGCAGTGGAAGCCCAAGGGGCGAGAACACAGGGGACAGTGTGGAAATCCAGGCCGGGCGCTGGAGTCCTGAGTTCCGCAAGGATGATTAGGTCGACTGTCCTCAGGGGAAGGAAGCCGTCACCACGGGCTCCTGGGGCATCAGGTGCTGGCAGAGGGGCGGGGGCCGCGGGGCACGCGGAGACGAGCAACTGCTGAAGAGCCAAGAGCGAGTCCCCAGGCAGGAAGGGGCAAGCAGGCGGGGACACCGAGAGGCCATCAGCTACCCGGAGACCCTCACCCAGGGACAGGGAAGCAGGGGACCATGACACGCTGCAGGGCCGTCTCTGAGCCTGGAGCAGGGGCGCAGTGGACAGGGACCACCATCAAGGGACATCTGCTCCTTTTCAGTAGAAGCTGGTCCAAGATTCGAGGAGGAAGGGGACCGAGAGCGGCCTGCCCAAGGCCAGGGCGAGGGTGGGGACCCTTGTCCTCGCTGTCACTGTCGAGAATGGCCACCGAGCCGTGAGCTCGGGTCCCCTCCTGGGTCAGGGTACTACTCCCAGTCCTCAAGGGGATGCGTCCATCGGGAGTCCGCCTGACCGTGGTGATGGGTTTGAGTCTCCGTCAGCCCAAGGGGCTCTGGGACTGCAGGGGCTGCCCCTTGTCAGGACCCCGCTGTCGGCCCTCACCCGGCCGAGCAGGCGGCAGAGCCCAGCTCGGTGCCCGGCACCCCGTGGCGCTCCAGAGACACCTGCTCACGAGTAAATGCAGGATGTCGAAAGTCGCAGGTGAGAAGGAAATGCCGACGGCTGCCTGGAGATCCAGGGAAAGCCACCCACCGCCTGCCGCTCGTTAGGGGGAAAAAATGAACTCATCTGATTTGTAGGATGCAAGATAAAACCACACCAAAAAATCAATTGCTTCACGTCCTTAGAGCCCAGAGACCCACAGAAAATCCAATGAAAGAGATTCCATTTATAATAATAAAAAATAAATACTCGAGAGTTCTTTTAATTTGGGGCACAAGAAATTTGTTTAAAGAAATTATAAAAACCCAATGGAAACCCAATATTAGGAAAACCATCAACATAATTCATTCCATTAGTAAATTAAAGGAAGAAAACCTTATGATTACTTCAATAGATTCTTAAGAAGCATTTAATTAATTTTTCTTTATAAAAAGTCTAGGAGAAATTGGAGTAGAAGTCACCTTCCTGTCTGTGACCAGATGGAAGCCTTTATCAGAAATCAGGAGCAAATACCTCATGCCACGGTCGACCAATAAATGCATTTCCATGAAAACCAGGAACAAGACAGGGCAACATTTTTACAAGAATTCTGGAGATTTTAGACAATGGAATAAGGCAAGAAATTATAATAAGTTCCGTAAGTGTAACCACATCAACGACCCAGTGCCAGGCACTGTCCTGAGTTCATTACATGAGATGGAGAAACTAGAGCACAGAGAGGCACAGCAACTCTCCCAAAGTCACACAGCTTCTGAATGACAAAGCTAGGATTTGAATCCCAGAGATCTGGTTCCAGGACACGGATGTTCCTGACTTAGGAGACGTTGTCTCTCAGGTGTTGGAAGAGAATAGAAAACTTATCACTTTTTGTAGATGATGTAGAAACCTAAAATGTTCAAAAAATTTTTAAAAATTAGAATGGGTGTCAGTAGATGTCTGTGCAAACCAAAGGTGTGCAAACATTATCCGTTCCCTTGATGCCCTTAGGACGGGGCCTGATGTGTGGCTCGGAGGTGCCTTACTCAGAGCAGCACCCGGGGCTTCGGCCCCAGTGGTGACGGGGGGGGGGGGGGGGGGGGGGGGGGGGGGGGAAGAAGCAGTCGGACTGGTGCAGGTGCTCAGAACCCGCCAAGGGGAAGAGTAGGGTTGGGGCCGTGCACAGGACACGGGCAGAGCCCAGGGTTCTGCTGGAGGGCGATGCCCTCTTCTGAGGTGGGGAAGGGTGGGTGGGGGGCACCCGGAGCTCAGCTGGGGCCAGGCAGAGTCTGAGCTGCTTGTCAGACGTCTCTGGGGGGAGGTCTGGAACTTTCTAAAGTTGGACGATGGTGCTACAAATTCACTGACCTCCTGTGGACACCGTCCTGGCTCCGCTTCGGCCCCCCGACGGCAGGTGCAGCTCAGGCCCCCGGTCCCCCTCCCCCGCCTCCTTCACCAGGCGCCTGATGGGAGGGAGGGCCACCCTTGGTGTCACCACCACCCCAGTCTCTCCAGCAGGATTCAGGCTGGGGCAGCGAGACCCCACGTGGGGTCTGTAGGGCGTCGGCTCTGCCCTGAAGCGGGGAGGGGGCCTCCCGGAGAGCCAGGCCTCGCCTCTCGTCCTGCAGAACAGGCCCCGAGCGATTTGATATTCACGGGGTAAACAGGGCTGAGGGGGAGCGTTGGAACCACTTAAGGAAATAAACAGCTTTCAACACCCTCGAGGCCGTGGGAAGCACCTGCTCTTGTAATTAATGTGCCAATTAAAATAATTATTAAAGCCATTAAAACAGATTCCCCAAGAACCGCTCCTGACAATGTGCTTGCTCACTCGTCCCCACCCTGCAAGATGACGATACGGTGAGAACGCTGCGGCTCCGTCCCTAAGACAGGCTCCAGGGCAGACTGTCCACCGTCCGGCCACCGTCACCATCAGTGGAGCCCCAGGTTCTGGTGGAGCCCGTGGGGAGGGCCGGGGGAGCCCCTCCTGCCACCTGTCAGCTCTGTGCTGGTCTCAGGGCAGGGGAGCCCCGCGTGGCCCGAGTCTCCTCTGGGCTGGAAGCTGTTTGTCCTGTGTCCTTGCTGGACGCCCACAGCCTCTGCACACAGGTGGCTCTGGCAGCGAGATGAAGACAACAGCCCGAAGCAGCCACCCCCGAGGACCCCACAGCCGTGACATCCCTCTTCCCGAGCAGAAGGTGCCTGAGCGTCCCCGAGGGGGACTGGGGCGGCCCTGACAGCCCTGGACCCCAGCCTGGGCACGGGGCAGCCAGAAGCCAGACAGGACAAGCACCCCTCTGCATCCTGCCTCCAACAGCTGGGACAGTTAGTTACTGCTCTGAGCCTCAGTGTCCCCAACTCTGAAATGGACACCTGTCCTGGAACCAGATGGCCCCTCTGGAGGCTCAGAGAGGTGACGTCTATGGCAGACCTCACACAGCCCTGGCCTATAGCGTGTTGGTGGCATTAGCAACAGTCACAAGGAAGAGACAGGGTTGTCCTGCTGGTCAGCTGGTGCCCTGAGCCAGAGCGGTCCAGCCCTTCCATGGGTCTGTTCTCAGGCTGCCAGCCACCCAGGGGTCCCTCAGCCCCAGCGGGTGGGTGGCCTTCCATGGAGCTCAGGGAAAGAGCCCAGCCCTGGGCCAGAGCCGGGCCCCAGACTGACATGACCGCTCTTAGCAGCACCCTCTGGGCCAGTTGCTCAACTTGGCCTGACCTCAGGTTCCCGGTCAGCCCTCTGCTCCCGGGCGTCTCTGAATATCTGAGCTTTGTCCTTCAGGGCAGAAGAAGGGGAGAGCAGGGCCGAGGCCAGCTCACGCAGGCCCTGACCGGTGATGCCGGGGGTGGCCCCCATCCTAAGGGCCAGGAGGCTTCACTGATGAGTTTCAAGCCAGGTGACAGGGACAGAGAGTGTCTGACAGGCCCTGGCAGCAGAGGCCTCTTCTGGATCTTAATGAATTCCTTGCCATCCCCCTCTCAGCTCTCGGGTGGGGGCTGACCTCACCTCCTTTGAATGGTCACTCAAGGGGGTCCCTCCCTGGACACTTACAGCCACATGGGTCTGGTTCCCAGCGCACGTGAGGTCGACCCTCTCCAGGGGAATCTGGAACTTTCTGCCACAGTCCCACCCCTGGCCTTCACCGGGCGGGTGGCCGGGTGCCCCACGCGCACCTTGGAGGGCTGAACTCAAGAACAGGAGGGCACGGGTGCCCCCCACACCCAGGCCAGGAATCCTGGGGCCTCTGACATCTGCTCAGACACCGACGGGGCAGAGCCTCGCCGTCCCCAGGAGGCCTGTCACCAGGCTCCCATTGTGAGACCTGAGGTGGCTTCAAGGCCCCACACAGGCCCTGCCCAGCCCTCATTAATCCCAAGCAACGTCCTCAGCGTCATGGAGACTGGGGAGAAAGGCAGAAGCAGAATATTGAGCCAGAGGAACGGGGTAGACGCGAGGTGCTGAGCTCATGGGACGGGGTAGACGCGAGGTGCTGAGCTCATGTGTGACACGGTGCAGGGGGTCGGTAGTGGAGCGGTTGGGTTCAGAGAGCCTGGACCCAGTCAGTGCGTCCATGCCCTGGTGGGGACTCACTGAGCGGTAACTGTAGGAAGATGGGCTGGGACTGACCAGCTGGGCGTGCCCCTGGGGAGGGGACTCTCTGTGCTCCCTGCGCCACGTTCCAGCCGCTTTCCCCCCCCACCTGCTTCACCACGATGTTGTGCCTCATCTCAGGCCCTCAGGAAGCGGCTGACCAGCCATGGACTGAGGCTCGGAAGCCACGGGCTCCACACGGCCTTTCTTCTGTACATGGTTCTTGTGGGGTCTCGTGGTCATGGCTGCCAAAAAGCTGACCCAAGCACCCGGCACGGAGTCTGCGCTGTGCGAGTCATTTAACCACTGCGGTCAGTCCTCCTGTCGCGAGCGCTCAGCTAGCCGCACGGGTCCTTCTCTCCGAGGCAGTGACCACAGCCTGGAAGGCTCACTGCGTGGTCTTTCGCACAGCACCTGCCAGTCCCATTCAACTACAGGCTCCGCGACACTAGGGCTGCGCTGTTCTGATTCCATGCTCTTTTCCCAGTGCCTGCACATAGTAGGTGCTCAAGAAACAGCCACTGGGTAACGGAACACAAGCCCCAGCGTCGAGTCATTGGTAGAGTCCTGAATAGTCTGAGGGTTATGAGGTCCCACCCGGGGGTGGGGGGTGGCAGTGGGAGGAGGAGGGAGGGGAGGGGAGGGCTTAAGGCCTCTGGGGAGTCGGGGAGGCTCGGCCTTGGCCCTGGAGGGAAAGTGGGAATGTGCTTGGGGGAGGGCAGAGAAGGGCATCGCTCTGGCATATGCCCCCACGGAGGTGGGAAAGACCCTGCCCACGAGCCCTGTGATCCGCACGGTGGGCCCACGGGGAGTGAGGGAGGAAGCAGAGCTGGAGAAGTGGGCCCACAGAGCTCCTGTCCAGAGGGGCCTTGAACGTGGGGCTGACGGCCTTGAACCTGGTCCTTAAGGTGGCGGACGCTCCTGTGAAGTGTGGGGTGGGAGGGGCAGCCACGGGAAGGGCAGGCGTGTGGGGGAGAGGCACCTGGCCGCGTCTGCCTGCAACGAGGCCGAGGGTCCTGTGGGCCTGTCCTTTCCTCCCTCGGGTCCCCGTTTCCCCCAAGGGCCTCTGTGCGCAGACCCAGGCTGGCTGGGCTTCCCCTGAGAGCTCTGGGGACACACCCAGATCCCTGGTGGCGACTCCCAAGCACAGGCCTCTGGGCGTGGCCTCTGCTCAGGACTCCAGGTGCGTGGCCTCAACCGCTGTCGCCCGGCTCCAGCCCCAAGTCCACAGGAGACTTGGCCCCGTCCTCCTCCTGCTCCTGCTCCTGCTCCCCTCTCACTCACCCCTTCCCACCCCCTCCCACACGCCCCCTCTTACGCACAGTGGAATCTGCTCTTCCCCGGGCCTCCGCTACCTCCCGAGGTGGCCTCTCCTGCTTCCCCAGGGTGACCCGTTCCCGGTGCTCCCTCCTCCTGCCGCCCGTCCTCACCCGCACTGACCTTTGACAGCCCCATCCCGACGCTGGCTGCTGCTCTTGGAAACTCCAGCTCCACCCGAGCACAAGGCCCGCCCCAGGGGCCCTGCCCCCCAGCTTCGTCCCCAGCTCCTCTCGACTCCCCTGCTCCACCCTCGCTTTGCCTTCTGTGCTGGGGACACAGGACGCTGACTGCCAGCGCGGCCTCTGGCGGAACGCTCTGCCTCCTTCCTTGGCGGGGTGGGTTTCCTGTGGCCTCCGGGATCTCGCCTGACGCGAGGGTCTTGCGAGGGTCTTTCTGGACCCTCTGATCCTTTTCTGTCTCACTGGTCTGTCCTGGTTGCATGCTCTGGTGGTGACCTGGTGCCTTTCTTGTTTGTCCTTCTAACTCTGCCCCCAAGGTCAGCCACAGGAGAGCAGGAGCTTGTGCCGGGGACCATCCGGGCTCTGGGGCTATGGATAGGTGTCCAGGAGCTGGTTACGGCCCCGCCCAGGTGATCCTGAGACTGAGCCTCTGGTGGCCCTCTCCCTGGCTACCCCCTCCTCCCTCCATGTGGCCGCTGGGCTAGGACTGGGTACAAGGCACCCTTCCTGAGAGAACCTGGCCCTGGGGGAGGCAGGGACAGGGAGAGAGAGCTGGGCCTGCTCAGCCCGGCTCCTGTCCTCCTCGCTCCCCCTCCCCCGACCCTGGAGCCACCGAGACCTGGGAGCCCCAGAGCAGGACGCGGGTCCAGGGGGGCAGCGAGGACGCGCCAGGTCCAGGGGCCGAGAGGCCGCGTATGGAGCCGGAGGGCCCACGGCGTGGGTCCAGCTCTGCTGGTCACCTGGAGAGCTCCTGCCTCTTGCCCTGAGGGCGCTGGCCCGGGCTGGTCCCCCCTGGTCCCTCGGGATGGCATCTGCCGTTTCTTCAAACAAAACGCTGTCAGGGGCTGAGGGGAGGGGGCCACGTCCCGGAGAGCCACGGTCCTCGAGGGTCTCAGCTGGGATCCAGTGAGACCCCGGCAAGACCACCGAGGGATGAGGCGGGGGACCTGCCGGGAGTGCCTTCTGCCATCGGCTCCTGGGACTGTAGGTCGGAGGGAAGTTGCGGAATGCGCCCTGCGGTCCTGCCCACGCCCCCCACTCCACTCTGCCACTGGCCGCTGGATGTTTTAAGTTACTACAAAAGGTGACAGGCCATGGCGACCACTGTTAGGCCCGGTGCCGCGGTGAACCCCGCCCTCAGCCTACCAAGCCCGTGGCTTCGTGTCCCATTTCAGAGAAGGCCTCTAAAATTCAAGACGGTTAGGTCACCGGGGGGGTCAACCCCCAGAGGGCCAGTGACCCCCGCAACCTCTGCCTTTCCACCCCGCCCCCCAGCCGCCCATCTGTCCCAGCTCTAATGGTCCCAGAGGCCACCGACCCTCCCCGCAGAGGCGCCAGGCCGGGTGGGGTCGTCTGGTCTCCCAGCTCCACCTGCGAGGAGCGAGACGCGGGAGCCGACTGCAGGGGGCGCCGGTGCCCTGTGCGGTCTCCTCCCTCCCCTCTCCTCCAGGGTTCCCTTTCCTGTGGCCTGGTGACCTGGGCTCAGAGCAGCTCTTGGGAACAAATTGTGGAGGAAGGAGACGAAGCAAAGATAGCGTGATCAAAACGGCTGAGAAAGGTTAAATTCCCGTGATTCTCTGTGGCTGCTTAATGGATTTCTATGACACAAACAGACCTTTGGCTCTGCCTGTAGGGCAGGCGACCCCCAACTAAATGAGGTCAGACGGGGTTTCCTAGAACCAAATGTCCCTTTTCCCACCTCCACAACGCCCCTGGAGTCTACAAGACCCACGCTTCCTCTCAACAGACAGATACCATCTATGGACCGTCCACACACGCCCGCCCAGAACCCAAGCAGTCTCCCCCGGCGGGGCCTAGGAAAATGCGCACGTGTTTGCATTTTTACAGCTCCCACATCTGTTAATTTAGCAAATATTGACTGCAGGAGGTGTCGAGAGAACAGCAGGGAAAAGATAAAGCTGTTGCCCTTGAAATGCTTGTGTCTTGACATGAGCAGCCCTTGAGTTGGGACCCACGAGAGGAATCGTGGAAGAGAGCACGTCTGGAACTTTCTGGAGAGGCCAGGAAGACAACATGGGCTGAGACACAGTCTCCTGGAAGAATCCATTTCTTCATTTGTAAAATAGGATTAATAGTCGAACCGACCTTATAGGGTCAACCTGGACACGCACGTAATGATGTTCCTAAAGCTTCAATAATGTAAAGGGTCAATAATGTTCCTACCCAAATTAGTGCTAGCGGCATTACTGAACAAGTCCCCAGTGCACAGGAAGCCGTCAGTCGAGATTATTCCGTGTCATTCATTTCTGGCCTAGGACAGTAGGTAGATTGACTGTTACATGACAGCCTCCTACTGGCCAAGTCTGGAATTGCACCTCAGCTCTATTAGCCACTCCATATTCCCAGAGCTGTGTGCATGAGCTGTGAAGCAGGAGCCCGCGAGACTCAGACCTGGGAGACAGACCCCTGCCACTGTGGAAGAATCACGAAGAGAGGGCGAGGAGTGCCGTGACGCATCTTTAAACTGGGCATGAACTTGTCAGATGACTACGGGGCCCAGAATCTCAGGGCCTGATGGCTCTCTTGACATCTTGTTTGGGCTTTTGAGACCCGTAGCCCCTACCCCTTCCTACCCTCCCTCACCACCTGCTGGATCTAAGAATGGCAGGTTCCAAAAATAGAATCATTTTACTGAAATTCATCTTAGAATTTCCAGGAAGGCTGGCTTGATGAACAGTCCTTTGTTAGGCGAGCACAGTGTATTCCAGAGGCCACCAGAAAAAAAAGAAAAAAGTCCACGTATCTAGTGCAGGCTGCAGGGCCACAGAACGTTCTGTGGGAGGCAAACGTTCTCTATCTGCTCCGTCCAATATGGTGACTCCATGTGGCTGGTGAGCACTCGAAATGCGGCTAATTGGACTGAGGAAATGAATTTTTTATTTAGTTTAATTTCAATTAAGTTTAAATTGAAACAGCCATATGTCATCAGTTGCTACCACGCTGGACAGCGGACCTGGGGGCTCTGACCGTGGGCCCTTCTCGAGTCTAATCTGTATTTCTGGCATCATCTACAAATTGGCAGAGCCTCTTCCCAGCTGGCCAGACCATGGGCAAGGTGTCCAAGACTCAGGCCCTCGCTCCTTCCCCCTCTCCTTCCCTCTGAGGTTCTGCCAAAGGTCTTGAGAACTCAGGGGGTGACCCCTGTAGGTCACACAACTTTACCGCCCTTCCAGTTTCCCGCAGCGAGTCCATCCCTTCATTCCATCTTTGGAAAGTTTGGGATGCTCCTATTGCTAAGACAACGTCTTTGGCCTTCACACAGGTTTGGGGCCGTTCCGTCCACCCTGGGCTGAGCAGCCAGCGCGGTCCTTCACAATGCCCTGCTTTTCCCTTCTGAAGGGACCGGAGCCCAGCCCTGGCGGGACCTGTGTAAATCTATTCACTTCTTTCCAAACCGGGCTCTGAGGCTCATTCACGGGGCGGGGGAGGGGAGCGGCTCGTGGCTAGAAAACAAACAGCAGCAGGAGGGCAGCTCTGCTGGCCAGGGCAGGGGCAGGCTGGGCCAGAGCAGGGGGCGCAGGAGGGTCCAGCTGGATGCAGGAGGCAGGAGCTCTTTGCTGCTTCTCTGCGGCCCCGGGCGGGGGCCCTGGCTCCCGGAGCCCCTGTCCAGTCGGCCCTTATCTCTCTGCCTTCAGCTGGATCCCGGGGAACAGAGGGGACCAGGGAGGGACGCCAGAGTGGCAGCAGAGAGAGAAGGTGGCAGCCTGGAGCCACTTCCTGGAATCTCCTTCCACCCTCTGCCCCCTGCTCTCCATCACAGGCAGGGCACGCGGACTCCCTGTCCCAGGGAGAGTCACCCGTCAGCTGAGGCACCACCTCGACCAGTTACAGAATTAAAAGGGCCCAGGCTTTTGGCTCTGGCGAGTGATTTGCATGTAATTTGCATACATCTGCATACCCCCACTCTGGAGGCCCTCAGTCAAAGGATGTGAAGTGAAATAAAATAAATTAGAGCAGCCTACCATAGCCTGGCCTGCAGGACCCGACACCCGCAAGAGCTGTAACTGATTCCTCAGGCAGTGAAGGCCACCGCAGGCGGGGGGTTCAGAGGCCCAGACAGTGCCCGGGACCAGGGACAGGGCGGAGAGGAAGAGGCAAGTCCGTCCAGCCCCGGAGCTGGGCTGCTTCCTCCTCCCTCCCCTCCCCCACCCCAGGAGCCTCCTGGTTTCCTGCATGGGGACCCAGCCAGGCCCTGGCGCTGTCCCTGGTCTGGCAGCTGCCACCGAGTGTGGCAGTGACACTGGATTTCTACCCAGAGTGCAGACAGCTGCTTCAAGGTGACCGAGGGCAGTGGGCACCCCCTGCCACCTTCACCCCCTCGCACTCTTCTTCTTTCCACGCCCCCCCTTCCCCATCCCTTCTAGGAGGGCGGAGGCGGGGCACGGTTCCAGGGTCCTCGGCAGTGAGCTGGAGTTAATCTGTCCCAGGGCCTCTGCCAGGTGCTAATGAGATGCTCGCAGCCTGTGTCAGCCACGCAGTCCCCACAGCCTGTAAACACGCCTCTTAGTGATTCAGTCCAGGGCCCTCGTCCACACAGGCCTTGGCTCTCCCGGGCCCACTCATCCTCCAAGACCAGGCTCCTGTGGGGTGCCTGGTGTCAGGGCTGCGCCTGTGGGGACCCGATGGAGAGCGCTGGAGCTGACCCAGAGCAGGGCGGGCGAGGAGCGTGCGATGGAGCAGAGACACGGCCAACAGCCCAGCACTCACCCGTAAATGATGAGCCCAAGAAGAAAAATGCAAGAAAGAAAGGACTGGCTGGCCCCGGGCAAGGCTGGACGGAGAGCGAGGCGGAGGGGAGGACAGAGTTCTTAGCTGAGACCAGGAGTGGCCAGGTGCCCAGGGTTCCCTCTGCATCCATGTGCAGAGAGGGTGACCCAGCTGGCCAATGACTGGGGGTTTGTAACCACAGTCCAAGAACCAGATCAGCCAGCACCCTGTTTCTGTCCGGCCTGAGAGCTAAGAACAGGTTTGACCCTTTAGAATAGTTGAGAAAGAAGTTAGAAGAGGAATATTTTGCAACATGTGAAAATCGTACAAAATTCAAGTTTGGGTGTCCATGCACAATGTCCCCCTGGGACCACAGCGGTGCCCACTCACGTACACGCTATCTGAGGCGGTTTGCCCAGCACAAGAGTAGAGTGAGAAGTTTCGACAGAGACCACGTGGTCAGCAGAGAGGGAGGCATTTACTCTCTGGGTCTTACTGAAACATGTCGCCCACCCGTCCTAGCTGATGGAAGGGGAGTTCTCTGTGGTACTCCCGCTGTGCACACCTGAGCATGATGCAGAGGAGCATCATATGCCTCTGTACCTTCTCCAGAGCCCAGCCCCAGCTCCTTCGTGGCAGAGGAGAGCATCCTGGGTGCCCCACCCAGACCCACAAAGATTGTAGAGGCCCCCGGTGCCCAAGGCCGGGAGTTCTTCTTCCTGTTACTGATGAGCCCTGCTCATCTCTGACCGCTTCCCTTCTCAGACCTCGATCCATAGTGCCAGACACCAGACTGGTCCTGCATGTAATGGGATTAGATGGCAGATTATCTCTGTAATGTGATTTTAAAGAGGACAGGGAGCCTTCTCCTTCCCTCTCCCTTGCCAAGAACATTACCCCAAGCCTCTTACTTGGGATCCCACCATAATGGTTCCTTAGTTGTGCCCTGGCACCAGGACCCACCGTGTTATCAGTAACTTTGAATTGGATACTAATGGGGCTTCCTCAGAGTGGGGACCTTTTAGGGACACAAAGGAGGCCAGAATGAGATCGATCCCGAGAGCACAGGAGAAGTTTGGGCAAGTGGTCTTTGAGGAGGGTGTCACACCAGATGGAGACCTGGCAGAGGGCCGGGACCACTCCAGGCCAGGGCAGAGCGGAGAACATAGCGACACCTGTGAGAGTATTGGGGGCTCCAAGGGCTGCGGTCAGCCCCGGCACGGCAAGGACAGCAGTGACCACTTACCCGGTACCAGACGATCTCGCGCATGCGACCGTCCGTCTTGAAATTACACTTCAAGGTCACCGCATCCCCAGCCACCACAGGGGGCAGAGGCTCAATGTTAACGGTCAGGTAGCCTGCAGAGGGAAGGAGAAGAGGCGGTGAGTAGGGAGAGGACCCCGCCCGTGGGGAGAGGGAGCGGGAGGAGCAGAGGCCCTTGACAACTGTGGACAGCGAGGGACCCGGCCTCTCATCCACGTCTCCCCATCGGCCACCTCCAGACCCCCGAGGGCCCCAAACCCAAATCATGTCTACTTGGAATGATTTTATGCCCAAAGGTAGGACCTGCTGGCCCCTGCAGGCAGCCGCAGTAAGAGCTCTGTCCATGCTGCCCCTCGGCCCGCACGTGGGGTCCCTTCATCCCTCGCCGCCCTCTGCAGACAGGGTCCCTGAGCCACACGAGGACCCTGTGCCTGGCCTCATAGTGCACGTGCCTCATCACAGTCCCAGGGAGAGAGCCCTGGAGGCCAATGCTGGCCTCATTAACACCCTGAGTTCCCGTTGTGCGCACCCTGACTCCTGAGGGAGGGCAAGGGCAGGTCCAGCCCCTCCCACAGAGGAGAAGGTGACCACAGGTGGCCACCTAGAAGGACTCTCAAATCCTAGCAAATAGCAGATGATGTCCCTGGTCCACTGCTACCCCGGGAACACCTGCCAAGCTCCTGGGCACACGGGGATGGGACTCTTGTCCTGGTAGCCACACCTTGGGGACACTGCGGCCTCCACACAGTGTCCAGCCTGGTGGGACCTCTGACCCACTCTCCTGCTCAGCAGGGGACCCGTTCTCGGGCTGAGCACCAGGCTCCTCTGATAGGCTCCTGTCCCCCAGTGACTGAGCGGTCAATCCCGTCCAATCGTATTGATGAGGAAACTGGCCGAGTCGGCTGGGATTTCAGTTGTGCAGGCAACCTGAGCGGCTCGAGCCCGGGGCCTGACCCCTGCCTGGAACTTAATGGCCACAACGCTCCAGGGAAAAAACAAGAATCGATCTCATGAGGATCAATCTGGAAGTTGGAGTCAGATTGGACCCGCGTGGCCCAGGGCTCTGGACCCCCAGGACCCAGGCCAGAGAGGGGATAGGCCTGGGCTCCCCGTCCGCAGTCTGACGTCGGCCAAGGTCAGGCTCGCGGGGACACCAGAGCCCGCGGGGTCCACCTTGGGACTCTTCCTTCCCACTGTCCCTCAGCTCACCGGCTCCCTGCTCTGTGCAGACCCTGGCCAGGAAGGAGGTGGCAGGCAGAGGGGACACAGACACAGACACGGCCGTGCCACCACAACTCACAGGGCAAGTGTAGATGGGGACAGAAGGCTCAGGGCTACAGGACGGGCACCAGGGACCCTCATCCTGCCTGGATGACCAAAGACCGGGAGCATGACAAACGAAGCCACCCACAGAAGGAGCGAGCCCAGTGACGACAGGGGTCCGCCAAGGCAAGCCGCGTCCAGACGTGAGCTAGCAATGAGGGCTCAAGGGTCCAAGCCCCAGGCTGGCCAGGCGCTGGGCTGAGTGCTTCACACACATTCACTCATTGAAAACAACAGGCTCAGAGAAAGGAGCTGGCAGGAGTCCCACGTGAGCTAGGAAAACAGAGAGGTCAAGTAACTGCCCAGATTGCACAGCTCTAAGTGGCAGAGCTGGCTTCAGACCCAGCCCTGGGGCCCGTGATAAGCACCACACGGTCACAGACCCTCCACTCGAGGAAGAGGTGGGAGGATGGACAACGTGGGCTTTCTTCTTCCTGCCTCAGCTGGGGACTTTCCTGGGGGGACCGTGACAAGAGTTCCTAATCCTGTTGGCCACAGTTCCAGGCCCACGTGGCGGCCACACGGCTCACCTTCGCCGTGGGGCGGCCCTTCTGCTTCTCACCTGCAAAGACCCTGGTGAGAGCCGAGCACCATCGGTCCACGTGCTGATGGCCCGAGACCAGAGACGTCCCCTCCCACCGGCAGGCGCAGGGAAGGCCATACCTGGGATGCAGCCCGGCCTGCCGCGGGCACAGATGGCGGCCACAGGAGGCCAGCCAGGGTGGAGGGAGGGCGCCGTTGGCTGGCAAGCCACCAGGGAACCACAGGTGCGGGCGTGGGGTGGGGAGTGGATGGCGGCAGCTCGGGGGACCGGATGGGGGAGCAGATGTCTGAGCCCTGGGACCCGCGGGGCGTGCCAGGAGAGCAGAGGACGGAGCGGCAGGGGAGGGGCTGGGGACGGTGGAGGGGTGACCTGGGGAGGGTGCTGAGCGGTCATTTCCCCGACCCTGGATCGATGGTGAGGCCTGGGATTTCTGTCATCAATTAACCTTGAGAAATGGTGGGCAGGACAGTCACACCTGGGCCCGCCTCAGGGCTTGGCGGAACCTCTCCCTCCCCCTTGTGTTTCCGAGTCGGAAACGATATTCACTGAATCTGCTCTGGGCCAGGCAGTCTCTAGACACGGGGTACGTGGGTGACATTCTAGCAGAGATGGCAACTGAATGGATGACAGAGGACACCTGGGGGTGGTTAGGAGAGGAAGGGGCGGGGCTGCTCTAGACACCCTGGGTAGGCCTCTCTGGGGAGGCTGGGGTCAGGGAAGGAGGGAGCCACGTAGGTTTCTAGGGGAGAGCATGCCAGACGGAGCTCGGTAAGTGCAAAGGCCCCGACGCTGGACAGGACCCTCCACGCTGAGGCCATGGGAGGGGTTTCCCTTAACCTCTTGCATCCTGGAGCCATCTTCAGCAGGGCACCCTGCAGGTCTGATGGGCTGAGGCAAGCAAGGCGACTGGGTGCAAAGGTAAAGGACCAGCTCTTCCCCGGGCCTGCCCAGCTCAGTGCCCTGGAGTCCTGGGGAGGACACAGGGGACACCTCGTGAGCCGATGTGCTCCTATCCCAGGGTCGGGGACGGCTCACAGCGACGCCCTGTCCTCGGCATCCCAGGCTGCAGTCCCCCGTGCTGGGCAGGGAAGCCACAGCCTCCCACGGGCCCAGCGAGCGCTGCATCACAGAGCCACGGCCGTGGCCCGCCTGGCACTTCCCCTCCCGCCTCCCCCTGTGCTGTTCAGTGGGCAGCTGCCAGCTGCGGGTGTCACGCTGGAGCATGGTGTCTGTCTGTCCATCTGCCTCTCCTTCTGGGACGCGAGCTCCGTGGGTCAGCGGAGCTGTGCAGTGGACGGGGATAGGGGTGGCTCCTCCTGCTCTCCCAGGTGCTGGCCACTCGGGCCTCGAGCCACGCTGTGAGGCAGGCGCCATGAACACGGCCTGCCACCAAGACGCACCCTGTTCCTCACATGCCCACGGAGGCAGCCCAGCCACAGCCCGTGCACACTCCCAGCTGCGTCCCTGAGATGCACAGCCCTGGCCTCCCCGAGGGCCTCCCAGGGCTCCCTCCCAGGAGGCCTGCCCAGGCCCGGTCCCCTCCAGCCTCTGTCACCTCACTCCTCAGCCGGTCACACCTCCAGCCTGTCCCCAGCCTTGTCCCTCACTCTGGGCTTGGGGGAATTCCTGCTCAGCCTTCAGGGAGCTTTCAAATAGGAATCCACGAGTTCTGCCCGGGGTCCGCAGAGGAATTAGTGAGAGATCAAGGGAGGCCGGGCTCGACCGTCTCTCAGATTGAGCAGCCCCTGACTTCACAGGTTTAACCACTACTTTGTCCTGAGAATCTAGGACAGCGACTGGCACCTCTTTAGAAGCCAAATAAATATTTGTTGAAAAAAATGAACATGGGATTCACACTTGGCAGTTTTCCAAGGATTTCTGTAATTATTATCTCATTGATCACCTTCCTGACCCTGTGGGATAGTGTCCCGTTTTAGAGGTGAGGAGACTGAGGCTCAGAGAGGCTGAATGGCTTCCTCATGATCACAGAATGCCTGCCCGCTTCCGGCCATCTCACAGGAGCCTACCCACCCTTGATTCCAAACAGAGAAGCTGAAAACACAGGTGGGGGAGGAGGACGAGGGACCAGGAAGCCCAGGAGAAGTCCCGCTTGGGGTGCAGCAGGATCAGACACCCTGCCACAGCCCAGGACACAGGTCATCCACGAGGAGAGTACAGGATGGCTGATGGCTGAAGCCGGGTCCAAGTTCAAATCCAGCAGAGGAGGTGGGAAGGTGAGGACTCTGGGCCAGGGAGATGTCTGTCTGAGGACCTGGTGGCACCAGAAGGGACCCAGGGCTGGACTGGCCAATTTGTTCCCTACATCCTGGACACACAGCCTCCACTTTGGGCCGGTCCTGCCCGGTTTGCACCCTCAAGTCCTCCCAGGACCCTGCGACAGCCAGCCGGCTTGCGGGTCCCCGCCTCTAGCCTCGTCCGCCTCACGCGCTGGCCACGCCAGAATCTCCGTGATGTTTCTACAATGCAGATCCGAGGACGCCGCTCTCCCCTCCCCCGTCTCCATTTCCTACTCCGTTGGCTTCCGATTCAGGATCAAGTTCGGAGCCGTCATGGCCAACTGGCTCCCTGATGGGCTTACCTCTCGCGGCCTCCGACTCAATCAGTCTCACATGGCGCTTGGCCACCTTGCCGCCCCCAGCCCTCCCAGAGCCCCCGCTTCTCCTTTCTGCCGGGCGTCTCCTCCTCCTGGACTGCCCGTCTGTCTGAGCTCATCTAGGGACATCTGTCCACGTCCTTCCAGCGTCAACGGCACGGTCACCCTCGCCTTGATTTACTGCGTCTGTTCTTCCTCAGAGCCCACAGACCCGTCCGCATCTCAATCACGGCCTCTGGGCTCCTTCCCAGCCCGGCACAGGGTTCTTTATCTGTCTGTCCCCAACGTCGGACTAGGGGCACCTTAAGTGGGGACTGGGGCGCGCCTCCGTCCCCTGTGCCTGCCCAGCGAGCTGCGCCTGGAAGCTGCAGCCCAGTGACCAGAGGTCACCCTGGCACCAAGGCCTCTCCTGCCTTGTCGTTGCTCTAGGGATGAAGTGACCCCCACCCCTGAGGCCCCTCAAGGTCTGCTTCCTCCTCACTCACCCCTTGCCCCTCTCTCTCGCAGGCGGATCCTCAGACACCTTGAATTACTTAGTCCCCAAATGGGCAGGCTCCGTGCTGCTCCTGGTCTACGCACCTGCTGACGGGAACACCCGCCGTCACTGTGCCCCGTCACTGTGCCGGTGGCTTCAGAGCGCCCCTCGGGCTGTAGCTTAGACAACGTGCACCTGGAGGGATCCTCAGCACGCACCCCGACGTCACCCCCTAGTGCCCCCTCACAGGTCCACCACAACCTGAATCCACGCAGGGCGCCACCCTTTCTTGCCAATGTCCCCCCACGTGGCCTTGCAGGGGGCGGACTCCTGAGCGGCCAAGCGCACGTCTGTCCACTGTGTCCTCATGCTGTGGCCACGGTGCTGGCACTCAGGACTGCTGAGGGACAAGCGAACCCACGGGGAACCAAGAGGTTCTGCAGACAGCGCAGCCGAGGCCGGGAGACCCCGTTCTGCCGGGGAGTGTCTGGACCGCGGATTTCCCAACCTAAATCTGAGCCGTCAGAGACCATCAAGAGGAAGAGCTACCCCACCTCGCCCCCTGGCAGAAGGTCAGCTCGGCTCTGGGCCACCAGGGGCCTCAAACACCGGGCAGCATTTCCAGGGAGATGTCCTTGACACGGAGGACACCCAGGCCCTGGCCCGGCCTCCCAGGCTCCTCTGAGATCGTCCCCCTCTGTGATCCCCAGCCAGCTAATCAAACCCCCCGTCAGCAGGGACGGATGTGCCCGAGCCTTGTAGTGTTATGTATTATTCATGGCCTTTGTATTATTTATCGTTAGTTTGTTTATTTATTATTAATTGTGTTTCATTATTGATGATGACGTGGTTATACTATTAATAAGACTTGGAAGGCTCTTCCGGGACCCTCAGAACCCACCCGGGCTCCCACCCGGCTCCCTGTGGGTAGAAGCCAGCGTGGGTTCTTTCTCTTCCCATTTCACGTGTGGGAGACACTGAGGCTGGCGGGACCCAGAACTTGTGCTCTCAGTCCCGGGCTCTCTGAGTGTCCGCCAGGGAAGGTGACCGTGGGAAAATCCCCATGAGGCCACGTGTGCAGGGCTGACCACAGGTCAAGGGCATGGACCCCTGTAGGGTGCTGTGCTAGACCTGCCAACGGTGGCTCCCCTGGGACCCTGTGGTCTGTCCCCGGCTTCACCAGGGTCCACACCGGGGCCCAGGGCTGTCTGCGCGTTGGCCTTGTACATGATGCCCACTCTGAGCCACGCGTCTCGGCCCTAACCACACGGACTGCCACGCGACCCGTGTCCCCGCTCCTGTTCCTCCAGGTGCGTTCCCCAGCGTCCCCTGCAGTTTTCAGGGTCACGAGGTCAAGTCCTGGCCAGGCAATGTGGCTTCCAGCCTGTTCCCTGCAGACCCCCGTCTCCCTGTCTCTGAGGCCACCTCGGTGGAGAGGACTCTGGGGACTTGGAGGAGGGTGGGGCTGGGAGAGGGAGGAGATGGGGACTCAGAGCTGCGGGGAGGAGAGCCCTCCAGTGGTCCGCAGTGGACGCGATGTGGATGGGAACCAGGGGCCCACTGTGTTGACCGCCGGGTCCTGGGGTGGGTGGTTATACAGTCCCTGATACGCTGCACACAGTAGGTGCTCAGTAGTTCTTAGTGAAGAGACAAGGGTGGGGGGAGATGACACAACAAGGCGATCAACCAAGGGATGTGGGTCTGTCCCCGAGTAGAATCCCAGCCAGCTCCCACCCCAGGAGCAGAGGAATGGGACCTGGTCACCCAGGTGCGGGAAGTGAGGCCCAGGTAGGAAGGCCTTGGCCCAGGTCTCAGAGCCACCAGGTCCTTGAAGACAGGCCCCAGGACCCTGGACACACAGTCCTGGGACCCTTCTGCCACCTTGGTCCTCTCTGTGACTGTCCGTCGGAGGAGCTACCCTTGCCCTCCGGAACCTGCGCCTGGGGCCAGGGGAGGGGCGGCCATTTCTTAATCCCCTTTGGTTTCTCCAGAGAACAACTGGAGCAGGACACGGCGCCCGCGAGACACCCTGACACCATGCTGTCCTGTGGTGTCAGGGCCGTGTTGGGCAGAGGACCCCCCGCGTCAGGCCCCGTGGGCAGCCAGTGATGGGGGAGAGGGGGCGACAGCTCAGCTCCTGAAGCAGAAGGGTCCAGAAGGGTCCGGGCTTCATCCAGGGACACAGAGGCACGCGCCTACTTGTCCCCGAGTCTCAGTCGTCTCCCTGAAAAACAGGCTCTGGCTGCTTAATTTCTCAGGACGATGGTGACATTAAGGTGAGAAAATACAGGGGACAGCGTCCCCTGTATGGGAAGGGGTCTCCTCCCGGTGGGATGTTGCCAGGGACCACGGTGCCCAAATACATGACCTTGAACTTGGGAATCTGACTGCCCGGGGACAGTGCTGAACCCCCTGCCACCAGCCAGCCCTACAGCCCCCAGGGAGCCGGCTCACGGCTCAGAGCCTCCGTTTCCCCTGTGCCCAGTGGCAGAGGGGCCGTTGCTGGGCTGGCTGGGGAGGCGCAGGGGGACGGCTCGGGCGGGAAGCCTGGGACAGCACCTGGTAGACGGGGACCCTGCGGCACAGAGGAGCTGGCCTCTGCTGCCCTGCCTGCAGCCCCGGGCCCCCTCGGCTCCCACCAGCAGGCTGCCACCCGGGCCAGGCTTGAGAGCTGGGCAGAGGGCCCAAGGGCGTCGCGGGCCGCGACTGAGCCGTCACTGCTGGACGCTGTTGGGTTTTCTGGGTGGAGACTTCCAGGGTGTGCGGAGGGGGCAGCCCCGCCGCTCCGACCCCACTCAGCGTCACGAGGACACTTGCGTGAGCAACGGGGGGCGTCTGTGACTTAGAATAAAATTTAAAATACGGATGATAGGTTATTAAGGAATATTTTAAAAGAAAAATAGTTATGACTCGAGGAACACAGTCTAAGCCAGCTTATAAAGTGGCCTTAATAAGTAAAACGAGGCAACTTAATGAAAAAAATCACAATTTAAAATAGGCCCGCATTAAACAATAATGCCTCATAAACACAGAAGTCCTTTAGCACAGAAGAATTAATTGCTGGGCTCAGAAGCTAAAGGCACAATAAAGGAATCTTTAATTTTTTTTTTTTTTTTTTGGTCTTTTATTTCTCTCTCTCTAAGAGGCGACCAGCATCCGTCTGGATGACCTCATTCTGGCACGGAAAGGCCTGGAAATCTGCAAAGGGAATTTGCTCAGTAACAATTTTGTTTCCTTGACCCTATTATTTGGAGACGTGGACGGAATGAAGTCGGTTTCCTCTCCGGACCTCCATCCATCAGCGCTAAATGAACTCCCGTGGCAGCGGCTTCCTAACCATGAACTGGGGGACGGGTTCCTCTGAGAATCAACGCCCCGAGTTCAGGCCCCGCGAGCCGAGCTGCTCAGTTTGCAGGGCGCCGGGCGTTCGGGTCCTGCGAGGCCCCACCTCTCCGCCCCAGCGGCTCCGAGAACCAGTCGAAGAAAACAGACTCCTCCTCATGGCACCGCGGTGACTCTCCAGCCCCTGGGGACATTTGGCAACTTCTGAGGACGTATTAGGCTGTGTGACCTGGAAGGGGACCCCAAGACTGGCATCTAGAGGGTGCAGGCCAAGGACGTGACGGAACCCCCTGCCCAGGGCAGTCCCCACACCAAGGGTCGGCCTGCCCCAAATGTCAGTGGTGCCGAGAACGAGAAACCCTGCAGTCCAGGGAGGCGAGGAAAGTTCTAGAAGGTGGGTGTGGACTAGCAGTTCTGGGGCATGGAAAGGCACCCTGTTGGAAAGTCCCCCTAAAGATCACCCCACACCAGCTGCGCCTCACCCCTGCCATTCAGGAACCTCTTCAGCACCAAAATGGATTGCATCCCTCCCCCACCCCACCCCCCGCCAGGGCCCTCCCTCAGAGCCCCTTCCTGCCTGCAGGAACACAGCTTGATCTTGTGACACGGGGATCCTGGGAGAAACGTCCCTTATGGTCCCCTGTGGCCAAGCACATTTATCCTGCCAAGTGCGAGAACCCAGGCTCTGGGGCTCCTCCCCGCGGGGAGGGCCTGTCCCCTCCCTAATCCCGCTCTGCACCCGCCCGGCAGCAGGAGCAATCTGCCTTCATATTAATACTTTATTAAATGCGCGCGTCCTGCCAGATAAACATCAGCCATTACAGTTGTTGGTCATGGAGTGGCGGCCCGGCGCCCCAGGCAGGCTGGCCGGATCCGCCATCATTAAGCCTCCTCCTGCCAGAGGCCAAGGCAGGGGCGGGGGGCCTCTCGTGAAAGCCGGTTGGGGAGCAGCTCAGGGGCTGGGGGGATCCAGGGGGCGGGGGACACCTGATCCCCATCTTTCAGGGCTTGGGGCCGAAAGCCAGGGAGCCTCTAGGTCAGGGATGCAGGGATCATGTCCAGGGACAAGGGTCTGGGAAGCAGGTCCAGGCACATGCCCCCAGCTCAGAACTCGTGAGAAGAGCGAGCCTAGAGCGAGCAAGGATTGGGTGGGTCCAAGCCCGGGGCCAGCTGGGCCCCTGATGGCCAAGGGCTCGAGTCAGCCCATAAAGAGGAACCACTTAGCCACGCCGGCTCCTGGACGGACAGAGCCCACATGTGTCCCCTGTGGAGGGGATCCTGCTGCCCACCGCCCAGGGCTGTGATAATAGGTGCCCAGTGCCAGCCCAAGATCCCACGCTCGGTTGGTGCCACTGCGGCTGTGACCGCTTGATTCCTCTTTAGAGGTACAGTTGGCAGCAGGTGCACAGACCTCAGGTGAAGGGCCGTGAGGTCCTAGACACACCCGCCCGCGGGTGGCCGCCAGGGGATGACGTAGAACATTCCCAGGACCCTAAGAAGTTCCCTGGAGCCACCAGTGGCCGCCACCGACGGCAAGGATGACCTCGACGCTGGCTCCTCGCGATGGTGTTGCTTCCCTGGGCCCCTGAGAGGTGGCCCCACGCAGCAGGTGCCCCTCGGTGTCCAGCTGCACCTTCTCAACACCGGGTCCTGGACATTTCGTCTCCGTTGTGTTCGCCAGTAGTTTGTATTTTTTTTAAAAAAATGTTTCCTGGATAGTGTTCCGTCCTGTGAAATGTCCATTCCATCACGGAGGGACATTGAGGTGGGGGCCATTATGAATAACATCTATTACTGTCATTGCACGGTTCCTCCCAAGCCCAGGGACCCTGAGCCAAGGGGGAGTGGCCAGATCGGGGTCACTTCCTTTCCCAGGGGAGAGGAACTCTGCTCTCTGGGTGGGGAGACCCTCAGCTGGGTCATGGAGGTGAAGGTCTCATTCATGATGCTCCCCAACCCCTTCCCTGCTACCCAGAGGCCCTCAGAGGACATCTATATGTCTCCCCTCCCCTAGTTTCTATGATAAATCTTCCCTTAGGGAAACATCCCATGGGTCACTTATTTGCCTTTGTATGAATGCCTTACTGACATGGCTCTCCCAGGGCCATGTCAAAACCAATCCCTGCCGCTCCTCAAAATAATGTCATTGAAGTGGCCCATGCTTTGTAATCCCAGCAAATCAGGAGGCTGAGGCAGGAGGATCAAAAGTTTGAGGACAGCCTCAGCAACTTAGTGAGAATCTGTCTCAAAATAAAAAAAATTAAAAAAGGGCTGGGGATGTGGCTCAGTGGTAGAGCACCCCTGGATTCAATCCCCAGTGCCACCCATACAAAATAATGACATGGACATTTGAAACTATTTTGCTTTTTAATAAGGGGATGTGCCTTCCCGTGGCTGGTCCTCCCATAAGCCTAAGGGAGGCCAGTACCTCTGTTATACAGGCAGGAAAACCCAGGCCCATGGATTCAGTCACGTGTGCAGGCCACACCTGGGGGTCACTGAGCTGGGCCCCGAGAGCGCCGTGCCTTGGTCCCGGGACAGTGGTGCAAAGCTCACACCCTGCGGGACTCTTCCAGCTGTCCCACCCTTCCGCCTGGCCGCCTTGGATCTCTCCCAGGCTCTGCATCTGCAGGTTCAACTGGCTGCAGATTGGAAATATGTGAAGAAGCGACATTGCTGTTGACATGCCCTGTGTCCGGCCTCTGAGAGCCGCGTCTGCGCTGGACACGGAGCGGCTTTTCCAGTCAGTTCCTGCATAATTCAGAGTAACAGCGCTTCACAGAGCGCGCTCGCGGCACTAGGGACTGGAGTAGACTCCAGACGACGTGAAGCATACAGCAGGTCGTGCACAGGTTCTGTGCAGCGGCTGCGCGATTTCGTGGAAGGGAGGCAGCCTCCGCGGTGAGAAGACCCCTGCGGAGACCGAGGGGCACCTGCGCTTGGTCTGCGCACCATCTGCCTCAGCTGCCTGGGGGTGCGAGATACCAGGGCTTTTTATCCTTGATTATTAATGCACAGCACCCATAGGAATTCAGAAGTGCTTAATAAATGCTCTTTGAAAGTGCCGCAGGTGTAGGGACTGTCACCTTGACTCTGCCACTCTGGATTCCCATGCTCCAGTGAGAGAGACGTCCACCTATAACTAAGCGACTCCCTGCAAGGGGCTCTCAGTGCCCGAGGTGGGCAGATGTGGACCCCACACTCACCCCACACCTCCTCCAGGATGCCTGGCTCTGGGGAGACATCGCCCAGTCGTGCTGGGCACCCCGTCTGTGCCATATTTAGAGGGCCAGATGCAGGTACTGGGGCCTTCGAAAAGTGAGGCACCTTCTCTCTCTGGGGACAGAAGAAGGAGGTCACATGGATCCAGTGTCCAAGCCGGACCTCAGCCTGCACCCCCTGGACACTGAAGAAGGCATGTGGGCAGGCTGCAGAACACAGCGACCCCTGGACGGTCAGCAAGGCAACAGGTACCTTGGTCCTACACCCACCAGGATCTGGGTTCTGCAGCCACCTGAATGGGTTTGCAAGTAGATTCTTGCTCAGAACCTCCAGGGGAGAGCCCAGTAAGCTAACGCCCTGATTCTGACCTCCTCGTGAGGCCTGGAGCAGACACCTGCAGGCAGCCCATCCAGATTTCTGACCTTGAGACAGGTGCCCTTTGAAACTGCCAAGTGTCGTGACTTGTTACGCAGCAATAGCTGACCAATACGACCATTTATCTGGGGTGGCGGTGGTCTTCTGAGGCATCAATCTGACCATGCCACTCCCCTGCTCTAAGCCCTCGAGTAGCTCACATCACATTGAACAGGGAGAGCTGAAGTCTTTGTCATGATCTGGAAGCCAGAGCCACAGGACAGCCACTGTCAATCCAATCCCTCATCACTCCCTTGGCTCTTCCCCAAACCACCCCAGCTCATTCCTACCTCAGGGCCTTGGCACGTACCATTTCCCCCCTCCTGGGACACCCTTGCCCCAGCTAGGCACACAGCTTCCACCCCACAGAGGCCTTGACCACCCCGTGGAAAGACTTCCCCTAACTTCTCTCTCCCTACGCTTTGCTTTATTTTGCTTTATTTTTAATTGCACAATTTCCCTGCCTGAAACTCTACTTTGAATTTATCTGCTGTTCACTGCTAATTATATACACACTTCTACCCGCAAACGAGAACGGCGGCCCCGGGAGGGACAGACTGTCTGCTGTGTTCACGGCAGTGTCCCCAGCTCTGGGAACGGATGTGGGACCAGCTGACAGTTTACCGCGTCTCTGGTGAACCCGGCACTGTGCTCGGAGCCGGCCGCTTATTGAAAATGACAAACCCACACGCGCATTCTCCACAGTAAAGCCCGTCGTCTGGCGGCGCGTGGCTTAAAAGGAACTGTCCCGCCAGCCTTGACGGTCATCACTCGTGGTCTCTCTGACGTCTGAAGGCAGGTGGGTTCCACAGAGTCCTCTGTGAAGGTCACCTTGAGCCCCCACCTTTGCCAACTCCCCCCAGAATCCCCTGGGACTCAGGGTCTCAGTGGAGCTCGGAATCCAAATGCCCGGGTGGTGTCCCCCGCCCAGAGGACAGGCGACTCGTCGGCTCCCAAAGCCAAGCCGGGCCTGCGGTCACCTCCCTTCAGGACAGTCAGCCTGAGTCAGGCGCCCGCGGGGGCCGCTCGCTCAGCGCTCCTTCTCCGTCTTTCTTCTTGTCAGCAAGATAAGAGGAGCGGCCAGGTGACGAAGAAGTCACTCACACCCGGGAGAGGAGCCGGCCGCTGCCCACGCGGCTCTGGAGGAGGAGGCGGGCCTCCCTGTCCTCGAGCTCTGCCTCCAGTGACGTGCCTCCTTGGTGACCTCAAGAACAACAAGTTGACTGTGGAAAATAGAGACCAACGTGCGAGATCGTACAGGAGACGGAGCCCGCCCCCAGGCCAGGGGGAGGCCCTGGCTGGTAATTACAATCCCTCTCCTTCTCCCTGACTTCTCCGCGGGACTGTGTCACCCTCCCTCACGCCACATAACAACCGTGACAGTTGCGCCCTGTGCAATAACGATCTAAAACTGCGCCGGCCAGCAGGGGACAAGGGACTTCTGGAAGTCCTCCCGGGGCCCGAGGCTCCAGCCTCATCCACTTCGAAGGAGGTCTGAGCTGCGGGGACGGTCCCTCACAGGTCAAAGGTCTGCAGCTCAACAGGCGGCAGGGGCAGCCCTGAGCGGTGCACTCCGTCATCCCCCTGCCTCCGTGCGGACACCAGCCCGTGACCTGGGGGTGGGCTGCATCCATCATGTTTTTTTGGATGATTCTGCTCTAACCTAAATCTCTCTTTTCAGGACTGGAGAACCAGCTCTCAGGCACCCAGGGTAACTAACCTGTCACCACCTGCCCTCCTGCCGTCCCGGGCCTCTCCCCCTCCCCCTTGAGCCGCACTCAGAGATGCCAAACCAGCAGGCCCAGGCCAGGGGCATCAGGCGGTTAGCGGGGGCCCAATAACCCCAGGGTGCACCCCGTACCTCAGTGAGGAAGGCTGGCCGGCGCGGTGCTGCAGGGACGGCCCAGGACGGCTCTCAGGACCCTCAGGACCTCCGAGAGTGAGCGCCGACAGCGGCCGTGACCATGACAAGACGCTCCACAGGAGCTGGGAGAAGGCGCCAGAACCCAGCTCTTGACTAGCCGGTGACCTTGGCCTGTGACCTTGGCAGGCGAGTGCACCCCTCTGGGCTCAGTTCCCCCCCTGCTGAGGCCGCCATGCACCTTCCGCCCCCTGTGGAAGCCCCAGAGTCCCCGGAGGGAAGCGAGGCGGAGCAGCGCCCAGCAGACCCCGCGCCCAGCCTCCCTGGCGGACTCCCTCTGGCCGCCAGCGAGGGGGGTTTCCATTCGCAGATGGTCACGTTGTGATTATACAAGTGCCCACGGGACGGCTCCACTTCCGCCTCGTGCCCTGCAAAGCCCCGAGTGCTCACCATCTGGCCCTTTTCAGGGAGAGGCTGACCTGGGCCTTAGGAGGGGTCAGTACTGGAGGCAGGACTGCGGCCTCCTTCCCACGGCCTCCACTGCTCTGGCCTGGTGAACTCAGGTCATGGTGTGGACCTTCCACGTCCCCCCAGGCCCTGGGTTGAGGGTGTCCCAGCAGGTGGAAGAGGTCAAACTGCTCCAGGTGGGACCTTGGGAAGGAAGCTCCAACCCCCCCCAAGGGGGTACTGGAACCCAACTCTCCCTCTCTCTGCCCCCTCAACACCACGGTGTGACCCCACACACGCCCGGCCACCATGTTCAGCCTTGTCACAGGTACAAGGGGACCAGGGACTGAGGCCTCTGAAGCCACACGTCAAAATAATTCTTTCCTCTTTTTTTAATATTTATTTTTTACTCATAGCTGGACACGAGACCTTTATTTCACTTATTTACTTTATGTGGTGCTGAGGACGGAACCAGGGTCTCGCACACATGCAAGGCACGCGCTCTACCGCGGAGCCCCAGCCCCCGCCCTCTTTCCTCTTTTTAAGTTACTGGCCTCAGGTATTTTGTCGCAGTGACGGAGAGCTGACTAATGATTGCGCCTCCTGCAGATTCAAGGGAACCCAGACGCCCTTTCACAAGGGCCCGGGGGAAGCCGGCCGGCCCTGCTCTGGAGCTGCAGCGGGGGAGACGGACCTGCTTCTTGCTGGAGGCCCTGGAGCCACTCATGACTTGGTCTCAGAACAAGTGGGTCAGCGGGAAGGAGCACAGGTCTCCGGTAAGACGAGCTTCACCAGGACGCTGTCCCTTGGTGACACGGACTCTCTAGAGAAAGCCCGGTCACCTGCCCAGGGCTCAGGGGTGTCCACGTTCCCCTGTCCCCCAGCCCCCACACGCTGGCCTCTCCCAACGCCCCTCCTTCTCTAGAGCATCAGGAGAGTGACCGTCCACCCGAGCCCACCTAGTGTGGTCCCGGCACCTCTCCCTGGGGTGACAGGGTCGGGAGTGTGACGTGCCCTCTGTGGCTGCGGGAGAAAGAGATGCAGTGACTGAGGCGTGGAAGGGGGACCCCGGATTAGCCGAGGGAAGACACAGAGGCGCCTGGGAGCGTGGGCTCCCCACGAACCCGAGCCCACCGGCCGGCAGCAGGGGGCGGAGCCGCCTCGCTCAGATGAGCATGTGGAGGGCGGCGACGGGCCCCTGAGAGCGGAGAGCGGGGCGCTCACAGCCTTGTCCCCATCGTGGGAAATGACATCAGGAAAGTGCAGGAGAGAAACCTCATGAACTTTCCAGAATGTACTAGGGGGAAGCCGTCCGACGCCGGGTGGGCAGCGAGCCGGAGGCCAGCACGGCGTTTCCAAGGGCGGCCAGTCTCGGGGTGAACAGGGCGGGGGGAGGACCGGGAGGGAGGAAGGTGCGGGCCACGGGTTCACTCCCTGGCTCGGCCACAGGTGGGTTTGGCCACGACCAGGGACAGGTAGGAAGGATCCTGGCCCTCCAAGGCCCTCCCCTGCTCACCCTTGGACGTCAAAGCTGACACCTCGGCAGGGCGGAGGGACAGGGCAGGGCAGGCCCCGCCCCAGAGCAGGGGTGACGAGGGCGAGGCCCGGGATACCTGCCCCTGGCTATCCTGAGAGGAACAGTGGGGTCACGTCTGATGTCCACCACCACGGCCAAGAAGGGACTGGACCACGGGCTGACACCGGGTCTGCCCAGCGAGGCCGAAGGTCCTTCTGGGAAATTCCTGGTTGACAGACATCTCCGGATCCCCGAATCCCTGTCGGAACCGGGCCCCTCGGTGGCAGAGCGTCCCTGTTGGCAAGAACCTCAGGGGCATTTGCTGTCGGATTAGCCTTCAGCCGCGGTTCTGACCCGGCCACCTCCACGACCCACAACCTGGCTCCCCCCGCCCCTCCCCGCCAGGCCTTGATTTAATCTCAGGCCTCGGCTCAGCTGGTCCCTTGAGAGCTCCCTGCTCTGGCTTCCCTTATCGTGGGAGGGACGCTCCATCTTTCCTCTGTCAACGCTCGTCTCTCATGTGGCCATGGCACCGAGTGGACACTGTCCTCTGTTCACACACCCAGCCTGGCGCAGGGCAGGGAGAGCGAGGAGTCCCCCCACCAGGGCTGAGGGGGAACAGAGGAACAAGACACCTGGATCTCCAAGCAGGGGACCTGGGTGGCCGGCTGCTGCCCGCGGCCACAGCACAGCAGAGGGCCCTGCCCAGGATGGCACAGCCAGATGGTGACAATGATGTGGCAAGGTCCTGACCCTGCACCTGCCAGGGTGGCCTTGTTTGAAGAGGGTCCTGGCAGACGGTGGGTGGAGGAGGGAGGGTGCTGAAGGGTCTGTGGACAGAGAGGGAGATGCGGCCGGAGACATGCAGAGGCCGAGGCCACCAACCAGGGATGCCAAGAACCGTCCTGGCCCCAGAGCCTCCTTCCCAGGACTCCAGGACAGCGCACCCCTGCCCTCCGGCACCTTGATCTCAGAGACCCCACCGAGGAGCAGGGGCCGGGGCCTTCCTGGGTCCTGGGAGCCCCCTCATGCCCAGTTCCTCCCGGATCCTGGTGAAGGGCTGCCCAGGGAGGGCACCCGGCCGTGGACAGGCTCCCCGGGGCTGAGCCCACCTGGCCCAGGACCCTGCTGACAACTGTGCCCACCGCTGACAGTGTCCCAGGGGCTCAGCGGTGGCAGCCGGAGGAGACTGAATGGAGTCGGCCCCGTGACCAGAGAGGGGGGCGAGGCTGGGTCCCCGGGCTCCATCCCACCCAGGGCACAGGCAGTTCCCCAAAACGCACCGCAGGCCCCCCGGGGGGGGGGAAGCCGGCAGCCGTGGCCCGAAGGGTGGAGGAACGCCGTCCTGCAGGGCCTGCTTGGGTGGCTGCGCCTCTGTCCTGTTTGGTCCCCCCCTGCTGCTGGGCCGCGCCCCGTCCCCGCTGTCCCCACACAGGGTGCCCTCAAGGCCTGCGATTACAGAGCTGTGCCTCTGAAGCCACCGTCTGGCTCCTGTGCCTCCTCTGCAGGCACAAGGACCTCAGCTGGAGTCCGACCCTGCACAAGGGGACCAGGAAAGTGAGGGCAGAAGCCACCTCCTCAGGGTCCCGGCAGGCCACCGGCCTGTCCCTCAGACCTGCCACGCACCAGCCCCTGCTTTGGAACCACCTAAGCCTTTGTCTCTAGAATCTGTTAGACTCTGTGTTGGGGGTGGGGGGGCCGTGACAGAACCGCAGCCACCAGCTACCAGGTGACGAGCCCAGGCTGTGTTCCGCTGGCGCAGAGCTCAGGGCTCTCTCTGTGGCCGCTGGCCTCTGTCTTGGTCCTGGGCACAGGAGGCCGACCGTTTTGCCACAGCAAGCTGGACCGTCTGTGTCCCCGAGCTGGGCCGCGCGGCTTCTGTGTGTCACAGCTAGAAATGAAGACGGGGACTCGGGTGACGAAGGCCATGCCTCTGCAGGCCGCGAGTCTGTCCCACACGCTGATGCAGCGGCTCTCCCCCCTGCATGGACGGGGGCTGCCCTCCCAGCCCACAGTGCCCCAGAGAGCAGTAAGTGTCCCCAGGGGAGGGTGGGTGGCAGGGACACGGTCCCTGGGAGCCAAGGTGTCATCTGAGGTGGCACGCCCTCCGGCCTGGAGCTGGACCGGGGCCTGCTCCCCAAGTCTGGCCTCCAGGGGGCTCGATCAGGGAAGAGGACCCCATCCTGGCTCCTTGGGGCAGAGAACGTTCTAGTCAACCCCACGTCCCTCAGAGAGGCTCCACAGACGCACCCTCCTGCAACTCGGGGAAGTCGAAACTGAACTTTCCGTTGAAGCTTTTTTTACAAAGAGCCAGAGAAGCGTCCGCAGTGTCGGGCGTCTCCTACGCACCAGGCCAGGAGCGCTCAGGGGCTAAACCCTCCACCATTTTTTTTTTTTTTTTGTGGTTCTGGGAGTTGGACCAGGAGCCCTGACCACCCGGCTGAACTCAAACTCGAGACCCTCCTGCCTCCCGAATCCCTGGGATTACAGGCCTCTGTGCCCACCCTGCTCTTTACATATGAAGCAGCAGACCAAGCAGGAGACACGCCTCGTCACTGAAGTGAGACGCAGTCAGTGCAAGAGGTGACACATCTGGGAATGTCCCCCTGTGCCGGGAGTCTTTCCCCATGATACCCCTCCCTAGTTATTTCCTTAGGTGAGGACACTGAGGCTCAGAGTGGTTAAGCCACTTACCCAGGGTCACCCAGCCATTGAGGTACGGTGTGCTCTGAAGTCCACTCTCTTCCCAGGCCCCCACTCTCTCTCCACCTGCAATGGGCAGGATTCTGCCATGGGGGACCTTTCATTCAAAATATCTGGACCTCCGAGGGTCCAGTTATCAGAACATCCGACTGAATCAATGGCTTGGCTGAAGATAGAAGTTGAGGGATTCTCATCATGGAGGGGGATTCCCAAGGCCCAGAAAAGTTAAGGAACTCGTCCAAGGTCACACAGCCTGCTGTCGCCCGAGGGAGGCCTAGACTCTGAAGCCCCCTTCCTCCTGGGCTCTCACGCGTCCTGCCTCCGGGGGACGGCCCTGGGCCTGCGACCCCAGGACGCTGTCCCCTCTCCGCCCACGGCTCAGCTCCAGGCCTCTCTGTCCTCCGGTTGCTGACGAGGACGGGTTGCCTGCCCGTGACCTTGGGAAGGGACGGGAGTGGTTTTAGCAATCTAAACACACTCCCTCCGCGCACCGAGACGCCCGGGCGCTGAGTGATTTGTATGCTCCGAGCACGTCACCTCCTTCAGGAGACACAGGCTGCCTGAAAAGTCATTTTTCAGCATTTGACACAAAGTCTCTTTCGCTCTCTAGCGAAGCCAGATAACCATCAGCCGCCAGGCCGATGAGAAAAAGTACATATACACGCCTGGTCCCGGGAAACCGGAGGAAGCCGGGGGCGGGGACGGGGCGTGGCGGGCTCTCCCGCTCAGCGCGGGCAGGGGGCTGTCTTCCCAGAGGCCTCGGTGTCCTGCGCATTGCTGACGCCTAAGTGGGCTGTGTCCACCCCTGCACTTGGGTCCACCAGTCCCCGTGGCTGGGACTTGGGGATCTAAGGCCTGACCTCTCCTCCCGTCATGAGGTCGCAGGGCGACCTGCAGTTCTGTACGGAACCCCACCCCCGGGTGGGATTCAGTGGCACCCCGAGCTCTCCGCTCCCCAAGCCCACCAACCCACCGCATCTGGGTGACGAAACAGCCTCCTCCTCAGCCTCCCTGCCTCCAGCCCCCTCACCCTGCTCTGCTCTCTAACAGAATGGACCATATTCAGTCCCTGCCTCCAACACGCCCAGGCCTCCTCCCACCCTGGTTCTGTCTCAAGGGACAGAGCCCTGGCCTCCTTAGCTGGACCTCATCACTCGCCCCGGCTGCCTCCATTCCTGTGGGCCTGAGCTCTGGCTCTGCCTGGAGGGTCTGCCCCCGTCGCTGGCTCCACCACAGTGGCCTTCCTTCTCCTTCCCCGTCGCAGTCCCCACTGGGCTGCCACCTCCTGGGCCTCTCTTCCTCCTCCCAGGCTCCCGGCTGGCCTCCCTGGTCCCTGCCCTCCTGGGGCTGGGCCGGGTCTGTCCTGGTCCTCTGTCCAGCTGACCTCCCTCCCCAGGGCGTGGGCCCAGCCCCAGTCCTGCCCTGTCCCAGGGTAGTGCTGCGGGGCCACTGGCCTCCCATCTCAGGGGCCCTGGTAGGGGCCAGGTCTGTCCTCCCCGGCCTGCAGCCTTCGGGGGCTTGCTTAGCCCTCTGGGACCTGTGAAATCACGGCGTGGCCGCCCCTCAGAGAGCGTTTCTACAGGGTGACCAGCCACCTGAGCCACGTCCACCTGCAGCATCGGGATGTGGCCTTATTTGGGACGAGGACTTTGGCAGAGGTCATCAGGTAAGGCCAGGAGCCGTGGGCCCTGAGTCAGACAGAGACCCGGACGCACACAGGCAGAGGACGGCATGGGACAGCAGGGCAGGGGTGGGAGCGAGAGGCCACCAGCCCAGGTGGCCGAGGAGTGCCAACAGCCCCGGGCCTGGGAGAGGAGCCTGGTGGGAGCGCACTACCGTCCCCGCGGCTGACCCCGCCGCCATGCTGCACAGGGCGGGGCACAGGCGCCATCTGAGGCGTGGTCTGAGTTGGGTCGGCGCCCCAGGAGCAGAGCACGAGGTGTCAGGAGGACACGGTGGCCACCCCCTCCTGCCCTGCCCCCCGGCCCTCTGCTCTGAACCAGCGGGAATCCGGCTGCTCCCGCCCGCTGTGGCCGTCCACCCGGTGCCTCCTGCTAAACGCAGCCCCTCGCCCTCAGGGACTCGGGCACAACCAGAGGCCGGGTCTTCACAAAGCCACAGAATCTCGGGCTCCAGGGGCCTCAGACACGGCCGGGGCCAAGCTCTTCCCGGTTCCTAGACGTCTTCTAAACTGCGGCTCCCGGGGACATGCACACACGCACTCATACATGTGCACACACACACACGTGCAGATTCATACACGTGCACACACACACACCCGTGCACACCCACATGCGTGCACACATACACACCGCGTGCCTGCACACGCGCACACACGTGCAGATTCATACATGTGCACACACACACCCGTGCACACCCACATGTGTGCACACATACACACCCGTGCACACCCACATGCGTGCACACATACACACCGCGTGCCTGCACACGCGCACACATGTGCAGATTCATACACGTGCACACACACACCCGTGCACACCCACATGCGTGCACACACACACCCGTGCACACCCACATGCGTGCACACATACACACCGCGTGCCTGCACACGCGCACACATGTGCAGATTCATACACGTGCACACACACACCCGTGCACACCCACATGTGTGCACACACACACACCCGTGCACACCCACATGCGTGCACACATACACACCGCGTGCCTGCAGACGCGCACACACGTGCAGATTCATACACGTGCACACACACACCCGTGCACACCCACATGCGTGCACACACACACACCCGTGCACACCCACATGCGTGCACACACACACACCCGTGCACACCCACATGCGTGCACACATACACACCGCGTGCCTGCAGACGCGCACACATGTGCAGATTCATACACGTGCACACACACACCCGTGCACACCCACATGCGTGCACACACACACACCCGTGCACACCCACATGCGTGCACACACACACACCCGTGCACACCCACATGCGTGCACACATACACACCGCGTGCCTGCACACGCGCACACATGTGCAGATTCATACATGTGCACACACACACCCGTGCACACCCACATGTGTGCACACACACACACCCGTGCACACCCACATGCATGCACACATACACACCGCGTGCCTGCACACGCGCACACATGTGCAGATTCATACATGTGCACACACACACACCCGTGCACACCCACATGTGTGCACACATACACACCGCGTGCCTGCACACACGCACACACGTGCAGATTCATACACATGCACACACACACACCCGTGCACACCCACATGCGTGCACACATACACACCCGTGCACACCCACATGCGTGCACACACACACACCCGTGCACACCCACATGCGTGCACACATACACACCGCGTGCCTGCACACGCGCACACATGTGCAGATTCATACATGTGCACACATACACACCCGTGCACACCCACATGCGTGCACACACACACACCGAGTGCCTGCACACGCGCACACGCAGGAAACTCCCTTCCCCTTCAGCTCGCTGCGCGGCAGGGGACGTCACTTTTACGTAAGTGCAATAGACTGAACCCGCGCCACGTCACGTCCTCCTCTCTCTCAAGCCTCCCTTGGGTTAGACTCTGAGTGCAGTCCCCAGGGTCCAGCTGAGAGCTGCCCTGACCACAGCTCCTCCACCCTGGACAGGCCAGCTGTTCCCCACGAGGGTCTGTGTCCCTCTCTGCCTGTGGTCCTGGCCCCACCCCGCCCTTGGCTCTCCGCCCTCCCTGCCTGTCCCCGGCCACGGCTTCCTGGTGGGGGACACGGCACTGCCGCCCACTGGGGCCCTGAAGGAGGGTCGCCGTCCCCTCCTCCCTGTTCCTGGCCCCTCTGATGACTGAGCCGCTCCCCGGGTTCCTGTTCCTCAAGACGCCACATCTGGCTCCCTGGGCACCTCCACGAGGCTCCAGAGGGGCAGCACCCCAAGTTTTTGGCAGAAGAAAATCAAAATGGCAGCTGGAGTCCGGGAGCACAGGCTGAGTCCACGCTGAGTCCACAGACAAGTCCTGCAGGGGCCCAGCCGGACTCCTGACCACCCTCCGCTCCCCGGCGCACGGCCCAGGTGAACCCGTGGTCCCAATCCAGGGGCCGGGCATCGCGGGTGGTCAGTGCCAGCTGCAGACCAGGGGTGGCCGCTGTGGCACAAGGCAGCCACAGGACAGGCCCCTTGGGGACAGCCGGTGGGGACAGAGATGACACCAGCACCGCGGGGTGCTGACTGTGCAGTTCTAGGGTCTCGGGGAAGCGGGAACTCTCCAGACGCAGGTCCTTCCAGCTGTTCTGTGGATGAGGAACCTGCAGGACGCAGAGGGCTCAGCGGGGCCCTGGGAGAAGCCACCGGATGCCGGGGAGCAGCCCAGGCCGCTGCACCCTGCTCAGCACGGCCAGCACCTCACGGGGGCAGGAAATGGGCCCTTGGCGGCTCTGCTAGGGATTCTCGGCTGGTAGACGACAGGGTCCTCTCCCACCTCGCTTGGCCCCAAAGCGAAGGCTGGGAACGACCAGGCTCTCCTGCCCCCTGAAGCCTGGCCGGGGAGAGGTGGTGAGAGTGGCGGAGAACGGGAGGCCTCCCTGGCCTGGGAGGCAGGGGAGGAGGGAGGCCGCCGGCTAGACCCCTGGGAGGCTGGTGTCGCATGCCCTGGTCAGGGGGGGCCAGCGTCTCTCACACGGCCCAGCCCCGAGAGCTGCAGAGGGGCCAGAACCACCTACTGCCCTGCCCACAGCTGCCCAGGTCACCAAGAGATGGGAGCTCCGGAACCGGGGGTGGGACCCGACGGAGCCCCAACAGATGCCAGTTCAAAAGAACCGCAGGGCCGAGGACAGACGGGGCCACACAATAGCCTTGAAATGACAGGAGAAAAACAGGACCAGATGGGCGGCTCCCCCGGCCAGCCAGGCTGCCGCAGCCCGCGCCACTAAGAGCCCACCCCGCGGCCCTGCCCAGCGGCCTCTGTGGACACCGTCCAGTGCCGGGGAGGCCCGCTCTCTGCAGCTCTTCAGCAAAGCCCAGCGTCATCTCCCCCTGCCCCGCACCTGGCTCTGGTCCCGCCCGGTCCTCCTCTAGCTGTTAGCCCACGTGCAGATTATCCCCTGGTCCCGCCCTTCACCCTTCCCACGGGCACAGGACTCACAGTTGTAAGGCAGCTCTTACACCCACTGCTTCTAAGGACCCTCCTAATGACCTGACCAGGTGAGGTCAGGCCATATCCCATTGGACACACGAAGCCCAGAGAGGGCAAGTGACCGGCCAGAGATCACACAGCTTGAAACTACAAAAGGCAGAACTAGACTGAGACTTCCCTCCGAAGCCCAGGGCTTTGGCTGGCTTTGCAGAAGGCCTGGTAAACAGTCGGTGCTTAACAGAGAGTGGTCGTATGAAAGGGGCCTCTGACATGGATGCTGCCCTCCTTTTCCTCCAGAATTCTCTCCTGTTCCTGGAGGTTCTCGGTCACCCCACGTCTGCAGTCCCTCTTCAGGGGAGCGTTCTCGGCCCCCGCCCTCTCCAAAGTCGCCTGGGCCCCTGGCGGGCTGGCCCGTGTCCTCAGGATCCCCAGGGGATCTGCTGCTGTGGGCCCCGTCCCCGGCTCTCCTGAATCGCAGGCCCAGACGGCCAGGCTGAGCCTGCTGAGGATGCTGGCCCCGAGATGGCGCGATAGCCGCCGTGTTTTACAAGCTTAAATCCCTGATAAGGGCCGGCCACTCTCTGGCTCTGGAGAGATAAGGGCTGCTGCCCCCCTCCCTGGGCCCTCGCGAGCGCCCACGCCAGGGAAGTGACGGGGACCAGAGCTGCTTCTGGGAGCGCCTGCTCTACCCCCAGGGCCCTGCCACTGCTGGGCGGGTGCCGCAGGGACCCCACAGGACAGTCCCCTGGGCCCCACTCTGCAGGTGACAGGAGGAGAAGGAAATGGCTTCTCAGTGCCCTCCTCAGCTCAGGACGGCTCACGGGGGCTTTAGGAAGGCTGGGGCGCCCCGTGTGCCCGCAGCCAGCCGGCCACCTCCTGTGCACCACACACGCCAGGACATGCTGGTCCCTGAAGGCCTCCCGTGGGGGGGCAGGACCCCATTCCACAGATGAGAGCTCAGGTCGGGGAGGCGAGGAGCGTCTGCTGAAGAGGGGCGTCAGGGACACCCGGGGCAGAGGGCTGGGTGCAGGCCACGGGCAGGGAGGGGTGTCCTGGGACGGCAGCTCTGGGGACCGGGCAGGGGGCGGGGCTGGTAGCACGGGGAGCCCTGGGCAGAGCTGGGCCTTCAGTGTGGCCCTGACCTCAGCAAGAAGAGCTCCTGGTCATCCTGCAGGCTCTGCCCGGGGCCTGTGACTTCAGGTCAGGTGGCCTTCAAGGGCAGCTCCTGGACAGTGGACAGCTATGGCCAGTGCCCGGGGAACAGGGGGCTCCATCCGGGAAGAGGCCGTGGATGGCCAGCTCTCGGCCTCACTAAGAGAGTGGGGGATCCGGCTCTGCTTCCACTCGCCCCTCCCCAGGCAGCATACAAAGGTTTTGTCCCTTTAAAGAGACATAGAGACACAGAGACACAGGGACACAGAGACACAGGGACACAGAGACACAGAGACATATGGACACAGAGACACAGGGACACAGAGACACAGGGACACAGAGACACAGGGACAGAGAGACCTGCACAGCAGAGGGACACCCCTGCCTCAGGCTCGGCCCCTCTGGTGCCTAGGTCTGGCCTGCAGGCGCCCTGCTGGGTGGCCTTGAGCCTGCCCCTGCCCAGTCCTGGGCGAGAGCTTCCTGTTTATGGAGGATGGACCCAGCCAGCCCCCAGGGCCCCCGGCTCTGAACCTGGGACTCTCTGCCCAGGTCCTCGCTGCGGGTCCCCTGGGGCGGTGTGGCCTGTCTCTGACTCACAGGGGTCCCCACCCCTGGCTCCCGCAGCAGCAGCCCTGCAAGGACACACGGTCCAGCACTGCAGACCACGTGGCAGCCATGAGGTCATTCAAAGGGCAGTGGTGAGGGACGAGGTGTGAGGCCAGATGACCCCCATCGAGTCACAGGGACCCTTCTCGGCCTGCATCCTACAGTAGGTGACTTCACTTCCCTGCGCCTCCCAGCCCCCCGTCCATGGGGACCACTGTGATGTCACCTTCCCTGGGGGACAGACAGGCTATGGGGCAGGGAGGGGTGTCCCATGGACAAACCCCCCGTGGGCACCCAGCCACGGCTGGACCTTGGGCACACCTTCTCCTGCTGTGGCCACCCCTCACCTAGCGAGGGCCACCATCTTCCCGCCCCTCCCTGCAGCCGACAACCCCCGAGAAGTCCCCGATGTCACCGTTATTAATTTCCCTGGGCATTTCCGCTTCCTCTCCACACATCTGTATTTTTCCGGGGAGGCCGCATGGAAGTCCCCGTCCCCGCGAGCGCCCGCCTGCTCCGGGTGATCTAATCAAAGGCCACATTTCCCCGGCACGCGCCAGCCGGGGGCGCATCTCAGGGCCACGGCTCTGAGGTGGGGATCTAAATGCGCAGGAGCCTCTCCTGGCTCTAGATCCCGTCGCGGTCCCGACGTGGCATATTTCACAGCGGGACCCGACCCAGGGGTCCGTGTTATGGCCAGGCGATCAGACAGTTCATCGTGACTTTTTCTCTTTTTGGAAAAAAAGATGATTTTCATGTTTCAGAAAAAGTAGACATCCTCTCGAGGGCCACAGCTGGGCCACCGGCTGGGCCAGTTGGCAAAGCCCCAGAGTCTCACGGAAGGGCCACCCACCCGGCCTCCTCTGTGGTCACCAGGACCTCTGGGGACACAGGTGGGTTGTGGGCTCCTCTCAGACCCAGGCGGGACCCCCAGATTCCATGTCCTAGGACTGTCATTTTCCTATTCATTCACCGACTCTGAGTGCCACTTAGGGGCAGGACAGGGGTCCCCAGGGGGCAAGCTGTGCCCTGCCTGGATTCCGTGACGGGTGTCCCCAAGTTCCTGTGTCGAAGCCCCAGCCTGGTGTGATGGCATTTGGTGGGTGGGTGTTGGAGGGTTCATGAGGTGGTGCAGTGGGTCTGGGGACATTAGTGTCCCCCTAAGAGCAGGACGTGAGCCCAGAGTGTCCCCTCCTTCCCCACCCCCCAGCCAGCAGGCTGCCGGCCAGGAAGAGGACCCTCTCCAGAGCCGCGGGCAGGAAGGGCCTGCTGTGTGGCTGCCCTGTCCGAGGGGCTCTCGGTGACCACATCGTCCTGGTTCTGCTCTATGAGGACAAGTGACATCAAACCAAGGGTGACAAGGACACGGGGGCCATGTGCGTGGAAGGAAGATAGCGAGTCTGAGAGCGAGGACCCCGCCCTGGCTGAAGGCTGCCCTCGCCCGCGGAGGAGACGCCTGGAGGACCGCAGGGTCACCCGCAGGCCGTCGGGGGCTGAGGCGGACACTGAGGGGGGCAGGAGAAGTCGGGCCCAGGGGTTGCCTGGCACCTGGGCACCAGAGGGACAGAGATGACTGGCGGGCTACAGGTGAGGCCGAGGGGGACGGGACCCAGGCTGCTGGGCGGACGGCTGGCTCCCGACCCTGCTGGGTTCTGTGACCTCGAAGCTCTTCCTATAAACAGAGAAGCAGCCACCTGGTGGCACTCAGGTGACAAGGTCCTCACGGTCAGGAAGAGGGAGGCCGGCCTGACCCGACCTGGGCTGCTGGGAGGCTGTGACCTATGACCTGTGACCTGAGTGCTGAGCGACGCCCCAGGAGCCCCAGGTCCACGGGGCTGCTGCCTGGGGACCGGGGAGGGGTCCACAGCCACCCACCCTTACCCTGGGGGCTGCTGGGTCAGGGGACTGTGTCCTGGGGGAAAAGAGCAGCAGCCTCCAAACCCACCGAGGCCTGGCCCTGGCGTCCTCCAGGCCCGGATGGGCGGTGGGGGCCCCTCGTGGTGCCACTGCAGGCGCCCCCTGCACCCTTCGGTCAGGACGAGCCAGGGTGGGTTCCAGCCCCGGGCTCACTCGGCTCACTGCGGCCTTGTCCTGAACGTCCCCGCGAGCACCCATGACAGCGGCGACCGACTTCACCAGGACCAAATACTGTTGTGCCAAATGTCCCCTGCGGCCGTCCCCTGCGTCCAGTTACTGGTCCCCTGACACCCCAGGACACGTCCCCGTGGGACGCTGGTCCCAGGAGCACCAGCCCCGGGGACTCAAACCCCTGGTCTCCATGATGCTCTTTGGTCCCTCCCATCTCCCAGGGCAGCTGGCGGCAGCTGGTCACGGGAGGGAGGGTGCGTCCACGTGTGTCGGCTTCAGGGAGCTCACGGGGGCAGCTGGTCCTCCTGCCTGTGGGCAGGACGCCACCAGAGCTCGGCACCGCGACCGCAGCACCTCCTCACCCCTGGGGCAGCTGGAGCACCCTCCCTGCAGAGACAGACGCTGTGGGCACGATAGCCCAGGGACAGTGGGCGCCCAGACGCGTGTCTCATTTGAATCTCAGTCGAGGAAAATGATTAAAGGTTGGGGGATTAACTGACGAGGAAGATTAAGGAGCTAAATCTGTGTAGCTGGGCTCAGGCATGACCAGATTGGGGACCTCGGGGACGTCTCCCAGTATCTGAAGAGGGTGGAGAGCCTGGGGGGGGGGTGGCCTGGCCCAGCAGCAGGGGGCAGAAAAATGGGAGGGGGACCCAAAATGACGATGATGATAAGCTGGACCCTGGGTGTCTCTGAGGCAGGGCGGACACCGCTGCTCCTTCCGCGAGGCCCGAGGCCGGGACGCTTCCTGGACTCTAGCAAGGGAGTGGGCTGTCTGATGGCCCCTCGGGACAGCGCTGCCTCCGTTTCTGAAATCCAGGAAGCAGCGGTTCAGTATGCACATTGGTTCCCGGCTCGGTCCTTTCCCTGCTAAACGACTCCTCACCCGCCCACGACAGGTGTCCTGGGAGAACACCCTGGTCCCAGGGCCTCGGTGTCCAGTCCTGCCGATCAAACCCACCGTCTCCCCCCGAGAGCTCGGGTCACGGCATTCGGAAGACACGGGTGCAGCGGTGCGGCCTCCCAGAGTGGCCCTCACCCCCATCCGACCTCCAAATGCACCCAGGGGCCCTGCCCAGGGTCAGGCTCTGAGGGACGAGTCCTTGCAGGAACGGGGCAAGGGGTGGACACTCTCCAATCCCAGCACCACGGGAGCGCCTGTGAGGGGTGAGGAGACCACGTGGGCAGCATGCGCGTGGGCAGGAGGTGGGGACGGGACCGTGGCCAGCTGGGACCACCACCAAGGACGGCCTGCTACCCGGCCATGGCCAGGGTTTGTGTTTTGTGCAGCTGAACCCAGATCCACCCCTGGGCACCCTGGGCACCCACACCCCGGTCCTCGCCAGGCAGCTCTGGGCACCCGCACAGGGCTCCAGGTGCGCTTCACTGGTAGGGACAGAGCTTCAAGCCCGAGGCCTCCCCCTGTGACCGGCGTCCTTTGGAAGTGTCCACAGGTGGGTGATTTCCGGCTCTGGATCCTCCAGGCCACCAGAGGACGTGATACCAAAGTCACGTGGCAGCAGAGACGTGGCTGTGGCGACCCTGAGCTGGGCACAGCTCTCTGCCTCCCTGTCTGCTGGGGGAGTCGACAGCGCCGGCTCCTCAGGCACCAGGGCAACGGAGGGCAGCACCCGCCGTCAGATCAGATCGTCACCATCGGCAATGTCACACCTGCCCTGTGGTCACTGCTGGTGGCCAGGAAGTCCCAGGGGAGCCCCCAAGGCCCCTCGGTTCCTGGGGCCGAGTTTTCTCCATGTCCGTGGTCAGCGATGACTGAGCCTGGTTTCCCCGGGGAGTCGCCCGGCATCCAGGGCCCTCTGCTGGGACCCAGAGCCCCCAGCTCAGCGAGGGAGGGACGCAGGCGCTGCGGAGGGCTGGGGAAGGCTGAGGGGACAAGGGGACCCTTACACAGCAGTCACACGTCAACTCCCGAGGCAGCTCTGTGACACTACCCTGAACACCCAGCCTGTCCTCTCAGCTGTGTGTCCCTCCTCGGGAGGACCCGGCCACCTGTGAAGGTGCTCGGCGTGGCTACAGGGTCCCTCCTGGACCCCACGGGGCGCAGGACCAGCTCTCTGGTGACCTCAGGGCACCAGGGCTGTTGAGATTTAGCAGCCATCGCTGCCAGTAAGCGGCAGTTACTGACGGGTGTGTGTTCGCGGCAGGGACACGCGGAAAGCAGACACGCGAAACCCCGGAGCCACCGGGGCTGGGCTTCCTGGAGCACCGTGTGCGGAAGGCGACGTCTTCCTATTCAGATAGATCAGACCTGACACAGTGGAACCCTAGGCAGCAGAGAAAAGGGGCCAACCACTGATCCACGAAACCCCATGGCGAATCCCAAAGCCACCATGTTAAATGACCGTGTATGGGGACCTGACTCAGAAATGGTCACTGCCCCCGAGAGCATCCGACCCCACTGCTCAGGCAGAAGTCAGGTCCCCATGGACCTGTCTTTCCCCTCACCTCCCTGTCCTGCCCTGCCGTGGCACCCTGCCGTGGCACCCTGATGTGGTACCTGCTGTGACACCCTCCAATGCAGGCACGGGATCCCCAAAGGTAGCCTCTAGCCCGGCGGCACCTGCTGAATAATGGGGTCTTGCGACAGCTGGGTGGATGCAGATCCATTTGACAACGGGGCCTGTGTCCCACGCCACTGCCTGTCACCCCTTGCTGCATCTCTCTGTCCCCTGAGCTCCTCCGGGCTCCACCTCCTGCAGAGGAGGCCACTCCTCACCACCTCAGTGGTCCCCGCCCAGGCAGGTTCCAGCCACCTGTGGGTGGCCGTCCAGCTCCCCGCCCAGACACCCTCCCCGTGGACCCTGGACTCTGGCACCAGAGGCCCCGTTCACAGCTGGCGGCCAGCAGGGCGCCCGGCTTGGCCACCGGTGCCACGTCTCCACGTGGGTGGACGTCAGTGCCACCCCCTCCTCCACAGGAGACCCCACGAAGCCTCTCCGATCCCCCTGTTCCCACCATCAGCAAGTTCCGCAGAGGGGCTCACGGAGGGTGGCCAGGGTTCCGCGCCCAGGACCGTGGGAAAGCGGCCCTGTGTGGACTCCGCACATCGTGGCCTCCGGGCCTCCAGGCCTCTCCCCCTACCCACGGGCCTCCAAGTTCTGAAACGTTCTGAACCCAGAGGGTGGAGGACAGTGGCCAAAGCCCCCCTCTGGCCCTGGCCACAGCCAACACCCCTCTCCCTGCTGGTTCCTCAGCGTCCAGCCTCGTCTGACCCGCAGTAGTCCCGGGAGGGGGGCTGCTTCCCTGAAGTCTTGGGGCAAAACAGAACCTCCCCTCGGGCCCCCGGGGCCTCCGTGACCTGGAAAGAACAGAGACCTGGGGAGCGCCCAGCCCCGGGCTCAGGAGAGCGACTCCCCGGCTCCTGAGGCTGCTCGAGAGCCACAGCAGGTGGCCTGCAGCACCGTGGTCCCTGCCCCTGCGGGCCCAGAGCCTCCTGTGACTTAAGGGTGGCCTCGCCGCCAGGCACGGTGGCTGCAGATCCCAGCTGCACCACCTACCACCTGGGCGGCCACGGGCACAGCCTCCCCCGCCGTGGCCTCCTCCGCCGTGGCCTCCCCTGCCGTGGCCAGCGGCAGCTTCTCTGACGTGGGAGGCGCACGTGAGGACGGGGTCAGCGCCTGGTGCCTGCTACGTTGGCTCTGATGGTGGCAGTTCCTGCTCCTCTGTCCCTCGAGCCCTGCATGTGAGGGAAACCAAGGAAGAGCCGGGTGACAGAAGGAAGGAGGGTCAGGGCCTCCTGGTGGACCAAGCGTGGTGACATCCCCGGGGTCCAGGGGTCCAGCTCTGGGCCCATCTATCTGTCCTCAGTGCCCATTGTCCACCCTCGGATGGCCAGGGAGCAGTGCGTCGGGCCTGTGCTGCCAAGAAGCTGGGGCCCTGGGCCGAGTGACACGGTGACATCACGTGACTCCTATTCACGCGCAGCCCTGTGGTCCTGATGTGGCTGGAGCCAGCCGAAGGAGCCTCCAAGGATCACCCTGCGGCCATCCTGGGCAGTTCACAAGAAGGAGAGGTGACTTAATGGCCGTGTTTAAGGTTATTATATGAAAGTTAACGGCCCGAGGCTCCCGAGGCGGCTGGCAGAGGCCTGGAGGGGACTCTGGCAGCACGGAGCCCGCCCTCCAGGCCAGGGCCTCAACTGGGTGGCCCCGCCCCACCCGCCAGAGGCGGAGGGGACAGTACCCAGGGCTCATGCAGCCCCGGGAGGCGTGCGGACCACCAGCACAGTGTTCAGGGGGACAGGACGCGCGGACAGGGGTGTGGCAGGCTCCGCGCAGGGAGAAGAGGGGCCTCTGGGGTCCAGCCCTAGGATCTCAGGAGGGCCGCCCACATCTCAGGTGGCCCTGCCCCCAGAACTCGCCAGGGCCCTGGCCACAGCCCCATGACGGGGAGAGAGGTGGGGCCTGTAATCAGGAGCAGGGGACCAGGTGACACTCCAGGCACACAGGAAGGAAGGCCCTGTCCTCCTAAGGGAGCGGGAGCGGGGCCACCCTGGGCCTCTCTGCAGCTCAGGGCCTTCCCGGGCCCTGGCCCAGGGCCGTCCCACCCAGCTCTCCCCCAGTGGCCGGTGATGGAGAGCCGTGGTTCCCGGGTCCCGCGCACGGCTCCTGCCCTGCTCCCCCAGTGGACCCGGGACACTGATTGGCTACGACGTCCACTTTGCAGGTTTACAGCAAGATGTGGACGAGGTGCCAGGCCCCGGGCTTCTCTCCCTCCCGTGGAGCCACCTCCGTCCCGCCTGGTCCCTCAGGCCAGTGCCAAGGCCTCGCTGAGGCCCCTGGCCAGCCCTGGCTCCTTCTCGGCCCTCGGCCATGTGTCCCCAGTGTCACTGAGCTGCACCTCGGACAACATTCACTCAGCGAGCTCTCGGAGCGCTGCCGCCAAACGCCACCCACCCCGCGAGGGCGGCCTGGCGGGGGAGGGAGCTGCCCGCCTCCCTTCCTGGCCAGGGTGGACGGACCGGCTGCCGTCCAGGCTTCCCTGTCTCCCTGCTCGGTCCCTCCCCAGCTCTGCCCCCTGTGTCCCCTTCCACCTGCAGAAGTCCCCAGGGGCAGGCCACCCACAAATCCCCCCTTCACCTGGGCTTGGAGGACAGGGGCCCAGGGCTCAGCCACAGCCCCAGGGAGCAGACGTGGGCCCATGCCCAGCTCATCACCCCTCTCCCTCCATGCCGGGCGCCTCATCAACATGGGCTGTCACCCGGAAAGACAAGCACGTGCCCAGTGAGCCCCGCCCCGGGCCAGCCCCCCCGGGCAGCTACGGTCAGCATCGTTGAGAGAGGCCAGGCTCAGACTGCAGGGGGGTGAGTGGCCAAGGCCCCTTGTGCTGGGCCAAGTGCTAGGACCCCAGGCCGGGGCACAGGATCCCCTGCCCACCACACCCTTCTCTGGGCCTCGCCACCGTGGGGGACAGATTGGGGGAGGGGCCAGAGGCGCACTGATCTCAGGTGCTCAGACTCGGGGACGAGAGACAAGACGGAGGACCCTACGCAGTGATGAAGGGGACACAGGCCTGAGGACAAGCCTTGGGGCTCCGCGGTGAACTGGGTCGTGTCCCCCGAACTCCAGAATGGGGCTGTGTTTGGGCTTTAAAGTGTGGTCAAGTCAGCGAGGCCCCTCGGGCTGCCCTCGTCCATCTGACGGGGGTCCTTGTAAACAGAGAGAATCGAACCCCAAAAAGACACTAGGGAGACCCGTGCCCAGAGCAAGGACCAGGCGAGGACCTCACACGCAAGCCCAGGCGAAGGCCACGGAGGACCAGTGCTTTGATCCTGGACTCAGGTTCCCAACTGGGAGAAGATGAGCCTCTGTGGTTGGAGTCCCCTGCTGACGGCCTTCTGTTCTGGCAGCCCCCGCCCCTGGAATCCCCTACAGACTACAAGTCCTACTACAAGTAGCACCCCTAAAATACAGAAGAGCCCTAGACATCAGTAAGAAAATGACTAAAAATGTAACATTAAAAGTGGGCAAAGAATTGAAAGATATTCACCAAAAAGAAATACAAATGGCTCGACACAGAGCAACAGATGCTCAACCTCGTGCACGGGATTAAAGCGGGACTGGATGCCATCTTTCTCTTAGCAGATGGATATAATTTCCAAGGCTGGCTGTGGGCTGACACATGTTTAGCAGGTCCGTGGGACAATAGGGAGGGGCTCTGCAGAGCTGCTGGTGGGTATCATGTTGGGTATCACGCATGGAAGGCAACGTCCGATTGAAGGAAAGAAGGAAGAAAGAGAAGGAAGGAAGAGAAGGGAAGAAAGGAAGACAAGAGCAGAAGGAAGAGCAGAAAAAAGGAAGGAAGAGGGAAGGAAGGAAAGGAGTTTGTGCTTTGGAGTCAGCGTTAGTTTTCCACTACTATAAGAAAATACCTGAGATAGTCACATTAAAAAGAAGAAAGGTTTATTTTTGCTCCATGTTCGGTTGGCTCTGTGGCTTGGGGGCCTGTGGCAAGCTCCCACGTCAAGGTGGGAGCATGCGGCAGAAGCAGCCCTCACCTCACAACCAGAAGCAAAGGAGGAGGAAGAGGAAGAAGTTGGGGTTGTAAAATCCCATTCAAGGTCAGGCCTAAAGGTGCCCCAAGACCTTCCCTAGGCTCTGCCTCTTAAAGGTGCCCCCACCTCCCAGCAGCACCACAGACTGGGGACCAAGCCTTCAACACACAGGTCTCCGGGACACTGATTCAAACAACAGCCGGCCGTCCACCCGGCTTCACTTTAAAACCTTGGGCAGGAGCTTGCTTTGTCTGTGTCTCAGTCTCCTCATCTGCAAAGGGCACAGTGAGGCTCTGCAGGGCACAGGGTCCTTCCCGGGGCAGTGCTGTCATCGTCACAGCCATTGCCCCCCCTCCCCCCGTGCCAACCATCCCGCGGCCTCCTGGTGGTGGGTCCTGTGCTTCTCCGTGTGACCTTGGCTGTTTTCAGGGATTGAGCAAATCGGGGGCTCCACTGGGTCTGGGGTGGACGCTGCTCTCGCGGCTCTGCCGTCCCACGTCGCTGTCTCTCCAGGACTTGGACTGTCACCTGAGGCCCCGGGTGTGGCCCTGGCAGTCAGAGCTCTGGACCTCACCACCCGGGAGAGACACCAGTGCAGGCTTCTGTCCTCCGTCACCCACCAGAAGGGGACTGGGGCGGGGGAGGGCGCTTCCCCACCGCCAAAGCGGCTGCACCTGGGGCCGCAGGAAGCTGCCCAAATGCAGGCCCCGGGGGACGGGGGGATGGGGGGGCCGTGGCCAGGGCTCCTCTGCAGCTGGGGAGGCTGAGGCCGGCAGCCTGCAAGGCACTGCGCTCTGCCTGGGCTGAGTGACCACGCCCACCCCTGGGCCCACGGCCCCCTGCTGGGCCTCGGAGGAGTCACCCAGGGCCACGGGGACCTAACCATCCTCTCCACGTCCAGCTCCTGCTTGGCCGACCTCCACTTGCCTGTCTATCCCTGTGCCACCTCCAGGTGACGCCAGGATCTCAGGGGCCGGCGCAGAACACGGTCCTGGCTCCCAAGTCTGAGGACTCGCCTGGGCCTCGGCCTCCTACCCTCAGGGCCTCCCTCCTACCCAGGGTCCCAGGATGGCGCCCTCCTTTGCCCAAGTCTGTAGGGTGCGGTTTCCTGGGCTCAGCTCCCCAGAAGGGGAGGGGCTAGACAGTCGTGAGCACGGCCTGCAGGCCAGCCGAGCCCCCTAAGGTGGGCACTATGAGGACCCTCCTTTGCAATTAGAAACTGAGGCTCAGAGAGGTTCAGTGAACGTGCTCAGGGTCACACAGCACAGAGAGGGGAAGCGGGGATTCGAACCCAGGTCGGCTCCTTCGCCTGGCAGAGTAAATGCTTAATAAACTCTTGGCCTCTCGGTGCTGCCCCGTGGGGGCCCTCAGCGTGGGCCAGGAGCACATCTGTCTGGCATCTGCCTTCCTTTCAAACTGGTTTTTAACCGTTTCCCAGTTTTTCTTTCCTTGAGAAACTCTGGCAGCCTTTCAGCCAGGGGACCACTGAGGCCACGGACTCGTTTGTTCTCCTGTCACCGGGGCCTTTGGAGCGAGCGCCTACTGGGGGCATGAGTGTCCCGACCTCTGCCTGAGGAGCCCCAGGAAGTGGGATCAGAGGAGACCGACAGGCGCGGTGGCCTGGGACAGTGCTGGGAGCCGACAAGGACCCACAGGCCCAGAGTGCCCAGCAGGTTCGGCTGCCTGGCTTCCTGCACCTGTGGCTCCGGTGATAAGGATGCATAAAGGAGCGCCTGCTGTATATGGCAGCCATCCACCCGCCAACGCTGATGTCCGCAGCACGGGAGCCCCTGTGGGGGGAGGGGGAGGGGGAGGCCGGGGTCCGGGGGGGTTTCTTCCCCACTGACCCTGGAGACCAGCAGCTGCTGAGCTCAGGTGCAGGCCCAGGAGGCCACCCCCAGCCCCCAGGTCCCCACCAGCCCCCTGCAGGGCCAGAGCCTGAGGCTCTAGGGCTGGGCCCTGTGCCCGCAGCCAAGCGCGGGGGATGCCCGGGTCCCAGCCACCTCCTGCCAGCCAGCCCCGCCCGGCCCACCCCTGGGACCCGGCAACCCCGCGTGGGCAGCCTGGTGACGAGCCCCTGGCTCACCTGGGCACCCGGGCAATCAGGCCAGGATTCCCGAGCACCGAGGTTCAGAACGGGCATCCCCCTGCGGCACTCACCCGTGAGCTGAGCCACAGAAGCGGCAGAGTCACCGGAATGAGCACCGGGTGCCGGGCACCGTGGCACCTCCGGGGGCTGCAGGCAGGGCCCCAGTCCCCCCCTGGAGGACCCACCCAGCAGATGGGGGACCCTGCCAAGCCTTAAGCCAAACACCTGCATCCCTGCCAGGAGAGCAATCGCCCCCAGATCCAAGCTCAGCCTCTACTGTGAGTCCAGACCCACCACGGGCTGGAGTCTGGGATCCCGCGTCATCCACCCCACATGCCCGCCACGGCTGGGGGCCCACTGCCCAGGGCTGGCACTGAGCCTCAGGAGACCACCGGCTGGGAAGCCCGGAGCCGGCTGCACCCCACTGTGGAGCACAGGGCCTGCACCCTGGTTCGGGCACTCCTGAGTGACCCGGAGCGAGTGCGTTCCCCTCTCCTCTGCCCTGCCCTGTCCTTCCCGGGCACTGCTCCTGCTCCACCCTCGGGGGCCAGGGACACTTGTGCCCTCTGGAGACCCCGACCGCGTCAAGACCTGGACCATCAAAGGGGAGGGCCTGAGAGGAGGCAGCGGCCGTGAAGCTGCCGGTTACGGTGCGGAGTCCTCTGTGGCTCCCTATTGCCCACCTGCCCTCGAGCCCAACAGCCCCCGACCTGGGGCGTCCTCTGCAGGCGGCGCCCGCTCTCCTGGCCCTCCCTGCAGATGACTCCTCCTGGACAAGGGCCTCAGGTGCATCGCAGGCTCCAGGGCTGCGCCCACGAGACCCTCGGCAAAGCAGAACGGCCGTGGGGCTCAGTGGAACCGGTACCGCAGCAGGACCAAGTGACGAGCGGGTGGGCAGAGAGGCCACGGACCAGGGCAGGGACCTCAACCCAGGCCCAGGACTCAGGGACGCCTGGGAGGAGGTGCTGCCAAGCAGAGCCCCAAAGGGGGAGTACCCCCAGCTCTGGGGTCGCCCACTCGCCAGCCTCCCAGACACCCGCATTCCTGGGTGTCTCCCCCACTGCCGCTCCCTCCACCTCTTGGCACTAGGTAGTCTTCAGGGTCCCCCTTCTCCGAAAGCTCTTTTTCTTCCCTGACGGCACGGCCCTGCTGATTTCCCACTGTCTCCCACCCTACTCTAGCACTCCGCTGGAAGAACATGGAGCTCAGAGAGGGTAAGTGACTTGCCCAGGGTCACACAGCAAATCGCACCAAGGGGATCTGAACAGAAGCCCCAGGGCCCTGCAAAAGGCAGAGAGGAGGGTCCTGGAGGCACGGGCGGAGGGCTGCAGGCATGACCCTTGAGCAGGGGCAGGCAGGGCAGGCTCCCAAGACACGGCTCCCACACTACCCTGGAGTAGCTCAGCAACCATCTGGGCCTGGGTGGGTGGGCAGCACCGGCTCAAATGCCCTGTCAGGAGGCCATTAACCAGCCGTCCATCCAATTAGGAGCCAGTAATTAAAACCTGTCCTCCTTCCTGCCGCACAGTATATTGCAGCACAACACTTCATTACAGGCCTCTTACCTCCTCATCTGCATAAACGGGAGAAACACCTCGCCACTAATTGATGCCCGGGTGCACGTGGCTCAGCGGCCTGCTGGAGCCCCCGCCGCCGCAGCTCAGGGCGCGTCCTGCCCACGACATGGTCAGGGCTGCCCAGGCGGGCGGCTCCGGGATGCTGGGGGTGGTCGGCAGCGCCATCGGAGGGGAGGCTCCGGGATGCGGCAGGAAGGACCCCAGTGTGACGGGGAGACCGGGTCCCCGGTGTCACCCAGGCTGAGGGGCCTGCCCTGGGAGCCAGCTGGTCCCCTGGGGAGAGTCGGCCCCTGCTCTGAGCACGGGCTCTCCGGACAGAGAAGGCCTGGGAGCCCGCGGGGAGGACCCGGACCTTGAGGACCACTGGGAGGCTAAGGGACCGAACGCGGGACCCTGGGACAGTGGCTTGACCCTCTCGGTGTCTTTACACACCTGCAGAGCAGGCACTTGGCTTCCGCCAGCGGCCGCGGAGGGAAAGGGAGCAGGGCTCCCCGTGACCCAGGCCTGGGGAGCCCCGGGTGGCGCTGGGTGGCGCGGAGAGCAGACACCCCCGCCCAGGCCCTGCCCCCCACCCTGCCCAGCCACGGTTGAGGCCTGGAGCTGCCCCCAGCCGAGGTCCTGGAAACCCCAGGACACAGAGGACCAGCTGGTGACAGGGCCCTGCTCATGCAGGGGACAAGAGGCAGCGTCAGCACCCGGGGGCCCCCAGGGCTGCAGGAGCAGAGCGCAGGCCGGGGCTGGGCGAGGCGGCCTGGGGGCTGTTCCCAGCCTGGGCCTTGGGCCTTTCTGCTGCCCCTGCTCAGCCCAGGCCCTGGCCCGGCTCCTGCCCCTCCCAGGCTGGGCTCTCAGGGCAGTCAGACCCCGAGAGGGAGGCCAGAGGGGGCTAGGACAGCCTAGAGGTGCACGGAGCGTCCCTGGATTTTCTTCATGGAATCTGCCGTCCCGGCTTTTCCCAGGGTACCGCAGCCCGCCCACCCTCTGTGTCCTCAACACAAGGCCTTCAGGGGTAGGCAAGAGCAGCCACGGGACCAGTGCCTGGTTTTCTGGAAAAAGGAAAAAAACAAAAAAAGCCCTTGGCTTGGAGCCAAGTGAATCTGCATTGGAGCCTCAGCTGTGCCTGCCCCCTTGCTGTGCATCCTTCAGCACGCCACTTGCCCTCTCTGAATTTGTCTCATCTGCAGAGAGGAGAGGAGAAGGAGATGCACCAGGAGCAGGAACCGTGTGCCATGTGCTTAGCACTCAGTGTGGCCTGGGGTCTGTCCTCTGGCGGCCACCTCCTCAAGGTCCATGCTTCCATGTAGGCCGTGGAAATGCCAGCCCTCTCCCAAACGTCGGCCCATTGAGTTTGAATGGCCTCCTGGTGGTGGACATGGCCCAGGGGAGCCTTGGGCCAGATGCGCCAGGCCAGCCTCCGTGGCTATGATAGTCTTAATGACTCGTTGGCAGAGGGCGGGGCTGCCCTGACCTTGAACCCAGGCAGCTGCTCCTTCAGGTCGAAACATCCCCCTCCCCCACCGACAGACGCTTGGGTACTGTGACGTCCCCGTCCCCGTCCCCCTGTGTTCTGAGCCAGGCCATAGCTAGGACATGTGGCCTCCCAGGGCGGCGGCCACCTGCCATGGTGCCCACCCCCCCACACAGCGGGGAAACCGGAGGGAGCAGAGCAGACGCCAGGGCTGAGGTCCACTCTGAACGCCGGAGCAGACCACCCAGGTTCCTCTGTGAAATGGGGGGGATGATGGCATCTCTCCCAGGTGGCCGTGGAAGGGGCCAGGCCCGGCGTGTGCAGGCCAAGGGCCGTGCCGTGGGTAAGAGCCCCAGAACCACGGTGCGTTCTGGGGGGCCAGATGGCCAGGGAAAGAGGTCGGTAACCCAGGGACACGGCTGATGGTGGCAGGAGCATGGGCAGGGCGGCCCAGGCGCTGAGGAGGGGACAGAGGACCGGGCAGCATTGGGGTCTCCAGCTGCTTCCCACCTAAATGGCGCCCCAGCAGGGAGGCCGCAGCCCGGGAGGGCCCTGAGGGGGCCAAGGGGAGGAAACTCCAAGTTCAAAGGCCCAGGGCCGGCAGCGCCTGGCGGAGGAGGGCCAGGGGACCCGGTGGCTGCAGCAGCAGAGGGTGGGGGAGCCTGGACGGGTGGACGGCGTGGGGTGATGTCAAGTGCAAGGCCAGCCGACGATGAGGGGCGAGGGGCGAGGCGCAAGGGCTGGGAGGCTCCTGCTCTGATTCACATGGTAATAACAGGTCTCTGGACACCGCGAGGCGCCCGCACAGAGACCAGCTGGGAGCAGCCGCGGCACAGGCAGATGGTGGCCCGGGCCGGCGTGACGGTGACAAGAGAGAAGCAGCCAGAATGAGCTTAGGGGAAGAGCGGCCGTGGGGCTGAGGGGAAGGAGCAACCCGCGGCTCCACTCCTCTTTCAGTCCTTGGCCGAGCGCCATCAGCTGGCTGTGTGACCTTGAGCACTCCGCGGCCCTCTCTGGGCCACACCTTCCTCACCTCTGAAGCCAGGCAGTGCCATCTGGCCGCGCAGGGCCTGCTGCGAGGATGGATTCAGGTAAAACCAGGGACAGGAGACGGGTGTGGACAGAGGGCACGGAGGAGGGCAGGGGCGGGGGGTGGCCTGCTGCTGCTCCCCTGGGACCCTCCCAATTCCAGTTTCCTCACCCACCAGACAAGGTCAAAGGGTGACCCAGCCAAGGGCGTGGGTGGCGGCAGCCCTGTCCTCGCAGGCTCCCGGAGGACTGCAGAGAGGACACGGGCTGGGGCCGCCTCCCCAGAGCCCAGTGACTCAGCCAGTTACCTGCCAGGGTCCTCTCCATCCCGGGGGGTGGGGCTGGGCTCAGGGTGACTGGAGCCCGTTTCCTGCCAGGTCCAGGCTCTGAGGATACGCGGACTCTGTCCTCCCGCCCAGTCCGTAAGACATCAGGAAACTGGCGGCGGCATTTCAACCCGTCCATTCTCTGTCTGGTTCCTTACCATGGGACATTTATTTCCCATCACACCCTTCTCCAACAGGATCAGAGAGAGCAGGAGATCTGCCCAAGGTCACACAGCAGAGGCAGGGTCAGTGCCAAGTCCACTGCCCTGGCAGAAGCCACATGTTTCTTCCCTAAAACACCAAGCTGGCTTCTGTCCCGGGAGCGCTGGGGCGAGGGATGGGACAGAGCCCGCAAGCTCTGGTTGGAAGGCTGAATGAAGGCACCAGGGAGGCCCTCGGGGTCTGGGCTCGGGCCCTGACGGTGTCACTGCAGGGCTGCAGGGGAGGAGACGGCTTCCCTGGGGCTCACCTGCCTGGCACCAGGCGGCTGGCTGCCCCGGGAAGCGCCCTGAGCACCCTGGTCCCTCCCCAGCACCCCCCCCCCCGTCACATCAGTCAGTGCCAACGTCGCTGCCCGCTGCTGCCCAGGCTGAGTGTGGGCTCCCGTCCCGGGGGAGAGAAGGTCACCCCCAGGCCTGTCCCCGCCGCCATCTGCCCTGCTGTCCTGGGGCCCGTGCCAACTGGGGCACAGCGTCTGAGCCACACGGGAGCAGGGGGCGGGGCTCGGTGGCTCCTGGGGACAGTGGATTTCGCTGCGGGTTTTCAGATGGATGGTTTCTCCACACGCCTTTGTGGGCCTGTAAAGATCCCCGAGGCCGACCGAGTGTGAACGGAGGAAATCGGTGGCCGACAGGGTAATGGGTGGCTTTCAGGTGGCCCCGGGATCAGGGAACAAAGGCCAGGAGTGGCCGTCTTGCCCCAGCAGCGGCTCCAGCCATAACTTTCCTCAAAAAGAAATGGCACGAATCCCTCTGTTTCCCTCGGATCCCGTCCCCTGCGCGGGCGGCGGGCGGGATAATCGCGGTGGCATTAGAGGCCGTCATGTCTGAGTGGTGCCATTTTCTCTTTGTGTCTCCCTAAATGCTCCAAATTATCTCCGGCTTTGGGTATGACTTTTGGAATCGAAAAAGAAAGTTATTTTTTAAAGTCAGATAATCCGAGGCGGCGGGACACCCAGGGAATGACCGGCCACCGGTCCCCTTCTCACCTGCAGCCCGTGGGCGCGCAGAGGGGAAACCGAGGCACAGAGATGGTGACTGAGCCACTCACGGTTACCCAGAAGGGGACAGCAGGAACGGCGTCTGCCCTGGACCTGGTGCCACCTCCCTCTGTCCCAGGGGCCCTGCTGGGCCGGCCGCGGCTGTGAGGTCCCTGGCTCCACGGAGGAGGGGCGCCCCGTGAGGGTCCTGGCCGCCCGTCTCAGGGGCTGTGTGTACGGGAGCCCTCAGGACAGGTCAACAGGGCAGACTGAGGTGTCTTCAGGGCATGGGGACAGGACCTGGGTGTTTCTAGAAGGTTCCAGACCCAGGCAAGGCGTGGCCAGAGCTGAGCCGAGGCAGGAAAGTGGAACAGCTTCCCTTGGGGACAGGTGGGGACAGGGGCAGTGCACACTGAGCTCTTCCAGCGACAGGCAGCTTGGCAGGGACCCAGTGGACAGCAGCCCCACCTCCAGGCAGGGTCAGGAGGGCAGCAACGAGGCCTGCAGACCCCGTCAGCTGCCCTGCCCGGCCCTGTCCGCCCCCAGGGAGGGAAGAAGAAAGGACCCGGGCAACAGTGAACGCTGGCGAGGATGTGGGAGGCACCACACAGCAGGGGACGGCAAATGGGAGGGCCACTAAGGAAACAGGACGGAGACTCCTCAGAAAACCAGGAATGCAACAAGCACTTGACCCGGCTGTCCCTCTCCTTGGTCCATCCCAAAGGACTTAAAATCAGCACACTACGGGGACACGGGCACATCAGTTTACAGCAGCTCAACTCACAACAGCTAGACTGGAGCCAACCGAGGAGTCCCTCAGCAGGTGAGTGGATAAAGACATTGTGGTATGCATACTCAATGGAATATTACACAGCTCTAAAGAAGAGTGAGGTTATGGCACTTGCCAGTGAATGGTTGGAGTCAGAGAACATCATGCTCAGAGAAATAACCAATCCCACAAAACCAAAGGCCAAATGCTTTCTCTAACATGCAAATGCTACTTCACAATAAGGCCGGGGACACCAGGAAAGAATAGGTTACCCAGAAAGGGGTCGGCTCGGCAGGAACGGCGCCTGCCCCTGGCCTGGCCGCCACCTCCCTCTGTCCCAGTGGCCCTGCTAGGAGGGGATGTGGGGACAGGAAAGACAGTAGAGTGAAACAGACATCATCACCGTATGAGTGACTGCATGACCCATGTGACTCTGCAATGTGCCCTCAGGAAAATGAGAAATCGTGTCCCATGTACGTGTATCACAGTGTATGAATGCATCTGCTGTCACGTGTGACTAAAACAAATAAAAATCAAAAAGAAACGTCATCCTACTACAGGGACACAGCCACATCAATGTGCAATTCACAGTAGCCACACTATGGAACCCACCTAGATGCCCTTCAACAGGTGAGTGGGTAAAAAAACAGGGTCACAGATGGACAATAGAATACCACTCGGCCTTGAAGAAGAACAAACTGAAGGCATTTGCTGGTAAATGGATGGGGCTGAGCAAGATAAGCCAATCGCAAAGAGCCAAAGGCCACGTTTTCTCTGTATGCGGACGGAGGTGATTCAGTGAGGGAGGTCCAGGGGGGATAACAGAAACCACTGGACTAGACGAAGGGAGGCGGAGGGGCGTAGGAAGAGGGTGGAATTAGTGGCCCCAACGTTCCCAGCCTGGAATTTGAAAGCAGGACCAGGCAGCCCCACCCCTCACAACCCCAAGAGCGGATCCCAGGTTACTGTCACGTGGAGCTAGAACTAAAAAGCCCGGGACAGAGAGCGCCAGCCCCGTCCTCTGCCCACCTCTTCCCCCAGGACCCTGGGGCGGGCACGGAGCAGAAAAGGAGGCAGCTCACACTCACGTCCCCTCAGACCACGCAGGGGGAGGCCTGTGGACACCGTCCCCACCCTCAGGGGCGCCCATTCTGACCCAGGGCATCGCGCACACAGCCCCCGCCCCGGGAGGCCCATCGGGTGGGGGACACACAGCCCCGCCCCAGGAGGCCGCTGTCCCACGGGACCAGAGTGCGCTCAATCAGGCCTGGGCCTCGTCAGCCGCTGAGACTGAGGCCACAGCCTCCTGAAGTTGAGGCGCCCGGAGCTGGACGCTGACCAGGAGGGCAGGGCCTGGAGCCTGCGTCAGGGCCGTGGGCCAGGTTAGGGGTTTGGACTCAGCAACTGGACACTGGGGACCACGGGCCGTGGTCAGAGACCCAGACCTGCTGGGCCACCTGCAGGAGGAGGAGGAGGGGGCAGGGGGCAGGAGACGGGGGCCAGCGCCTCCAGGCGGAGGTGAGGGGCTGTCCAGGCCTGGCCCGGGGTGCTCCAGGAGCCCAGCTGGACCAGGACCCTGAGGTGGATGACATCTGCTCCTCGTGGCCGCCTGGCTGGGCTCAAGGACACGGCCCAGGGTCCTCCTCTCCAGATGCCACTGGCCTGCGGGAGTCCTGGGAGCTGGGCAGGGACATCTGCTGTCCCCACCCCAAGGTCGGGCTCAGGAGTCCCCTCCCCGGAGGCGGCCCTGGGACTCCTGAGAGGCCCCCGCTGGGAGAGGCCAGGCCCTGTGGCAGGAGCCGCGGGAGCTGAGGCCACAGCCTCCAGTTCTGCCATCAAAACCCCCCGGCTGCGGGCATCGGCCCCGGACTGCGTCCCCCATTGGACGGGCGTGTGTCCACTGGCCAGCGGGGCCTTCAAAGTGGGCAGCACCGGGCTGGGCGGAGCCCTGAGCCGACCCATCTGGGAGAAAAGCTAATGAGCCCCTGATTTGCATATATGCAAACAAAGCTCCACTGTGGACAGAGCAATTAGCACTGCCGAATGCCTGGCCGGCCACCAGGACCGGCCCCGGTGCCGGGGAGTGGAACTGCTGGGCGCCGCGCCCGGCTCCTTCTCAGCGGAGGCCTGGCTGGGAGGATGAGGAAGCCCCAGATTGGGCCTGAGGCCCCTCAGAGGGCAGGGAGGCCTGGCCAGGAGGAGCCCAGGAAGGGAGGAGGCGGCGGGCGCTGGGCGGGCCCAGGAGGCTTCCCACATCCCATCTTCTCATCTTGATTTTGGGCAGGAGGACAAGGCCAGCTGAGCTCAGGGAGGGCGAGGGGCCCAGCCCAGCTGGTGACACAAAGGGGAGAAGCCAGGGCTGGGGTCCGAGGCCTGAGTTCCAGGCCTGGCTCCACTGCTTGCTGCTGTGTGACAGTGGAAAAGTCAACGGGCCTCTCTGGGCCTCGGTATTCTCATTTGTAAAAGAGACACAAAGTGCCCCACGAAGGCTGTGGCGCGGATTCAAGATCCTCAAAGGGAGATGCCAAGCTGTAGAGTGGCCGTTCATTAAAAGGGGCCCCTGGCCCAGAGGGTTGGTGGGAGATGGAGAAGCCTGCCTTGCTCCCTTCTGCTCTTCCTCCCTCACCCGCGGTTCCTGGTCCTGCCCATTTGTCATCAGATCTGCGCTCTCAGTGGCATCAAAGCCACGTCTGCCCAACAGCTTATGAAACAGCTGGCAGAGCTGGCTGAAGGGTTGGCATCAGCCTCATTTTTACAGATTAGACAGCAGGGGCCTAGAGAGGTGAGGCCACTTGCCTAAAGCCATCCAGCAAGTCGGAGCACAGCAGGGAATGGCTCCCCCGCCCTCTCAGCCAGAGAATGGGCAGTTCCCTGGTGTCTGACTGCGATTTCTCTTGCTTTGAAGCCGCCCTACCTGTCCTCATCCTGCGTCTTCCTCGTCCACTTTACAATAAATAGAAACTAGATTTAAACGACCTCAAAGCTTTGGCCCTCCTGCCCCAGCCTCGTCCTCCCAGAGACACTGACCCTGGGACCCCGGCTCTCGGCCTCAGCTGGCCGTACACAGGCTGCCCTCGGGTGGAGCTGCGTCCACAGGTCAGCAGGGCACAGGGGGTGAGTCTGGGCAGTAGAAGCGGCTACCGCGATACCAGCGCCATCCCACAGGCGGAAACCGAGGTCCAGCGCTCCCGGTGAGCCAGACCAGGCCGCACGCCTGCCCGTCAGGGGCTGGCCTCCAAACCCAGGGTGGGCCAGAGCCCTTGGTGTAAGTGCCGTGGACTGGACGTGTCCCCAACGCTCGAGCACTGGAGACTCAGTCCCCAAGTCGTCACACCGATGGTGTCAGGACCCGGGCCTGGGAGGTGATCGGGGTGGCAGGAGGTCATGAGGGTGGACACGATGGCATCTATAAGAAGAGGAAGAGAGCCGGACCCGATGGCGCAGGCCGGTAACCCCAGCAACCTGGGAGGCTGAGGCAGGAGGATCGCGAGTTCACAGCCAGCCTCAGCAGATTGGCGAGACCCTGTCTCTAAATAAAAACATCAAAAAGGGCTGGGGGTGTGGCTCGGTGGGTAAACGCCCGGGGCTCAACCCTGGTACCAAGAGAGAAAGGAAGGAAGAGGAAGAGGAAGAGAGCCGGCCGGCACACTGGCTCTGTTTCCCCAAGTGGCCGATGGCAGGAGCCTCCAGAGACGGCGAGCAGAAGCCAGCACCGTGCTCCTGGACTGTCCAGCCTCCAGAGCCTCAAACCAAATAAACCTCCCTTCTTTACCAAGGACCCAGTCTCAGGTATTTTGTTACAGCCACAGGACACAGACTAACCACTGAGCAGCACTGCCCGCCAGCGGACGGCCCCACCCGGGCAGCAGCACTTGGGAGAAGGTGAAGATGGAAATGGAGAGGGAGGCCAGGGCAGCAGGCAGGAGGGGAAGAGGTTCAAGGAGACCAAGGGCTCACAGGAGAAGAATGGGTCTCATGGCCCCGGAGCCCCGTGACGCTCCAGCACTCCCTGTCCCCAACCTGGCCATTGATTCGGCCCCAGGGCCCTGGGTTCCGAGTCTGAGCCTGCGCCTGCCCAGCCCAGTGACCACGCTCTCCCTGTGGACTTAGGCACATGAGAAGGCCTCGCGAAGGCCCAAGCGGAGTCACAAATGCCTTTATTAAGATTAAAAATGCCTGCAGTGGGGACCGTCCTGGAGGCTCCAGGAAAATAGGGGCTCTGACGAGACAATGTGGGTTGGGGAGCTCCTCCCGGAGAGCCCCCGGTTCAGCAGTTGAGAACAGATTCTGGCATCAAGCCAGGGCTGAGCACGTGGTCTGGCATACTGTAGGTGCTCAATAAGCGCTCAGTGACAGGTTCTGAACCCTGCCTCTCCCGCAGACTCTCCTTGGGGCTCTCTCTCAGGGCCGCAGTGCAGTTTCTTCAACCGTAGAAAGGGGACAGTGACATCCACGGACGGGAGGTAACTCAGGGAAGCCCTCAGCAGGGGCCAGCTCATAGTACATGCTCAGCTAACAGCGGAGGTGGCGAGACCCAACCCTCCCCAGCACCTGCACGCCTCCACCCACAAGGAGCCCAGAGGTGTGTGGGGCCCTCCCTATTATGGTCTGGACCTTAGGAGGTGGGGCCGAGGGGAGGAAGTAGCTGGGGAGGGGGCTGGAGGGTTGGTCCCAGCCCCGCTCTCTGGCGCTCTCCCCCGGTTTCCTGGCCCCCACCAGGTGAGCGCTCTGCTCCCCACGTCCTGCCGCCACGAGGTTCTGCCACAGCAGCAGGGAAGCCAGGACCCCAGCGACCTCTCCTCCTCTGAGTTGATTCTGTCAGGTGTTTCGTTACAGCGTCAGGACGTGAGCACAGCCCCCCGTGGGCAGGACAGACGGCCCCCCAGAGTCCCCAGCTCAGCGGTCCCCAGCTCCCTCCCTGCTGCTGGGCTTCAGGGTCCCTCCGTTACACCTGCCTCCAGCCCCGAGCAGGCGGCTCACGGGGTCTAGTGGCATCGGGCCCAGGGGTGGGCCTGGGCGGGGGGACGGGCAGCCGCCCTCTCCCCGTCGCTGCTCAGCCCCGTAGGGACCGAGGGGTCAACGGCAGGACCGGGCCGCGGGCAGAGGAGGGGAGGCAGGGCCTGGGGATTATTCCCTTTCCCTGTAACATCAGGAGCAGCTGATCCGGGGCTCAGAGCCCAGGGTCTCCCGCTCTGTTAATCCCAGCTCGGGCCACCGTCACCGTCACCGAGGGCACCACCTGGGGCGGACACAGGCGTCCCTGAAGAGGATCCAGCCTCACCACCAGTGGGTGGGGCCCCGGGGCCAGGGCAGAGATGCATCCCCAGGGACCACCAGGCTCAGCCCGCCCCTTACTCCCTGCCCATCCTGGACAAGTCCCCAGACTTCCCTTGTCTACAATTTAGAGGCCAAGACGGCAGCAGGGCAGGGGTAGGGGCCGAGCTGGACCGCTGGAGATGGAGCCCAGCCCTGTCCCTGACGAGCTGTGCAGCTTGGGGTCAGCTTCTTAACCTTTCTGTGCCTCCGTTTCCACATGTACAAAAATGGGGGAAGAGTATCATCTACACACAGAATGTTTAATGCTGATCCAATAAAAATATTTATAAAGCACTTAGAAGTGTGCCCGGTACGCAGAAGGTACTACGTAAACATCTGTTAAATAAACACCTGTCTTGCTGTGGTAGGACCCTCGGGCTGCGATACATGAGGGTCCTCCCTACGTGGTAGAAGTCCACGCAGATGGACCGCAGTCATGGATTCTTTTTAGATCTCCATTTTCCTGAAGTCGTCTCCCACCGGGGACTTTGCAGTACAGCCCACAAGAGCAGACAGTGAGGTTTCCCACCCCAGGTACGAAATCCAGCACGGCCTCACCAGCCGCAGGACCTGGTACCGCTGTGGCAGGGCACTGGGGAGCCATGGACAGCTCTAGACAGAGGGCAGAGTGTTTGGATCTGAAATTTGAAAAGATCGGCTGGCGAGACCCTCACCAGAGTGGGGGCGCCTCAGAGCCTCGGTTTCCTCGTCTGTGAGAAGGGTTCCTACGTCACAGGGGGACATCAGGGGAAGATGGGCACGTGAGACACCTTGACCAGGGCCTGACCCCAGGAAGCACCTGACCATGTGACCTTTTCCCCAGGTCCCCAAAGAAGTCACCTCACTCCTGGAGGATCTGGGGCCTCACCTCTCACAGGACCCAGTGCACCGGCCCCCGGGGCCCGGGGAGAACACAGACTCGTGACAGCTCTCTGCCTCCAGAAAAATGTCCACCGACCTCAGTCGCTGTGACGCCCCTGGCCTCCAGGCAGGGCCCTGGGACCCCGCGGAGCGCTTCACCTGGCCGTGACCGAGGCCCAGGTCTGAGCAGCCGGGGCGGGGGCAGCTGGCCACCGCTGGGCCTGCGCACGTCCCCAAGGAGGAGCCCTGGATGTGAGCCCAGGCCCGGGGACGGGGAGAGCTCGGGAGAGAGCCCACCCAGCTCTCGGGGCTGCTGGGGCTCCGCTGTGGCCAGAGAGGGACACCCTGGGGCCCCACTTATCAACCCAGGACCCCATCCCCGGCCACAGGCTTCAATGAGGGACTCTCCCCGTCCGACACCTGAGGGCAGCTCACGGCCCCTCTCCGGCCACACGAGATCCCGCTGGACCACCCACGAGGGGTGGGCCGCAGCCCCAGGGTCAGATGCAGAACTTGGGGCTCAGAGACCTGGAGTGACTTGCCCAGGGCCACACAGCAGGGGTGTGGAGGAGGAGTCGCTGCACACACCCATCTCTTCCACCCACCGGGGGATGGACAGGGCCCTCAGGGAGTCCGGCCGGCCGGGGTGAGCTGGCCAGAGGGGCCGAGGCCTGGCTCCCCGCCTCGGGGCGCCCCGGGAAGGCAGGGCTCAGGCCCAGCTGGCTCCAGGGCCTGGTGAGTGGCTGTCCTGAGGCCACCCAGCTCCCGCCCCCTCCGCCCTCACCCCTCACGGAGCCGCTAATTTTAGCCCGCCGCGGAGGCAGCCGGAGCTTTTAAGCCCGGGCTGATTTATGCTTTTCCTTAATTGCTCCAAAAAAGTGCGCAGCATCCAGAGGGAGAAGGGACGAGTGTGACTCTATTTAGGTTAAGAATTTAAAGCCAGATCCACTCTGGCCTGGCAGCCCCGCCGCCCCGCCCCCATCTGCTCGCCTGTCTCTCTGTCCCCAGGCCCGAGGCCACCAGGGGAGAGAGCGGAAAGCCAGGAGCACCCCTGGCCACTGGGGCGACTGGGGGCCTGACAGGGGACTACGGGGACACCTGTCACACTTCAGAGCGCAGAGCCACCCACCTGTGCCCTGAGTGAGGGCGGGGGCCCCCTCTCCTTCCGGACAGCCCGGGGCCCAGGGTCGGTGGATGGGTGACTGGGTCACTCCCGGGCCTGGAGGAGCGCCCGGGTCATCGCAGGCATCCCTCTGCTGCAGACGGAGGCTGCCCCGGCTCGAGCTGCAGTACTGACCTTCCCCAAGGTCCTCTCTGAGGCCTCTGCCCAGCAGACACCGACGCCCTGCGCTGGGCAGGCTGGGCGCGACGGGAAGGTTGGTGCCTCCCACCGTGTCCTCCTTCCCCAGGCGCCTGCCCAAGGCCATTCCTGGCCCTGGTGTGCACAGCTGAACTGGGAGAGAAGGAAGAGCTGTCCCCAGACCCCCGGCCACACTCAGGCTGGGTGCACGGGATTTCCCGCAGCTTCTGCTACAGTGGAAGGGACGTGGGTTTTTAGCGTCCAGAAATGGGGTCAGATCCCGACCCTGCTAGGTCTGAGCAAGTCCTTCTACTTGCTGTCTGATCTGATCCTGCCACCTCAGTCCCCTCGGTGCTACTATAACAAAGTGCCACCATCGGGGGTTTTTTATAATGAAAAAAAAAAAAAAAAGAAAAGAAAAGAAAAACGCTGGTTCACAATCGGCAGGACCAGGAAGCCCAAGGTCAAGGGGTGCAGTCCTCGGGCCTAACGGGCTCCTGTAGGTCCTGCCTCAATACTGGCCCAACTCGAGCCATACGTCCTCTGTGCATGGGGACAAGGTAGGTGCCCACTGTCCTGGGCTACTGGAATGTGCAAGGTCAGGCCACTAAAATGTGACCAGCACCTGCCACGAATCTCCTAAAGATGATCCCCAATCACATGCTTCCTCTTCCTCACGGCCACCTGCCGCCCTGCTTCTCGGCCTCTCCCTTTGCCACGGCGGAGGCCCTGACCCCGGGCACGCAGTGCCAGCGTCACACCCACCGGGGCCAAGCGTGAAACTCAGAGACCAGGGCACACAGTAGGACTGAATCTGAGGCCAAGACACCTGGGAGGACCAGCGGCCCCTCTGCTGGCCCAGGACTCCCTCCCCACTCCTCCTGTCCCCCTCCCTCCAGCCAGGGCCCTCCAGCTGGTCCGAGCCCCGTGGCCTCTTCCTTCCTCCGTGGCCCAGGCCAGAGTGCGGGACGCCCCCCCCTGGCTCCGGACGCTCTGCGGCTAATCAGATTAAAACACATCTCCCGCTCGCAGCATCGATTCCTCCTGATTTACTGTCGCTTCTCAGCTGCTACAAAACGGATGTGCGGCCGCCACCTTCATCTCCATCCATCTCCCCGCTGCCGGGGAGTAACTGCTAATTAATACCTCGGCCTCCTCGCCCGCCAGCCCCACGGCCCGCGACACTCCTGGCTCCCTGCACCCGGCCAGGAGAGAGGGTCCCGAGGTGGCCCGGCAGGTGGGCCAGAGTTCAAAGTGAGTCAGAGTCAGAGATGGCCGCTCCGAGGGCGTCCCTGAGCCGGGGTCTCCTCATCTGCAACATGCAGAGGGCGCAGGACCCTGAGGAGGTCTGGGGGCAGGTGCAGAGCACCCCAAAGAGCCCCACCTCCACGGAGCAGCAGAATCTGCACCACAGGGGAGCACAGGCAGATCCCCGTGATGGGGCAGGACCCAGGGGAGGGCCACCCGGAGGACTTGGTGACACTCTGGCACCAGGGCCAGGGCACACCAACCAGGGGCCTAGCCTGACCTTCAAGGGCCTCCATCCAGAGGAGCCGCTCTGCCCCAGGCCCCTGGTCCCCAGCTCACTCCTGTCCCACCCGGCACCATCAGCCACGAGACTCAAGCTCTGGGCCACTGTGCCGCGTGTCCCCAGCACAAGGCGGGAGACAGCGGAACCTGGTAAACGGTTACAAGCTCTCGGCCACCGTCCGGCGCAGCAGGCGCCCGGCAGGATGTGAGCAGGAGTCTCATCACCAGGCCACGCTCCCTGGTGGAGGAGCCAGGGAAACCCGTGGCCCCAGGTGCTGCTCCCGGTGACACCCCCCACCCCACAGAGCTCATCCCCCCGTTCTCAGGAGGAAGCCGAGGCCCAGGGATGACCTCACAGGCCTCACCCATGGTGTCACCTCTAGCAGGCGACTCAGCTGCCCTTGAGCCCCAGGTGGGCCGTGACCCCAGGATGGCCTCTTCCAGCCAGGAAGGGGAGGGCTGCCTCTCCACTGGACAGCAGCTGAGAGAAAGGCCACTCATCCCTGTGGCCATCGGGGGACAGAAATGACCAGCCTGGGGGGCACCTGGCCTGATCTCGGATTTGACAGAGCTCATGGGGAGGGTCAGAAGGTGTGAGGGTCAGCTGGCGTGCTGTGTGACGTGGGCCTCATCCCTCAACCTCTCTGAGCTGATCCCCTTCAGGGGCAGCAGGAGGAGCCAGGGCGAAGGCTGCGTGAACGCCACACGGGATTGTCATTCCACCGTCCCGTCTGCCCACGGCAGGATTCCTGCACGGCTGGACCCTGCTCGGAGCAGGAGGGCGCGGGGCGGGCCGGCAGCTGTGCCAGCGGAGCCTACGCGGGCACCTTTAATAAAACATCTCGAAGCGTGGCTCAGGAAGAGTCTCCTGTAATTCAAGGCTCCGGGAGGGTGGGACAGGCCCTGGCCTCCAGCCCACGGCCCTCGCAGGGACTCCTCCCCGCTCAGGAGGCAGTAACGGGAGGCTCCCTCCTGCTGATGGCCTGGGGACACGGAATAGAGACTAACACGAGCCGGGGCCTTGCCGATCCCAGGAAGAGCAGCAGGTGACTGGGTCTCCTCATAAGGACCCTAAATAGAAAGGCTCAGGCCCCCGCCCTGACGTCCCCACCACCCACGGCCCAACTTCAAACTCCCCTCTGGGCTGCCCGAGCTCAATCTGGGGTACAGCTTAGGGGCTCGTGGGGCTCAGTGGCAACGCTCCTGCTGGGCACACAGTAGGCCCACAGGCTTCCACCCCGACAACAGGCAAAGCAGGGCTCTTGGCCTGATGGGGGGACAAGGGTTCCCCAATAATCGTCGTGACCCACACCCCGCTTCCTACGGTGGCCTGGGGAACATTTGCAAGTGGGGTTCCAAGGCACGCGGTTTGGAAACCCTGGGCCAGGCCAACCCTGCTGTCCCCCGAGGCCTGGCTGGCGTCCCGTCACGGTGGCTCCTCCTGACCACCAGACGCCTGCCCGGCCTCCCAACCAGGCTCCACCTCGGTCAGCAAGGGCGGCCCGGGACACAGTGGACCTGGTCACTAGGCCCCTCCGCCCTGCCCCCCGCAGCCTGCGGCCCCTCCTCTGGCCTGACGTCACCGCTCTCGGGGGCGCGGGGTCTCCGAGGGCACCTCAGTCTTTGACCCCTGGCCTGCTGCGTCTCAGGCACCCAGCAGCCACCTGGAACACAGCAGGTGCCAGACGAACCTCTGTCTAGTGGATGGACAGACCGATGCCCAAAGAAGAAAGGAATGAGTCCCCTCCTTCCTTGGAGGGTCGTGGCCCTGAGGGGCTCAGGCAGAGTTCAAGGTGCCTCTGGGGCCGTCAGCGCCTGGAGGGACCCACAGCCCGTCAACTCCCCAGCCCTACAGGTGCCCGGTCTGCGCCAGGAGCCGTGCAGGGGCCGGGGCAGGAAGACCGTCCCCACAGGTGCTGCAGCCACAGCAGGTGCCCGGGGGTGTTCAGGGAACGAATGGATACAGTGGTGTCTCAGGTGAGCAGTGAGTGGGTTCTCAAAGGGGAGGTGCTTAGCAGAGAAAACAGCACGTGCAAAAGCCCTGGGGATCTCGGAGCACAGGTGGCTAGACCTTCTGTACACGTTCGTGGGTCCCCACGGGGCCCCTCCGTGCGCATCCACCCTCCTCTTCTTCCACACTAGGCAGTGCCTTCCCCCCAAGGCCCTGCTCTCTGGGGTTCCAGACTGGCCCCACCCCTCGAGTGCCCCCACCCGGGGTCATGGCCAGGAGCTCGTCTCCCGGCCACCTGCACACCTTCCGAGCTCAGCCTCACTCTCCACACTACAGATAACCACGGCCGCACCTCTGCCGTCCCCCTTCTGCGGGAGGGAAGCTGTTTAAGTAAAGCCCTTTAAATGTTAAAGAGCTGGGTCGTGTGCTCTCTGCAGGAAGCTCTCAGCAGCAAACGGGAAAGAAATAATAAGGCCAGAAAGAAGGGGGCAGAGGGAGCCACCACCCAGGGACCCCGCAGCCGGGAGGGCCCAGGCTGGCCGTCTTCCACAGTAGCCCAGCCCTGGGGTCCCAGGGCCCAGAGCCCACACAAGCCACAGAGGTCAGGAAGGGGGGGTCACAGAAGGTCAAGCAGGACGGGGAGGGCAAGGACCAGAACCCAGGCAAATGGCTTCAAACTCAGCACGGCCACTCACTAGCTGTGCCACCCTGAGCAAGTGTCTTAACCTCTCTGGGCTGCTATGTCTTCTTCAAAATAGGGGTATGAGCAGCATAGAACTGGGGGCTGAGAGGGTGTCACAGTGCCCAGGGCCTAGCCAGCTCACAGTGGGGGCCACTCTCCAGGCGAGGCCAGGGAGGCCCCAGGGGAATGAGCTCAACCCAGCCACACCCCTTCTGGACTCCAGGTCCAAATCCTTCCAGATCTCACAGCTAAGGGCAGCTCTTTGCCCCAGTGGCTGTCCCTGCTGCAGGGCGAGGACGGGGACCTGGATGTGAGTTGGCTCCGCTTCCTGCCCTGACACCCGTCCCCTCCCTGTCCGCATGGGGCCATCGGCAGCAGTAGGAAAGGAGGCTGCCTGGGTGGGGCCAGCGGACCTCCAGCTCACTCAGGGCCGGCTGCTCCAGTAAATGCCCTCCTTCCGTGTCCCGTGTCGGCGGCTGCCCACCTCGTCCCTGGAACACGCGCACCCTTCCCCCTTCAGGACTCCGCCAGACGCCCAGGACCTTTCCAGAGTGTAGGTCACTGCCCCTGCGGTTGTCCCCTCCGGGGAGCCCTCCACGCCCTTTTGCCCTGGGCAAACTCCTACCCGTCCCTCAAGACCCAGTCACCTGCTACCCTTTCTGGCGGTCCGGGCCGTGAGTTAGTCCTATTCCGTATCCCCAGGACGGGGGACGCTCTTGTCCTTTGGAATTTCCAACGTGACGCTGCAACTGATGTGCTGGCCTGCCCCTCCCCCCCCAGAGACTGGGCACACCTTGGGGACAGGCACTGGGTGTCCTTGACCTCTGCAGCTCTAGCCCTAGCACAGGGCTGGGCCCAGAGCAGGCTGCTGAATGACACAGGCCACCTCTGGGCTCGAGGGGATGCCCGGCTGTTGGAGGTCCCTTGTCCCTATCAGGTCACTCTTCACCAGAGCTCCCCCCCCAGTGGCCGGATGCTGGTCTCAAGGGCAGGAACTCACAGGGGGGCGCCCCGAGTCCTGAAGGGGATGCCATGCACATCGAGGGCTCGCCCTCCACGTCATGGTGCCCTCTGTCCACGTTGTCCTTCCAGGGAGGCCCCAAAGCCCGGGGCGGGGGGTGAGAGAGCGACAGGAAGTGGAGCGGCTGAAACCAGGTCCCGGGCACAGGGCTGCGAGGCTGGCCTCCCCTCCAAGCTGGCATTTGGCAAGGGGCTGGCGGTGCTGCGCGGATTAGGGGAAGCTGCTTAGACCCAGCCACACGTCCACCCAGGGAGCTCGGGGACAGTGGGGGGAGCAAGCCCTGCCCCCGCTGCCCCGCCCCCTCCCAGCTCCTCCGCAAAAGACAAATCCAAACGAGGAGTCGACTTAAACCTGACTTTCAGGAAACGAAGACGTCGACGGCAGCTCACACGTGGGGCCCCCGCAAAGGCCAGAAGGGGACGGGGAGGCTGGGCCATCCTGAGGGGTGACCAGGCAGAGGCCCCACGCAGCCTGCCACCCAGGGGAGTGGGACTCTCGGGTGGCCCAGAACCTTCCCGAGCCGGCGGACAGGGCACAGCGGCCCCCCACGGTGGACCCCTGCAGACAGTCCACTGAGCTCCTGGAGAACGTCCCCTCAGCCAACTCGGTGACAGGACCCCGAGAGCTGAGGGTGGTACCTTCCCCAGGAGTCCTGAGCCCGGGCAGCACCAGGCCTCCTGAGGTCCCGGCCACGGAGCCCAGGAGCGGCCAGACCGACCTGCAGAGGCAGGCGGACGGCAGGGCCGGGCACCGCAGCTGGCAGGCGGGTGAGGGGCAGGGCACTCGTCTTGCCCAGAGCACTGCGGAGGATGAGCCGGGGAAGAAATGGCCCCTGGTATTTGTCACGGCAATTTCAGCCGAGCACAGAACGGGGAGCGTCTCATGAATCTCAACTGGCAAAATTAGTCCTCATCAAAGTCAATTTGAACCACCAGGTGGGTGGAAGGGGGGCGGCCAGGGAAAATGGAGGGTCAAGAGGAGGGCCGCCTCCGCCCGCTCAGACGCCGGGGCCCAGGGAGCTGTCGGGGGCCGCTTTCCCAAGGAGTGTTCGTGTCCACTGGGCTACTCCTCGGACTCCAGCTACTCCCCACCGAGGAGATGCTTCCAGAAGGGGTGCTGGAGGAGGTGCCGGTGGCCAGTGTTGACCTTCCTCCCTTCTCCCCACCAGCCACGGAGGGCAGCCTCCTCCAGGAGCAGCTGGAGGCCGGAGAGTACCTGCTTTCCCACCCAGGAGGAGCGAGCCTGCGGTCACCCCTTGGGTGACCGACGTGGATCAGGCTGCACAGGGGAAGAGCCAGTGGGGACGGGAGGCGAGATGACCTAAATGGATCCGAGGAGAAAGAACATCTCCGTGGGAAATAGGGTGGAAAATAGACCAGGGAATGACGGGTGGGCGCGCCCCGGGGAGGAGCCATCCATCAGCCGGCCGGACGGGAACGGGGAGGAGCAGGGATGCTGGAGAGCGGAGCAGGAGTGACACACCACAAAGGTCACTACCAGCCGCGCAGGGTGCTGGCGCTTCCCCTGTGCAGACCGCAGTATCCCCCCAACGTCTGCCCCTTGGGATTCATGCTCCCCAGAAACGCCGGCTCCACCCTTCCGGAAGCCCCAGACTCAGATGCTACTTCTTGACACACAGGTCGGGCCACAGGCAGAGGGACCTTGTCCCTGTCAGAGCTGAAAACAGAAATAGTCGCTAGTCCCAGCACCCGGCCTCACGGCATCCTTCCAGTGGCTCTGTCGGGCTCGGAGCACAGCCCTCCCCTTATAAATGGGGAAGCTGAGGCTTCACGGGACAGAGCTGGGTCCCTGTAACTAGGCTAGGGCTGCACCCAGTCACTGTCCCCCTGACCACCTCCTGTGTGCTGTCCCTCCATCTGGATGGACTCCAGGGGGTGTGGGTCTCTGGGTGGCACCAACAAGTGATGCATGAAGCTGGGATACCTTTTCCTCCGGCTCCCTCCCGGGTCCCCAGGAGGGTCTCTGCTCAGGACGCCACGGTGTTGGGAAGCCCTGTGCCTCAGCGACGCCATGCTGTCAGGGAGCCCTCTCTCTCCGTGACTCCACAGGCCATAGGCTCCCTGCTCCCGAGGGCTGCCCACCCCTGCTGCCTCCCCAAACCCATGCCAATAGCCCTTTTGATGGCCCTCCCTGGTGCCCCAGGGCAAGCAGGTCCTTCCCTGCTGGAACCTGATCCTAGGAAGTGTACCAACTGGTCCCAAAGTCACAGAACTTTCACAGGGAGGCGCTGAACCCAAGCCGCGCTCTGCCTGCCTCGGAGGCCCCCCGACACCCCAGCTGGCTCCTAACCGCAGCCGTTCACACCCGCCACCTTCACAGATCGGCCCTATCTCTGTGCCACCTGCTCCGCTTTGTACTTAACATTTTTTCCCCCTAACTTGACTCATTATTTACTTAAATAAAGCTGTTTTTTTTTAAAAAAAAAAAAAAAAAGGGGAGAGAATTTAAATCACTGCCCCAAATGGCTAACCAACATCTCTTGTCTTAAACAGAGGGTGACGGAAAAGATAATTACGCTGGAAACAGAACACTGTAGGAAAATCTTGCTTCCTCGGGGAAGGCTGGCCGCCTGCACCTATTATCTTTGTTGGAAAGGGACACTAAAGACACAGTAGCAAAAGCCTGAGCCTGTCTGTCCCCCTCGGTGACCCCTTGGTGTTTTATGGCAATGGGCCTGCCCACGGCTGGAAGCAGTGGTCTAGACCCAGACTGTCTGTGGAACTTGGTGCAGAGATGGAAATGTCCCAGGGGCCCATCGAGCACGTGAAGGGCGTCTGGTGTGGCCGAGGAACTAGATGGCATTGAATCCCATTATCCTGGAGCTGAGAAACCTTATTTAGTTTTAATTTAAACGCCCACAGCCACACGTGGCCAGGTACTGAGACTGCAGCTCTAGAGGGGACGACCCGGGAGGGCAAGCCACTCGCCTCTGGATTTTTGGAAGCCAGCACCAAGCCTGGCCCCAGGCAGCACCTAACAAGTGTCTGTTGCCCAAATGAAATGAGGAAGGAAGGAGAGGATGGGAGGGTGGAGGGCCTGTCCTGCTTCCTAGATCAGGAAGCTGCAGGCTCTCTGTCCCCAGAACCAGTCCCTCTGCTCCGGGCCTCTGCCCCACCCCACCTCAAGCTGCCCAGCCAGGCGACAGGCCCTAGGAATCGCTGCCGTCCATCGGCTGCCCTCCACGCTGAGCTCCGACCCACTTCTCTGCTGCAGAAGTGAACAAAGCAGTCTTTGTGCTGTGGCCGTCGCTGCCACCCCCTCGCTCCTTCCGCTCCTGCCTGGGACATTAGGTGCCTGCTGACGATTAGCAGCTCATCACCTGCTTCTGTGGCGCCAGGCACCTGGCCTTTGGCTATTGTGGGGCCTGAATTCCCACTTGACCAGCGCTTTGGGCGATGAGCTGTGGACCCGGCTGGCCTGCTCCCGCCCAGCCTGGCCTCCCCCCCCAGGTGCCAGGGCCTCTGACGGCGCCTTCCTCTGGGGGCTCTCGGGCAACGGGAGGAAGAGGCCATCTGGGGAGACAATGCCAGCACCCAGGATCGGTGACAAACGAGCCATCCGAGGGGCCCTGGTGCCTCTGCAGGAAGAGAGCCAAGAGGCAGAGGAAGAGCCCGGCAGAGGCACTAGCCAGAGCCCAGCGGCCGCCCGCGACTGCGCCTGTGACTTATGAGGTGGGGAGGCTCCCCATGGAGCGCTGCCAAGTCCCCACCCAACTCTAGGGACCTAGTGCTCCCTCACACGGGGTCTTGAGGGAGTGTCCCCAGGCAGGGCCCCGGGATGGGGCACCAGGGGGCAGACCCGTCCCCCCACGCTGCTCAGTGTTTTCAGCTTTAAAATGGGGCAAAGGGACCGGCTCAGGGCAGAGCCCTTGCCTGATGAGGGGGACGGTGAAGGTCCTTTCCAGCCCCTCGGGCTCCGACACTGTGGTGCCGAAGCCGTGGGCTCCGAAGGTCCTTTAGTGCTCCGGGGTGGGGACGGCACTGTGTCCCCTCCTCCGAGAACAATTCTTCCCCTTCACACTCAGCAGCGGGGAGCCCGCCTCGGGGCAGGCGCCACCACTTTGCAGACCCCTACTGTGTGCTGGGCACTGTGTGTGAGGACACCACCGTCACCCATGGACCCTCCCACAGCCACCGTGAAGAGCCACTGTGTCGTTGAGAAACCGAGGCGAAGGCCACGAGGAGATTCCCTGAGTCCCCGCCTGGGACCGTGGGGCAGATGGGACCCGAGGCCCGGGCAGACCCAGGCTCCTGCCTGTGGGGGTCTAGAAGCTTCCCCAGGCCCTCCTCTGTCCCCTCTTGGTGGGGGCAGTCGGGCCAGGGCGTGCCATCTTGCCAGGGCCTGAAAGGCGCCGGACTTCCCCCCACAGGCATGAACTGGGCAAAGGGGGCAGCACCCCAAACGGCATTTCCTCTCGAAGCCACTGTCTCAGGACAGCCCGAGCCACCGCGCGTCGCCCGTGGAGGCCCTAAAGTGTTCCAGCTTCGGGCGCCAAAAACAGCCGCTTCCCCTTCCCGGAGCCCCGTCTGCGCACGGCCCCCAGCTCTGTAGCTGCCCCTGGGCCACAGCTGAGGTCCCCCTCCCCGACCCTGGCAGGCAGGTGGGCAGGACCCCAGCAGCCGCTCCAGCCTCACCCCGGACTCTCCAGTGAGGCGCAGCCCCACCACGTCACCCGCCCACCCTGGACGGCACCTCTGCCCTCTCCAGGCCCCGCCCTCGGCCCCGCACACCCACCCGCACCGTCAGGAGCACCTCCAACCCTCAGAGCCTTCCTGGCCTCTCCCGGTCATCCCCAGGTCCTCTGCTGGCCACCTAATTACAGGTGATCTTTTACTGTCCCCACAGGAGTGTGTCTGAGGGGCTGTGGCGACCTGAAGTCCTGGGGGAGGGCCGTGCCCTGTGCACTGAAGCCCAGGGCGTGACTGGTCAGTCCCCGGCAGTGGGAGAAGAAAGGCTGGGTCCTCTGGGCTCTCTGGGGTCTCCACGGCCAGCCAACCCCCTGGGGTCAGGAGGGAGGGCAGGGCCCACTCCGGGGCTCCAAGACATGGCCTCCTTCCTCCACCAGCACCCTCCCTCCCTAGGAGACACAGAAACCAAGACCCTGGCCCGGTGACCTCCCAAGAACACCATGCCAGGCGGAGGACCAGCCTGCCCGGGGCTGCCCGGGGTTTCACAGCCCGACCTGCGGGAGCCCGGTCTGCAGGCACCTGTGCCCGGGATGGAAAGGGCCCAGGCGGCCGGGCCTAGGCAGCAGGATGATTTTGGAGCTGGGAAGGGACGCACAAGGCCGGGGGCGAACCCCGCAGGGCGACCTGGGCAGGTGTCTCTAGGCCTCACGCCCTCACCCAAATGGCGGTGCCCACGAGAACTTCAAGTCCTCACGCTGTCCCTGCCACCCGTTCCTCCTCTCACCTCCCCATCACCAGTGAGGGACAGGCCCCTCCCCAGGCAGAGCCCAGAGGGAACCGGAAGCCCCCGTCTGCTCTTCCCACCACCTCTGGCTACCGTTGCAGCCCTCAGATGGCCGCTGGAGGGCACAGAGCTGGGCAGGACACAAGCCTGGGCCCAGCGTCTGGGCAAAACCTCAACTCAAGGGAGACGTTGGTCATTCAGTCATTCAACAAACGTGTCAGGAGACCTGTTCTCAGAGCCAGGCCCCGTGCCAGGGCTGGGGAGCAGGGATGCCAGCCCTCAGGAGCTCAGAGGGCATTTTAACAGAGCATTGCCCCCAGTGTCCCGGCAGCCCTCTGAGGGGACCTGAATCAGTGGGGTGGGGTGGGGTGGGGCGGAGTGGGAGGAGGAGGAAGTAGGCAGCCTCCGGGAGAGAGGCTGGGAGGCAGGCAGGAGCCAGGCTGGCTGAGGGCAAGGGGGTGCTCTCAGAGCCAAGGAAGGGCGGGAGTGGGGAGGAGGTGGAGCCTCTGGGCAGGCCGAGTCTGTGGGGCTCTGTTGGTCTCCCCGGGTGACCAGGGCCCATGGGTGTCCTTGCTGGCGACTGGGGATCCAGCACCCACCCCGCTGGCAGGGGAGGATGGAGGCTGAGCCATTGGCCAGGTAGCCGCCACAGCCACAGCCCCCATTTCAGGCTTCGGATTGTCAGTCCTGAGGAGCTGGCCTGTCCCCTTCCAGACCGCGGAGCTGAATGAGGCAGCGTGCTGGCCGGGAAGAAGGCAGGTGAGCTTGCAGGCACTGAACCCAGGTTGGCATGAAGCCCCCACCACTCTATCTAACGGTCTTCAGGAGAGAATGCAGTTCCAGGACCAGGTCTTTGCTGCCAGGAAGTTCACCAGGGAATCCAGCCTAAATTCCACATGCTATAAGCCTTATATAGAAAGCTTCACTTTCTGCTCTCTTCTACACCAGGAGACCAAAGGTAGCTGACTCACACTCACCCACGTGACTGGCTGGTCTTGCACACCCACTAAGGGTTTGGGGAGGAAGTTTCAATAGTGGGTGGAAATGGGGTCCCAGCCTCCATGCATCAGGATTTGGTGGAAAGGGTGCTGGGGTTCACAATAAGATGGGCGACACCCCACATTTCACTAGGAGGAAACCACTGGGGTCTCAGACTGTACTCAGTGAGCCTCGTGCCTCGGGGGAAGGGCAGAGAGCAGGCGGTGGGCTCGGTCACCTCCAGCCAGCCAGCCAGGACCCATCCCCCCCGCTGTCACCAAGTGAGCACAACCAGTCGTCACACCTAGCGAGGATCAAGTGAGGCGCGTTCCATGTGCGCAGCTGAAATTGACTCTGACAACTCAAGCCAGAAAAAGCCATTGATAGAATGGCCAGGGAAGCTGGTGGCAAGGACCCAAGGACCTGCCCGCCTGAGCCCGAGGCGCTCTGGCACCGCTGTTCCCACAGTGACAAGCATCCGAGCTGCAGGACTTGGCCGAGAACTTTCCATCTAATGACCGCTTCCCTCACCTGACCCTCTTCAGCCTCCAGAAGTGACACAGTGTCTAGGGGTCCCCACTGCCAAGGGGGGCTGTCCAGGGCTCTCCATCTCAGGACTGGGCGACATTCAGACTCCAGGACAGTGTGACCGCCAGGCCCAGCTCAGGGATGCCTTTCCTGACAGTCCCACCCACCGAGATGATGTGCAATCTGGGGAGGGGGTCCCCCAGAGCAAATCTGTGTGGGCCTAGGAGACACGGGAAAGGCCCGTGGACCAACCCAGCCCCAGTTCCTCTGCTTGGTGGGATCAAATCTGAGTCTCAGAAAGATGGCTCCCCCCACATGGCTCTCTCCTGAACCTCGGTAATGACCAGGTGTCCAGCTCCCTGCCCCCAGCTTCCTGTGCCCCCAGCTCCCTGTCCCCCAGCCACTGACCCCAGCTCCCTGTACCCCATAGCCCCTGACCCCAGCTCCCTGACCCCAGCTCCCTGACCCCAGCTCTCTGCTCTGTACCTCTCTGCACCCCCAGCTCCCTGCCCCCAGCTCCCTGTGCCCCAGCCTCCTGCCCCCCAGCTCTCTGCACCCCAGCTCTCTGTACCTCCAGCTCCCTGCACCCAGCCCCCTGGCCCCCAGCTCTCTGCACCCCAGCTCTCTGTACCTCCAGCTCCCTTCTCTCCAGCTCCCTGCACCCAGCCCCCTGGCCCCCAGCTCTCTGCTCTGTACCTCTCTGCACCCCAAGCTCCCTGCCCCCAGCCTCCTGCCCCCCAGCTCTCTGCACCCCAGCTCTCTGCACCCCAGCTCTCTGTACCTCCAGCTCCCTTCTCTCCAGCTCCCTGCACCCAGCCCCCTGGCCCCCAGCTCTCTGCTCTGTACCTCTCTGCACCCCAAGCTCCCTGCCCCCAGCCTCCTGCCCCCCAGCTCTCTGCACCCCAGCTCTCTGCACCCCAGCTCTCTGTACCTCCAGCTCCCTTCTCTCCAGCTCCCTGCACCCAGCCCCCTGGCCCCCAGCTCTCTGCTCTGTACCTCTCTGCACCCCAAGCTCCCTGTCCCCAGCCTCCTGCCCCCCAGCTCTCTGCACCCCAGCTCTCTGCACCCCAGCTCTCTGTACCTCCAGCTCCCTTCTCTCCAGCTCCCTGCACCCAGCCCCCTGGCCCCCAGCTCTCTGCACCCCCAGCTCCCTGCCCCCCCCAGCTCCCTGGCCCCAGCCCCCTGCCCCCCCCTCCACACAGTGTGTCTTGGGCTCCTTCTGTGGCCCCTGCCCTGGTGTCCCCTCCGCTCCTGGGTCCACTCAAGGTGTAAAGTGGGAGCTCACCGCCCTGTTCCGTCCCAGGAACTTCATCCTGAAGACAGACGCCTCTTAGGAGGCGATGTCAGGTGTTTCTGTCACCGTCACCGACACTGATGGTTTAAGGGAAGGCCCTGCCTCCTCCCCAGGAGCAGCAGCTGCCTGCCAATTGCTTCAGACCTGGGTTTGGAACTCCAGCTCCTCCACCAGCACAAAAGCCTGACCTGGCTCATTCGTGTAAAAAGGAGAAGAAAAGAACCTGGGGGGGGGGGGATGGAGCAGCCGTCACTCATCTTCCAGGAGCACGCCCATCCCTCCCGCTCTGAGACATGGGCCGTGCCCATCCGTCCTGGCTAGATGTGCCCGGCCCACAGTGCACACCCATTCATTCTCTTGATGATGGCAGTGTCTCTCGGGGACACTCCCTCTCCCATCTGTGAAGATGACAGTACCAAAGAATTCTACCTCACCTGCGGTTTGGTACAGTGAACCATTCAGATAGGGGTCTGGACACCTGCCACCACCGTGGGGCCCAGAAAGTGACCCAGGCCCATTCTCACCAGGAGACAGGAAAGCAGGGGAGGAGCCCAGGGGAGGAGCCCAGGCTGGGGAGGGAGGCAGTCCTGTGTTTGAATCCCTGTTCACCACCGGCGGGCCTTGGACAGGTATCTTCACCTCTCGGAACCTCGGTTTCCTCCTCTATAAACTAGGTTACCTCTCAGAGTACTTGGAAGGATCAAAGAAACGAGAATGCTATGCACTGGGCAGGATGCCTAGCTCCATTAGGGTCTGAGGTTCCCTTCCTCCTTCCAAGAGATGAATCAATTTCCCACTGAGCTGTGAACACCACGGAGGTCGGGGCTCCTACCGCGGTCAGGGCCCCATTTCCAACGCACAGCATCACACTTGGCAGATCGTACCACAAACATTTGCTGGGGGCACGAACAAGTGAACCTGAGTGGCCTGGGGATGTGGCAGAGGGGGGCTGCTGACTCCCAGGGTGCATAGCCACTGGACTCCAAGACACCCAGCCAACAACTTGGTGGCCTCTTCTTGGTTGGCCTCTGCTTTTGAAGTCAGGGGTTGCTGTGAACCAGAGACCTGAGCCACCCAACTCCTCCATCGCCCTCCCCAGCGCCCCACTCTGCCCCGCCTGCCAGACGGTAGCAAGATCCAAGTGTGTGCCCGGTCCATGTTCCGAAAAAATCAGAGCAGCCAGGTGGATCTGAGACCTCATTTAGATGGCCTCTGACCACCTCTGCTCACACGCCCTGCTCAAAGAATTCTCTGCAGCCAGAGCCAGAACACTGGAAAGCCAGAGGAAGCCTGGGGCAAGACCAGGAGGGAGCCAAAGCAGCCTGTGTTTCTGTCATTAACACATCTGAAGACTCCCTCTCCTAATCTGTGAAGAGAGGACCTTAGATCTGTCCTGCATCAGGAACAGGTCTGCAAAGCTAGCCAGCAGCCCTGGACAAGCTGGGCTGGTCCACATAATCGGGGCTACCGGAAAAAGAAAAGAAGAAGAAGAAGAAAAAAAAACCAGCTATGGTATTAGGAAGCGAGCAATCTGGGACTGCTAAAGCGACTTGTATGCAAGGCTGGTTCGATGTGGGGTCTCATCACCCCATCGACCACGGCCGCGCTACCGCCCAGCCTATCAGCCTGCTCCAGGCATTGGGATTTAGGGGTGGGGGTGAAATCTGCTCCCTCTGGAAGGGCTCTCTTGCTTGCAAATGGGCATTGCAGAACTACTTAAGTGACAGGCCTCGGAGGTCGCTCCAGCTCTAACATTCTCCACATTTCATAAGCAAAAAAATTATATTAGTTCAACCTCTTGAGAAGCTCGGGTTTGCCTGGTGGTCCGGGTGGGGTTGGGACGAGGGGCGGGGCCGGGTGGAGGCGGGGCGGGGCGGCCTGCCCTGGCCTGGGGTCCCCTGGCTGGGGCTGGAGAAGAAGCCCAGCGATGCCAGAGTCCCCACCGAGTGGGGAGGGGGCATGTGCGGAGAGAGGATAAAATACAAAGTCGTCACACCTGCCAGCCGCGCGCAGCCCCCGCAGTCTCCTCCGCGCCGCAGCTCGCCCTGCCAGCCAGCCCTTCCAGCCCACCCACCTGCTGACACCAAGCTGCGCAGCGGGAAGTGGCGGAGCCGCCCCACCCCCAACCCCGACCCGGGTGTGCCCGCCCACAGATGTCAGCCGAAAATGTCCCCCAGAGCCTAAAGAGCCGAGTCCAAGGACCCATCCTACACTCCCCCATGGTCCCCCCTCTCTCACGGGTCAGGACACGGGCACAAGTGCAGGACTTCCTAGAAGTGGCCAGGCACGGTTCGCTGGGGCCAGCGGGGTCGAAAGCACCCCAGGGCCCTTCTAGGTAATCTGGGAGACCAGAAAAAGGTGGGTTCTCCTCGGGAGCGTCTGGTGCTGGAGGTGGGCCACCAGGAGAGGATCTTCGGCCGCGCCAGCACTGTGAGCAGCGGCCCCTTCCTCCTGCTAATGCCCACTCCGACCCACCTCTGGGGCAGAGCAGGGAAGGGCGCCCTGGCCATGACCCTCCCCTAGCAGTGACCGCCATCGCCCCTCACTGGGCCAGCACGTTTCTGGATGGCGGACCTGGATTCTGCCCTCGCGTTCCTCCAAGGCTGCTCCAGGCAGGTGGCCCTGCGAAACCTACAGCCAGGTGCACGCTCTCGGCCACTTCAGGAAGGGCGCCCTCCTCCGGCACAGCCGCCTCTGGCATCTCAAGCGGACCCTTCTCGCCCCCGCGCCCGGCATCGCCCGCACAGACTGGAAGGGGGAAGGGGGACCCCACCCTCCAGCCCTCGCGTCTCCTCTGCGGAGAAGAGAGGGTGCCCGGCGGCCGGGACCTCCCCCAGCGCCCCAGGCTCGGAAAGTTTCCCGTCCGCGATGTGGGTCTGCGCTCTGCACCCCGAGCGCGGAGCCCAGGCGGCGCGGGCTCCCCCCCACCAGACGCGCTCACCCCCGCGCCCGAAGCCCCCGCCTCCCGCAGCCTGCAAAGGCGAGCGAGGGGAGCGGGGAGCGGAGGCGCCAGGACGGCGGTCAGCTCTAGGCAGCCGGGCAGCCAGGAGAACGCTGCTCTGGGATCCCGGGAGAGCTCGCAGGGTGGGGTTCTGACGGAGCCGGGGATCCCACCCAGCTCTTCTCATCATCGCCGCCCCCACCCCTGCAGCATCTTTCTGCCGCGCACTCGGGGGGGCAGAGGAAGGGGTGCTCCCTTCGGATCCCCAGCCCCCAACCCCCGCTCCCTGCAATGTCCAGGTGAGGGCTCCAGTGCGTCTCAACAAAGCCCAGCGCCCTTTGGAAGCGCTGGAACCCGGACCCCCCCATATAATCATTCCCTCCAGAGGCATCCGAAGGGGGGAGCCCTCACCCCAAAGTTAGGGGGAGATTTTGATCCTCTTTGCAAAGTCTTTCTTCGCTCTAAGGGCAGGGGATGAAGTAGAGGCTTGCCTTCTCTCTGGGTTACACCAGCCCCTCCCCCTCTCTGCCAACAGGACCAACCACATTCCCGGCTCAAATTCTGCAGCTTCCCCACCCGCAGAAACAGCACTCTCGGAAGACTAAGGGGGAAGGGGGCGGGGTTATTTGGGGGTACCCCTTTCTGGCAGGCACTTTCAGAGCCTAGCTAGGCATTTCTCAGTGGGACAAGTAATGTGGCAGAGGACAGAGCTGACCCTTCACCTCCAACACTCAGTTGGGATAGAGGCCAGGCCCTATTGGTCACCGTGGCTACTTTTTGACACCACTGCACGACCCCACCTCCTTGACAGAGTCCTGCGCTGACTTGAGCAGGGAGGATTCTGGACCTGTCCAGAATTGCCACTGGCTTAAGAGGGGAACCCAGGACAGGAAAGGATCTTCTAGGACCTGGACCCTCGAAAATTGGCACCCACAGCTCTTGGCTTGTCCCACCTCCCTTCTAAGGGGCTTACAGCCTGGTGTCTGCTCTCTGTTCATTGCTCCAAAGGTGCCTGGTCACCAGGTTCCACTCTGCCACCATTTAAGACCCACCAGGCGGCGCTGAGCTGGAGGCCCCGACACAGTCCCAAATCCTGCACCCTGGAGCTGTGGAGCCAAGGCTAGCTGGCTCTCCATTTGCGACCCAAGGAGCTTTGGCCTCCTTCCAGTTGACTCAGCCTAGCCTGGGACCAAGTATACTGTGGGGTGCGCAGCACACACACACAGAGCCAGGCACCCCTGCTCAGTCCCAGAGCATCCATGCACACAAGAACCCCATGCTCTGTCGCACAGCACACTCGCAGCCCACCAAGCAATGCGACCCTCCTGCACCTGCACCTCCACACCTCCCAGACGGGCACACTCATGCCTCAGTGCCACATTCCTACCTCCTGTGCCCACAAATACAGTCAGCCATCGTCACACACCCCTAAAGAGACCAGCACACTGGGGACACGTGTGAAACGCCACACCTCACAGAACCATGCTTTAACACGCTCAAACGCGATGTCATGAGTGCACACACTTCACACCCTCATGAAGAAGCTGGCAAACGCTCACACCCCAAACACTCTCACACTCCCGCCGGCACCTTCCTCCTGTAACTGATCCACACACTCCAGTACCCCTCAGATGCTCACACCATCACACACACACACACACACACACACACACACACCGGCATCTCCAAATACCTCCCGCACCCTCTCCGCACACAGCTCCTACCCGGACACCCTAACAAATGGACACGACAAAGACACACGCGCTCTCTCTCTCTCTCTCTCTCTCTCTCACACACACACACACACACGCTGGCACAGACCCACCAGCGCTCACTCCAAAAGCGACATCCTCAACCTCGCCAAACCAACCAGCTCCACAAGCCCGCAAGCCAGAAAGATGATCGGACCCCGAGCCACTCGGAGTGGCCCGGGCCAGGGCCCTTCCCTGGCGGCCGGTCCCCGCGCGCGTCCCCCCGCCGGGCTCCCGCCAGGCGCCCGCGCACTCACCGCGCGCCAGGTCCAGGATCGCGGCGAGCAGCAGGCAGACGCCGCCGCGGAGGCTCGGGGCGGCTCGCATGGTGCCCGGGAGCTGGCGGCGGTGGCTGGGCGGCGGTGGCGGCGGCGGCGGCGGGTCCCTTCGCCATGGGCTCAGGCGCGCTCCTGCTTCCAGCCGCCGGCCGAGGCGGTGGCGGGCAGTGCGGGGCGCCGCGGGGGCGCCCCCATGCCGCCGCGGCCGGGCCGCCGGGCGCCGGGCTCCACTCGGCTCGGGCTCGGCGGGGCGCCGCGACCCTCTCGCCGGCGGCGTCCTCCTCGGGGCGCGCAGAGGCTCCGGGTCCTCGCCGCGCACGGCGCCCACCGTGGCCCGGAGTCCGATCGGCGGCGGCAGCGCCGGAGTTTGGAGCCGAATCGCGCTCGCCGAGCCTCGCGCCCGCCTCTCCCGGCCGCGCGAGCGCCCCCTCCCCGCGCCCTCCCTCCGTCCCTCCCCCTCTCCCCGCCCCCCGCCCCCCGCCCTCCCCTCGCCGCGCTCTCCGCTGTATTATACAGACTTTTCTTTAATCCTTTCTGGGCTGTTCGGCTCTCGTCCGCTAAGCCGATTTATTGCAGGGAGAAGAAGCAGCGCTCACCCCCTCCTCTCCCCTCCCCTCCCCCCACCCTAAATTCTCCCTCCCGCGCGCGCACACATCACAACTCGCTCTGCCTTCGGCTTCGTGACCCTCCCCCGATGACCCGGCTCCCGCTCTCCGGAAGGCATGTTTCCCCTGTCCCCCCTCCACCCAGCCTGTCCCTGGGACACCCCCATCCTACCCCCAGCCTGATGAAAGGAGGCAGCCTCGAGCAGGCAGGCAGGGTGTGGCTCCAGGGTCCTGATCTTGTCCCCTACGAATGCCCTGATGCGAAGGATTAAGGGGCTTTCCTGCATGACTGTCCCCTCCCCCAGGATCCCCCGCAAATGGAGCGACACCCTTCATTTCCTTTCCCCATAGATTAGCCATATTCTTGGGTCCAGCCAGGAATGGGCAAGGGACTGGCTGTTTCTTCCTGGCACCTTTTCTCCAGGAGGAGCGCAGGTCTGGACTTGGGTCTTATCATTATTCTCCCACCAACACCACCCACAGACGGAAGCCTGAGGGGCCTTGGGCTGGCCTCTGGGGGAGGAGGAGAGATGCACCCTGTCCCTGGGCAACTGGGGACCATGAGCTGGGGAAGTGCAGAGCATGGAACTTCAACATGGCAGGGCGGGAACCTAGACTGGCAAGACCCCTGAATCTGCGCTTAGAACCCAGGTCTCCGCAGACCCCTGGCCTCGGGACTCTTTCTGTGGCCTGCTATGTCGAGGTCTCAGCCTCCTCAGGGCACATAGCCAGCTCCACCTCCTGTAGTCCTTGGGGGGCAGGGGCAGGGGGGGCAGCGGTGGCCCCTGGGCTGCCACTCACAAAGGTGCCCCTTGGCTGCGAGCTGCTCCCTGCCTTGGGCCTCCCCAGCCTCTCCCTTGGCCTCCTAAGGCAGCCGGTTTGCAGCTCCTGCGTGCTCCTCGCCCTGGGGGAAGCAGCGATTTGCATTTATGAAGATCTGAAAGCATACATTCACCTGACAGGCTTTAGAATGATCCTCTTGGTAAAATAATAATAATGATCATAATAAACCCTTATAAATAGGTGTTTGATTACAGTTTGTCCCTATGTGGATTTTTTTTTTTTTTTTTTGAATCAGACTAATTGGTTCCCAGCCTGATTGGGCTGGATATGGCTTGCACACTGGAGCCCTGGCCCTTTCTTCTCCCCTGGGTTAGCTTTTCCTTGCTTCCTCCATCCCCACCCCAGCCAAGTCCCCACCTCTCCAAGCTGCTGAGGGTGAGCTCCGGGTCACCTCTCCCCCACCCTCTCTTTGGACTGACCCAGCCATGCCAAGGGGCACAGTCCCTGCCTGCCTCCCCCACCCCCACTTCTTACCTCTGGCCCAGCAAAATGCCAGCAGAACCACAAACTTGTCCCCACTTCCAAACCCTCTGTGGAAGGGGCTCCCTGGCTGGGAAAGGGCACCAAACTGGGAGGGGCTGCTCTGAGTTCTCAGGTAAGAGTGTGCCCGTGCCCACCTTCCTGCTCTCTGGGCCTAGCTGGCAGTCAGTGGCAGACAGGCAGGGGACATTGGAGGAGAGGCCCGGGGAGCAGATGATTCTAGCCCCCTTCATGGGTGAGGCTTCTCCAGCTCTGGCCCATACCCCTGAAAAAGCGCACCCAGGGGCAGCAGAAAGCCAGACACTTGCCACTCTGGTGCCCACCGTGAATGGTGTCTGGAGACAGGCCACTGAGGAGGAAGACCTGTAGCTGAGGGACGGTGCTCCCTGGCAAATGACTGGGTCTGGGGCTTGGGGACCTTGCTAACCCTCCTGCAGCCTCAGGCCCTTCGTGATCCACTTTTTTTAAACATCCCCCTATATTAAAATGACCAGTCTCTCCTAAAAGGCACACAGTAGGCCATCAGTGAACATCTGTTGGATGGTGGATGAATGGGTCAATCAATGAACCAGGGTCCGTCACTATGTCTTGTCCACTGTCCTTCCTGGGTCCTAGCACCAGGCTGACCCTTGGTTGGTGCTGGGAGGAGACAGAGAACCTTCTAGAGAACCTGAATTGTGCACCTGGCCAGGCCCATCAGAGAGGAACATCCTGCCCAGGTGCCCACTTGATTTTCCCAGAAAGGCCCGTGCCACCTGCTCGACTCCCACCCTGTGGTGATTCCTAATAGCGACGCTGCGCCTGCAGGTCTGGAGGGGCCCTCCCCGTCCTGTTCCGTAAACACAGCCTTGGGACCTTTCTTCTGCCCCATAGAAAGGTGGCCCCAAAGCACCTTTAACGGGGTCCACAGTGGGCAAAGAAAAGTCACCCAGGGCAGCCAAGGCTTTTAATTCCCCTAGCAAGCCTCCCTTGGCCTCTGTTTCTTAATGGATCTGCTGCCAGAGGCAGGGCTTCAATTTTGCCATCCTGAGTCTCAGACCCGTGAGTCACAGTGGGACAGGCCCCTTTCTTGGGCCCTGGGCGGCGGGCCGGGCAGGGGAAGGTGTTGCTGTACCCCCAGCCTCCCTCTGGCCGTGGTGCTGTGCAGGGCTGTCCCAACAGAGGGCGCTACCACCCAAAGCAAGTTTCTCCTACCCTACTCCAGGAAACACCCTAGAGGTCAAAGTGGCCCTCTGTGACCTCTAGTTCCCTTCCTTCCAGGAGAAGGGAGAGATGCGGCATCTCTTGCCTCTCCCAATCCGCCTTCCAAGATGGAGGGCTCTGCTGGTGGGGGTCACGAATTTTTAAGAGTGCTAGGCATTTATGAAAAGACCTCTGTCTAGGCACTGCTAAAGCACTTAGCGTGTAGGAACCCCTGAGTCCACACGGTCACCTCTGAGGGGCACCAGCATAATCCCTGTCTTACAGGGGGAAATCGGGGCTCAGAGAAGTCATGCAACACACACAGTAGTAATGGAGGCAGAGTTGAACCCAGAAAGAGCTTCAAAACAGAGGTCTTGAAGGCCCTCCCTGGCCAACACACACACGCGCGTGCACACACACGCACACACACGTAACATGAGTCTACATACCCGTGTGCGTATGCACACACAGGCACACACACCCAGGAGTCAGCATTTGATGGGAAAATTTTGATGAGTCCAGCACCTTCAACCTTTCTGTGCCATTTAATCCCCATAAAAGCCCTCCGTGGCAACTTGCTTATGTCTGATTCACAGATAAGGAAGAATTGCCCAAGGTGGCTAAGATGGCCGAGTGCTGAATCCGGGGACAGGAAGGCGCTTGGGCCTCCCCATGAGACCAGAGGTCCACCTTCCCCACGGCTCTCCCCACCTCTCCCCCTCGCACCTGGGCAGCTCCCCCACGCAGTCCTCTGGTCCCTCCCGACCCTGCCCTCTGCCTCTGTTTGTGCTGGGAATTCACCCCCCCCCACATCCTGGATCCGGGCAAGACTGAGATTTTTGCTGTTGTCTAAATTCAACACAACTGAGAGTCATGCCTTCCCGGGGGTGACCCAAACCGATTTAGAACCAGCCACTTGGAATCAAGCCCAACTCTGCGTCCCTAATGGATGTCCCTAATGGCCCCACCTACCTACACTCTCAGATCTCCTCATGTCTTCCCAGAGGAGGACCCCAGCAGGGGACCCCGGGAATCTCAGGTTGCAGAGGACCTCAGCCTCACAGGCCCAGGGGGAGTGGGCAGGACCAGCCAGGACAGGGAAAAACTGGAAACCAACATTCCCACAACCAAGTCCCACTGACCATTTGTTTTGTAAGTTTGCAGTAAAAAGTCCTTGAAAGAGGGTCCATGGCTAAATATATTTGAGAAATGCTGCACGGAGGCCGTTCCTCAGTTCTGAGAGATTTATAATCGGCACGAACGTGCTGCAGGCTTTGAGGTGTCCTGTGGTTGTTTATGTTTTGTTGTTTGTTTCTTGGTTTTATTTAGCTGAAGTCCACACTCGTTTAGCTTCTGACCCTCCACACACCTGTGAGCCAGGGTACGGTGGCAGTGGTCGTGATGGTAATAATGATACACCGCAGGCTGGTGGCATTAACTGAGCACTTACTATGTGTCAGGTGCTATTCTAGGTGCCTTCTCATACTGATTAATTGAGCGCTTTCCTCAGCCCTCTGTATGCTCTGGGTTTAGGTCCACAGAGCAGACCAGGAACTTAATGCACAGAGAAGTGAAGTCCTTGCTGAAAGTCACAGCATCCGTACATGATGACGCTGGCATTTGAACCCAGATCATCTCTGCTAATGGGTCCCTCTGCTTCCAGATCCACCATCCTTTCTGCAGTTGGAGAGATCCTTCCCCACTCAGAGGATGAGGTCAGTATCTCAGCTCTGTAGCCTCCCAGGGCTCCCTATTGCCGAATGTCTGTAGGGGGAACTTGCTCTCCACTCCCCGTGGCCCTCCATTAGGCAGCGCTGAGAGCACTGCATTTGTGTACCTCTGACCTCAGCACGAGGGTCGGGACCCCAGCTGATTCACCCCTGCATCACGTGTGCCTGGACACCCATGATGCAGGGTGGACAGAAGGAAGGAGAGGAAGCTTGAACGGAAGGATGGGTGGGTGGGTGGGTGAGTGAGTGAATGGATGGGTGGGTGGATAGGGGAGTGGACAGGTGGGTGGGTGGATGGGTGGATGGATGGAAGGGTGGGTTGATGGATAGGTGGATGGGTGGGTGGATGGGTGGATGGATGGGGGGTGGATGGGTGGAGGGGTGGTGGGATGGATAGGGGAGTGGACAGGTGGATGGGTGGGTGGGTGGGATGGATGGAAGGGTGGGTTGATGGATAGGTGGATGGGGGGTGGATGGGTGGTGGGGTGGATAGGGGAGTGGACAGGTGGGTGGGTGGGTGGGTGGGATGGATGGAAGGGTGGGTTGATGGATAGGTGGATGGGGGGTGGATGGGTGGTTAGGTGGATGGGTGGATGGAGAGATGGGTGGACGGATGGATGGGTGGATGGTTAGGTGAGTAGGTGGGTGGGTGGGTGGATGGATGAATGGATGGGTGGGTGGGCAGGTGAGTGGATGGGTGGATGGATGGATGGGTGGGTGGGCAGGTGAGTGGATGGGTGGATGGATGGATGGGTGGATGGGCGGATGGGCAGGTGAGTGGATGGGTGGATGGATGGGTGAATGAATGGGTGTATGAGTGGATGGATGGATGGGCGGATGAGTGGATGGATGGGTGAATAGATGGATGATGGAGTAAGTGGTTGAATGGATGAATGAATGGCTGTGAGAATTTTTGAATGGATGGACAGATGGATGAGTAATGTGGGTGGGTGGACAGGTAGACAGACGGATTAGAGTACAGAGTTGGTGGCTGAGTACATAAATGGAAGCATGGATAGATGAATCAAGGATCAGAATGCATGAGCAGGATTTCCATTTTTCCCTGTATTGTTGCATTTGCTAAGTGGGAAAGACCTGGACCCACGGGTATGAGTCATGGTCAGAGGCCCAGCGTGCAGCGAGAAGCCCAGTGGCTACAAACTCGGCTCTGGAGTGGGTCTGCTGGGGCCCAAATCCCAGGCAGGTTCAGCACTGAGGAAAGTGACCGTGGAAGGGGCCACTCGCTATAAGAGCATGTGCAAGTTATCTGCCTCCCTGGGCCCCCGTTTGCTCGTCTACAAAATGGGGATGGGGTGTTAGCCTCACTGACCAGTGGAGACTGAATAAGACAAGACTTCAAATGATGTTAAGTGCTCAATGAATATTAGCTGTATCTTCACCCAACAAAGACAACCAACCAGGAAACCCGTGTTTCTTCTCATCTTCAGCCTCCTGCACTAGGAAGTGGAGCGGGAGGGGTGGATAGCGACTCCATGGTCAGGTCAAGATCTCAAGACCCCAAACTAAAGAAAACAGCCCACAAGAAGGGACATGCGATTGGCTTTCCCTCTATGACATCTAAAGCATTGGTGCATCTATTCTTGGCTTTGGATGCTTGTCCTCAGGTGGTCAATTCAGGACTCAGATTTTCTGAGGTCACCCGGGCGCTCCTCCTGTCCTGGCCAAGCTGCAATACCACACATTGACAACAGGTGGCGCCATCTAATGTGCGATTTGTCCCATTTCTATAACCTTTCAAATTTAAGGGCCCATATTCCATAAAACTAATCAGCTTCTTGTTTCATAAATTCTTTAGGCTTCAGGACACTCAAAATAGGCGTGATATCACTGAACACGTGTGCTTTCTCTAGTCACAGTTGTGAGATGGGTTCATGTTACTATGGATGACGCCGTGGAGACCCAGAGCCGGCCCTCTGCGGATTCACTATTGGAGGTGTGTGTTGTCCCCACTGCATGATGGGAAATGGCCCCCTCAGTGGATTCACCTGGGTCTTGTCCCCGCGGGTTTTGCGTGTGTTCTGGGAGGCCTTGGCCTGCTTCACTTTGCCTAAGGGCACCCTGCCAGTGTCCCTAAACAAGTGGCTCTCATGGGCCACCCAGGACCCCCAGGCCTCTCCTCTGGACCGATGCTGGGCTGGGTCTGAGGACACAGAAGCACCAGGCGGGCTTGCACCCCTGGGAGCTCACAGCTGAGACTCGGGGGCCATCAGGAGGTGGCCTGTCTGCCACACTCCCTGCCATTACAGTCCCGCCCACCTGCCGGTGCCCTTGGTTTCTGCCTCCCTGGGCCCCAGCTGCTGCCGTGCCCCCGACCCCATCCTAACAGGAGGGACGCTTGAGACTCCCCAGAAGCGGCCTAGCCCTGTGTCTGCAGCACAGCCCCATGGCCTGGGCACACCCAGGTGACCAGCCTGTCAGGACACGTCCTTCAGAATCCTCCCTCTCATGGGCAGCAGACTCCAGCCAGCACCGCCAGGGGCTCTGGGGGCCGCGGGGGGCCTCGTGGGCAGCTTTGTGGTATTTCCGGTCCTTGGAGTTCCTCCGGCTCTTCTTCAGTGACAGAACCTGTCTGGGCCCTTCTCTGCCTGGGACACCCCCGCCCCTCCCTGTCCCACCCCACTTTCCCGTCACCCCCTGGAAGCTGGCTGATTCCTATCCACACTGCAGGCCCGTGACTATTGTCACTGTGCGGGAAGTGTGTGGCGGACGCCTTTTCCTGGCTCCACAGCCTCTGCTCGCCCCAGGGAATTGAGAATGGAGCAGGAAGATGGGCCCCGAACAGGGGGGAGGGAGGAAGGAGGGAGGGAGGCAGAGGCCTCAGGGAGGCTTCGACTCTGCTTACGGCCAAGGTCCCAACCACAGGCTGCAGTGGTCAGAAGAGATGTCCAACGAGTTCTTCAAAATGCGTCCTTTCCTGCCTACAGCTCCCCTGTATGATCCAGAAGCCCACTCACAGGACTCCCGGGGCCCTGCCTTACAGGAAGAGGGTGGGACATTGGTTTAGGCTGGAGCCCTCCATAGCTGCAGGCTGCTCTCTGGGAGTGAACTTCAGGGGTGTGTGTGAAGGGCGCATGTTCGGGGCCCATGCTCCCCTTGAGACAGCACCATCCTCTCTGGGAGGACCAGTTCTTCCCCAGAGGCCGAGGGTCCCCCCGGGTCCCCAAGTGCCCTCTTGGCTCCTGCTCCCAGGTCCACGGCCTACTCATCAAGATCAGTAAACTCCGCCTCCTCCCGCCGCCCCCCCCCCTGCACTGTAGGGAGGGCCTGGCGCACTCTCCGGCAGCCACCGCTCGCGGCTGTTCGATAAGCCCCATATTTCACACCCCGAGTGGCTGCATTTCAGCAGTGGGTGAAGTGGTTTATTTTTATCGAGCACACAGGCGTATAAATATGTACGCCGAGCTCAGAGGCTCTTTAGGGTCTCTCTGGGAGGAAGGCTCCGTGTGCGTGGGGGGCGCATGGCAACGAGTTCACCGGGGCACGGACCCCCGGTGCCAGGGCGCCTCTCCTGCGGCATCCCAGGCCCGGAGTGGGTAACGCCGGCTCTGGGGTCCCTGAGGACGGGGGGGGGGGGGGCACAGCAAACTTCTAGAGCAAGACCTGAAAGTCACCCACAGGCCGAGTCTCCCCCCAGCTCTGCCACTAGCAGCCAGTGAGCTTGCACACGGTCCCTGTCCTGCCCGGGGCAGGACCTGACCCTGGTGTGCCGCCCTGGGGGGCTCCTGGAGGTTTTTTCTTAACCATGAAGGAAGAAGCGTGGAAAATGGACGGAGACGAAAACTGAAGGTCAGGGGCCCTCCCACCTGCCCAGGTGTTCGTGCCAGGAGGGCCTCTGCTTCCCCGTCTCTGATACACAGACCATGAAACCAACCACCTGATCATTTTTTAGGTGTACAGCTCGGGAAAGCACATTCCCATTGTCATGCAATCAAGTCATCCTGCGAAACTGAAATTCCACACACGTTGAACAATCACCCCCACCCCCCTCCCCACTGCCCTGACAACCACCACTTCTTTAATTTCCGAGTCTGACTACTTTAGATTCCTTACAGAAGTCATGTAATACAGTATTTATGTTTCTGTGCCTGGTTTATTTCACCCTGCAGAATGTCCTCCAGGGGATGCCCGTTGTAGCACATGTCAGAAGGTCCTTCCTTTTCAGGGATGAGTAATATTCCACTGTGTGGATATGCCACAGTTTGCTTATCCATTCTTGTGGCGGCTGCTGCCGTGGGGATGTCTCTTCCACATCCTGCTTTGAGTTCTTTTGGGTAAACATCCAGTTGTGAGACTGCAGTCCGTACACTAGCTCTTGTTTAAAGTAGACCTGGCCCTGCAGAAGCTTCCGCCAGGCACCCTTAGTTTCTGAAGGTGGCGAGCCAAGTCAGGGGCTCTGGAGGGCACATGGAGGCTGGGAGGCAGGGTTGCTGGCGCTCACTGGTGCAGCAGACCTCAGAGTTCTCCCAGTCGGCGTGAGCAGAGGGGAGCTGTCGTTCTCCAGTGAGGGGACAACCCCCAGTGTGTGCAGGGTGGCTCCCAAGGGCAGACTGGGCCAGGACAAAGGAGCCACGGGGTCCCAGGCACGGCTGGCAGCTGCTGGGCATGAGCCTTTCCTGGGTACCTGGCACGCACGGTGGTGGGGACAGAGCGCACTCACCAGATGAATTTCTAGGACGGAAACTCCCCGGGTCCTTGTTCCCGGGCCGGAGGCTCAGCTTTGGGCTACTTTTCTCTGTAAAGGAGACTATGCAGGAAGGACAGACGTCAAGGACATTCAGTGGACTCTCTCCAGCTTGGAGCACAGCAGGTGCGGGGCTGGGGCAGGGGAGTTGGGGACAGGACAGAGGGAAGGCGTGGTCTTGAGAGCAGGCGCTCATGACCAGCGGGGACAGAGGTGCAGGTGCACCGGGAAGGTTCCGTGTGGGGATCCGGGTTCCCAGCACCTGGGAAGGCCCCGGGGCGGCCCACCCTCCTCTGGCCCCATTTTGATGTGCTGCGCTCAGCGACTCCAACGACCAGGGCTGTGCCGCTGAGCAGGTTCAGGCCGAGGTCCCCCAGTGTCAAGTGGCTGAGCAGACTGGGCCTGACTCCAACCCAGGCTCTCTCCCTCCTCCAACAGAGGCAGCAGGGAAGGCTTCCTGGAGGAGGGGACTGCGCTGAGACGAGATGCGCCTCGAGGGGGTGGGGGCCTGCTGGGCCCGAGGGACAAGTTCAGGGCCAGCTCCCCGGTTTGTCCAGCAGCCTGTACGTGGGCTGGAGGAAGGACAGCACAGGAGAGGTGGCGGCATCCTCGGGAAAAGGGAATCCACCTGTCGCAGGGACGCTGGGCAAGGGGGGACACGGCTGTCCCCACCAGGCACCCGCCTGGCCCTCGTGAAGCTGGTGGCAGGGAAACCAAAACCAACAGGTCACCAGCTGAGGCCGAACAGCCCGGGTCCTGCTCAGACCAGGAGGAACAGGCTGAGGAGAGGCAGCGGGAGGCAGGCAGGTGGCCACTCTGGGACGTCCCCTAGGCCAGATGAGGACGGAGAGGACCTGAATGTGCCAAGATCTGGGGACCGTCCCAGGTGGGTGGGAGAAGAGCGGAGCCTTAGACGGGCAAGAGCCTGCTGCCCCAGGACCTGCCCATGGTGCTGGGCAGCCAGAACGAGCCTGGACAAGCGGTAGCAGGACCCGGGACGCGGGGCGGGCACGGGAGTGACAGGAGGCCCCGGGAGGCCGGGGCAGGGTGACGTGAGCTGTGCACCTGTCGGGGGAGGGCCCCGGGCCTCGGGCACGCTGGGCGAGGGCTCCACCACCAGCTGCCCCCAGTCCTGGGGCCTTGCAGAAGGCCGTCTGGCTGCCCTGTGGAGAGTGGGGAGGGGACAGCTGGGTGGAAGCGAGGCCACCAGGCAGGAGGCCATGGCAGACCCAGAGAGAGATGAGAGCCGTTGGGACCAAGGCGGCCCCAGAGATGACCGAGAGGGGACCAGGGGAGGTCCCAACTCTGATTCTAGGAAGGGGGCACCACACCTGAGACGTCGTTCATGAAAACCGTCTCTGCCTCAAGGCAGGTGACCGCAGGACAGGGCACAGGGGGGTCTGACCCTGGAGCAAATCCGGTTTTCATCTCCTTCCGGATGGGATTGGCCCCCCAGGAGCGGGAGGTTGGGGGCAGCTGCGGGCTGGGGGCTGCGGGGGTAGGAATCGCCCCTCCTGGGGGTCATTCTGCCCGGGGCTGCAAAACCTTGTCGGGGCTCCGAGGAGGACAGAGGAGGCCCTCCCCATCCTGCCCCTGCCCGGAGGGAGCCGGGCTGACACAGTGGACAAACGTTTCCTGAGCTTCTGGGTCAGCCTAGGCTGGTCCTGGGTGGGAGGGGCTCAGCGCTGAAGGGAAGCCAAGGCAGCCCCCGGCCCGCGAGGCAGCTCTGCCTGGCCCTGATGGTGGCCACCTCCTGGTAGCCACACCTGATGCTCCCCTCCCCTGGACCCTGGGCTGGACCTAGCGACTCACGTCTAATAAACAGGACAACGGAATGTGCCAGAAGCCAGGGTCCCTCTCCCTGAACCTCATGCCACGCCCAGGATTCCCCTCCAAAACCACAGTTTTCTCCTTTTCTGCCCAAATCGTCTCTGACCTTTGCCCCCCCCAAGCCTGCGCTCTAATTAGCTAAGTAGCAACATGGCGGGACAAGGACCCTCTCAGCAGCTGGGGGCGACTCCCTGCTCCGTGACTAATACGCACCCGCGAGGAAGGATTCCAGCCGAGCACCCGCTGAGCAAGGGTAACGGGGTGGGGTGGGGCGGCTGGGACCCGGAGCCCATGGGTCCTGAGGGCGAGGGGTGTGTGCCAGGCAGGGACGCAGGGGGACGGGGGCAGGGGCATGACGGGCCACAGGGCTAGACCCCTGGGGCTCACAGCTTTACCGTCCTCCTTGGGAAAAATGGATCCTAGAGAAAATGCAGGATTCAGGACCAGCTGTCTACCAGGAAATGGTCCAAAATGGCCAGTCAGGTAGACAACGCAGTGGAGGGGGAGAAGTGAGCGGGTATAAGGCACAGCCAGCATTTATTGAGCACTTACTATGTACTCGCCATGACCCTCAGTAGTTATTAACGTCCTTAATTCTCACAACACAACTCTTCTGGGCCAAAATTTATGGATATGGACGCCAGGTTTGGAGAAGTCCAGCAAATCGCCCAAGTCACAGAGACAGAAGGAGGACGCAGGCCCGGGAGGGCCACCCTGGCCCACGCTGTCAAGCAGCATCCCACAGGCCTCAGGGGGCACACTCTCAGTGCCGGGGACACAGGGTGTGATGGGACCCCAAGGGGCGGCCCTTCAGCTGCCCAGGCTATAGGAAGTTTCAGGAGGAAGCTTTGAGCTGAGTCTCAACAGAAAACCGGAATCCCACCCCGGGGACAGCCCAGCGATCGACACACTGATTGACTGATGGGTTCTTTCCTCCCACACATGGGCGCCAGGCCCCGGAGGGGGTTCTAGAAACCTCTAAACAAAAACAGAGGCCACGTGCCCAGGGTTGACGAAGAGGCTGACCTGGGACACGCAACTGCCCGTCGGATTTGTCCACCCCGGGGCCAGGTCGGGAATCACGCTGCACTTCCAAGTTCTCCTGGACACTGTGCACCCCGCAGGCCGCGGCCTGGCCCCAGCCTGTCCTTGCCGCCCTGCGCCAATCCCAGAGCCGGGAGCCGGGCTGCCGTCCAGGCCGGGACTACAGGCTCACGTTGTCTAGTGGCTCTCGGGCACTTCCTGGACCTTTTGCTGCCCACACCCCAAGTTCCCAGGTCCTCTGGACACTCACCAAGGCAAGATCTAAGGGAAGGCCTTCGAGGCAGGGACTGTCCTTTCCCTCCATGTCCCACAAAGTCCTCACCTCGACCTGGGCCGTCCCTGAGCACGGAGAGCCTCTGCCCGCGTCCGCTTTGGGGCCTCGTCTCTCTGGCTTCCTCCTCCTGAAGGAGTGGACACCCCCCTCCACCACAGTGGTCTTGCCGCGCACCTCGGGGTTGGAGGGCAGGAGGTCAGGGTCCCATGGAGCCCGAGGGGCTGATGGCATGTGCCTGGGCCCTGCCCTTTCCCCAGGTTCTCTGAGGTGGTGGGGTGCAGTGCCCACAGGCACCCCCCAGTGACGATGGACACACATGTGCTGTCCGAACCTCACTCATCTCCCCTGGGCGGGCTGGCTGACCGCGTCCCCCATGTCCACCTTCTTCTCGGAGACGTGTCTGTCAGTCCACGAGGGAGAGCAGGGCCAAGAGAACCACGGGGACAGCAGCTCCGTGCCTGCTTCTCCAGGGTCCCCAACGACCCCACGGCCTGGGCTGTGTGACCCGCCTCCCCGGGGTGCAGGCTGGGCCTGCGACCCGCTTCTGACCGACAGAACAGGAGACGGTGACGTCACCTCGGAGATCAGGATGGAAGGGACTGACACCCTCTCTGGCCCGGTCCCTCACGGGCTCTGCTGAAGCCAGCCTCCTGCTGTCACAGCCCTCGGCGATGCCCGCGTGGCCAGGAACAGAGGGGTCTCCCAGACAACAGCTCACAAGGCACCGAGGCCTCCCGGCCCAAAGGCCACAGCAACGGAATCCTACCAAGGGCTGCAGGAGCGAGCTCAGGGACAGCTCCGTCCCCAGCCGAGCTTCAGCCCTGGCGAGAAGCAGCCACAGAACCCACCTCGCCTGCACCTCACCCCGCAGACGCCGCCAGATAACAAGAGCCCGGGTGTTTCAAGCTCCTAAATGTGGGGGTGACTTGTTACGCAGCCCTCGATAACCGATGCAGAGAGTGAACAGCGATTCTGTACCGGGGGCTGTTCCTCTCGGGCACCCACCGCGGAGGTCAGGAGCGTCTTCAGGGGCCAGACGAACCTCTCTGTTGGAGGTTGTAAGCACGGACGTGGAGCGGGCTCGCGTTTCTCGCCGAGGATGTATTAGAATGTGCTCTGCGGGGTCGGGCCCTGTATGATGGTGGACAATAGGACACAGCGGTGGACAGGAGACACGTCCCCACTGAGGAGATTTTCGAAATCCGTTCGCGGCTCAGGGGCTGTGGGTTCCCGGCCAGGGTCACTTTTTGAGCCAGGAACAATTCATAGTGCGGACCTTCCCTGCCAGTCCTCCAGGCACATGGCTCAGATTTCCACGAGCTGTGGCTGTGACGTCAGACTGAGGCCCAGTCGTTACCAACCTGCACCGTGAATCATTAACAGTGACCAAAACCTTGGCCCCCAGGGCGGGGTGCTGTTCTTCCAGAGGCCCAAGAGCCTGGCGCACTGGACAGGACCCCGGAGCTCCAGCTGTGCCGGCAATCACACAGAGCCCCAGCTCCCCCGACTGGGGACACGGGGTGTCCTCCGCCATCAGTGACCCGGCGGGGGGTCTGCGGGAGCTTTGTAATTGGCCGCGGCTGCCCCCCGGCCATCATCGATTTCGTTGCGGGGTGGTCGGTTAATTTCACGGTGCCGGTGAGCCCTGCTGGGTGGGACTGCGCACGGGTGGCAGGTGGAAAGGAAGCCCCAGGTCCCCAGGCTGAAGCCAGCAGGTGCCGGCGCCTGGGGTCGGCTCCGTTGTTGTCCCTGGTCTCCCTTTTCCGACTCCGGTCCTTCTCCGGTCCCGGGGAGGCGGTCCACGGGCAGAAGGGGCTGAGAGCCCCTGTTACGGCCGCTGGTCCTACATGGGGACGCGCCTCTGCCTCGGGGTGAAGCCGGATCGTCACCCTGAACCGCCTTGTGATGGACTCAGCAGTCCCCCGGCGTCCAGACCTCCAAGTCCTCACACCCAGTGAACGTGGCCACATCGGCAGACGGGCTCTTCCAAGAGGTTCTGGAATTAAAATGAGATCATTAGCGCCAACCCAAGGCAGGGCGAGCTCTGTGAGCAGGAGACTCGGACCAGTTCACCACGCGGCAGACGGCGGCGGAGGCTAGCAAGCCCAGGCCTCCGGAGAAACCAGCCCTGTCAACACCTCGGTCTTGGACTTGCAGCCTCCAGAATTGTGAGAAAATAAACTTCCGCTGCAGAAGCCCCCGGGGCTGCGGTACTTTGTCATGGCAACACTGCAAACGACCCGCCTGTTGACGGTTTGTACACACAGCAGTCTGCATAGCATCAGGGGACTGTAGGAGGGTCACACTGCAGCCCAGAGACCCCAAGTACAGGCTTTGGAGTGGGATCCTTCCATTTGAATCCCGATTCTTCCACTTCGCAAGTTCCTTAGTTTCTCGGTGCCTCTATTTCCCATCTGTAAGCCAAGAGTCACGATGATGAATGCCTCATAGAGCTGTGGGAGTGTTTAAACTAATGAGCAATGTGCAAACACTGGATTTATTATTCAGTCAACAAATGTCTATTGAGCACCTATTATGCCTGACATTCTGCTAAGAGCTGGAGTATTACGGTGACCAGCTTTCATTTTTAATTTTTGCGTGTCCTCTTTTTCATCCCTCTAGAAGAGAAAGCTTCCTTATCTCTCTCTGCCATCACTCTCTCGAGCTGTGTGAGTCGACTTTTCATTGCTATGACAAAATACCTGAGAAAATGCACTTAGAGGAAAAGGTTTGTTTTGACTCATGGTTTCAGAGGTTTCAGTCCACGGTTGCTGGCTCCATAGCTCTGGGCCTGAGAACATCAGGGCAGGAGGGAAACTGCTCATGGAAGCCAGGAAAGAAAGGGCCAGGGACAAAATATAGTCCTCAAGTGCTTGCCCCAAGGACCCACTCCTTCCAACTGGGTCCCGCCTCCTGTAGTTCCCCCACTCCCAAAGCTCCATTCAAATCATAAATCCATCAGGGACCAACCCCCTGATGAGCTCAGAGCCCCCCTCTCTGATCATTTCCTAAAGGCCCCTCTGAACATTGCTGGACCAGGGACCAAGCGTCCATCACGTGCGTTTTGGGAGACTTTCCAGATCCAAACTCTAACACTGGTTTGTGGTTAGAAGCTCTGAAACAGAAGTTTGTCCCCTCACAATTCTAGAGTCTACAAGGCCAAGACCAAGGTTTCAGGACTGACTCCATCGTGACATCCAGGGTGGATGGACGCCCCTCCTCTGGCTCCCAGAGTCGTGTATCTACCTGGGACCTCGACGCCCTCCTAGAGTGGCTGGAAGTGTCTGTCGCGCACTGTTCCACGGCCAGGGCTCTGTGATCCTCATTTTGCCCCGGGCCTGGCCATGTCGTGGGTTCAGTGAACCCCCCACCCACTGACCCCGGGAACCACTTCCGATGGCTGTCAGTTCCCCGCCGCTGACCCTGGTCTGCTCTGCCAGTTCCCCCTCCGCGTCCCTCCCAAGGTCTTCGCTGAGCTCCTGCTGTAGCCATAGCTGCATGTTAGAGCCTAAACTGGGTGGTCCCAGGCCCTGGTTTGATCTGGTCCTGCGCAGGCAATGACACTCAGAGGCCACTGTGCTGCCAAGGGTCAGGGAAGGGCAGACGTGATTTGGCCAGCGCAGAATTTTAAGAACAGAGAGAGATTTCAGATGCCATCCAGGTCACTCCTGCCCTGAGACATGCTCCAATGCACCCCGCCAGGTGGCCGGCCAACCTCTGCTGCAGACTGCCACTGCTCGAGACCCCCACAACCACTCCCACTGTGGACAGCTCCCAACGTCCACTCCTGGCTGCTCCCTGTTCTCCAAAGACGTCAAGGGAGTGTATCTCCTGACGTCACTCCCTCAACGTTGGGGTCATGCAGGCACATTAATCGGGCAATATCTGCGCAGTGAGTTGATTACCCCTTTCCCAGATGGGAAAACCAAGCCCCCCCCCCCCCGCCATCCCGGCACAGGGAGATGTTTTGTCAAATCACACCATTTAAACCCCAGAGTGGGGTTGCAACCGCCTCCCGCTGATTCCCAGGGGGCCATCCCAGGCTGCTTGTCATCGCTGTCACCAAAACACCTCACAAGAGCCACTTAGAGGAGGCACAGTTTATCTGGGGTTCGTGGTTTCAGAGGGCTCTGTGGTCGGCCGACTCCCTTGTTCTGGGACCAAGATGAGGCAGAGCTTCGTGGTGAAGAGCTCAGCTCAGGCAGCCAGGAACACAGAGAGGGGGAGGGGGGGAGGGGAGGGGAGGGGGAGGGTGAACAAGGAGCCAGAGACAGCATATATAATCCCAAGATCCCCCTGCAGTGACCCACTTCCTGCAGCCATCCCCCGTGCCCACAGTCGCCACCCAAGTGCAGCCTCCCTTCACGTTATTAATTCATCAAGTGAATTAGCTCGCTGATTAGGTGCCGCTCTCCTGATCCGATCGTCTCACCTCTGAACATTCCTGCTTAACACCTGAGCTTTGGGGGGATGCCTCATCTCCAAATCATCACACCAGCATTGCCCTCGACCTCCAGAGACGAAGGAGGGAGCTGATGACAGGTGGCTGGTCGGCAGAGGGAGTCCCCCTCCCCTAGCCCCAGGGGCAGCACCACAGGAAACCAGGCACCGCAGTGTCCTGCCCGGGGCCTTGGGAGGGCCCTTGTTCCTGCTGGCTCTAGACCCCCAGGACAAGATCTAGCCCTCTGTCCCCACCTCCACCCCTGCTCCCTCCCCAGGCCCTGAGCTGATACCTGGGTGCTGTCCCGGGCAGCTGGCCGAGCTCTAAGGACGCACTCACAGTTCATGGCAGCATCCGTGGGGGCAGAGTCTGAAGTCATCCTGTTTGGGGACAGCGGAGACCAAGTCATTGTTACCATTCAACATCCAGTGGGGAGAAATTCCAGGTTCTCTGGGGAAAAGGGTGCCTGAGCCAGTGACAGTAAGTCTGGGGACAGTAAAATCACTGGGCTGGGACAGAACTGGGGACAGATGACTGATGAGGAGTAGCCACCGCCAAGAGGGGAGGATTTGGACCACCAGCTCCCCGAGGGCTGTGTGAAACTGGGGTCAGCCTGGTTCAACCCAAACTCAGCACCTACTGTGTGCAGCTGTGGGCCAGTCACATACCTAGAAGGAAGGTCATTACATGTCCCTTTTAGGGTCATGGCATAGATGACATAAACGTGTTTGTGTGAACTGCGGCCCCCAGGCTGGCTCCACACGGCAGACCCAGCCTCCCTGGCGCGCTAATGCCCCTCTCTGAGTCCCCCCTCTCAGTGGTGATTAAAGTGGCCCATATTCAGGCCACCCCCGGGCAGTGCACCAGGCTCAGCCCTGACCCTCGTTTCATTTCCTTTGTCTGAGGCCTGCTGGGCCGGCCAGGCTGGGTTAGAGATGTGGATCGGAACAGTGGGCAATGATGGGGGGTCCTGGGGATGTGCCCAAGTGTATCCATTACCATCACTGGGCTCAGCCGAGGGAGGGGCGGGCTGCTGGTGGGATCTGGGCAGGGAGCTGGGAAAGTAGGTCATGTGTAAGCCCTGGGCTGCGGCGGCTCCGCCTCATCGGGAGCTGATAGCCAGAGCTCTGTGCCTCTGCCAGCCCCGTACCCCCACCCCATCCTAGTGGCTGCTCTGAGAATGCATCTGAGCCCCCCTCCAGCCCCCCAGCACACACAGCCTCCTCCAGACCCTCACCATCCTCGTTAAAGTTCAAGGCCAAGTTTGGCCTGGTGGGCAGGAGCCTCTGACCTTTTGAAGCATCTGGCAGTGAGAGGCCAAGTCTGACCAGGGCCCAGGAAGACGAGGAGACTGGAGGAGGCCGGGCTGGGCGGGGGCAGCACGGATGGGGCGCTTTGTCTGAGCCTGGGCCATTCAGAGCCACTGCGGCTGCAGCTGTTAAAACGTCGATCTCCCCACCGCCCGCGCCCCCTCCAGCCCGGGGAAGGCAGGGCTGCTGGGTTTTGTCTTTCCCGGGCTTATCGATGGCGCCTTCGGGGAGGAAAGCCGCGTGGAGCAGAGAGGCCAGAATGAAAACCGGCGGCAGAGGGACCCCCCGCAGACTCCGGCCTCCCGAGGCTTATAGATCAGAAGGCGGAGAACAGCCCCGCCTGGCCCCTGTCCCTTTCATTCCAGCTCAGCGCCACTCCATCCAGCGGCTCTCGTCTGTTCTGCACAGAGGCCGGAGGAGCAGGTCTGACCACCGGGAGGTCCTGGGGAAGGTGCTGACCTGTGGCCTTCTGGCGGCACTGCCCACAGCCGAGCCAGAGGAGTGGCTGGCCCAGGGGGCTGAGAGGCCAGAGGGAGTGGGCCACACCGTGAGCCGAGCCCGGAAATTGGTGCCCAGGGGACCCAGCAGACCCGGGAAGCAGCCTGCTCCGGGTGCTCACTGGGCACGGGGCTCCACTCCCCAGGCCTCCGCTGCAGAAAGGGGGTCACCTATCTCTCCCTCCCAAGGGCCCAAGAATCCAGTTGGGTCACACCCCTGCGGCTGGCCCTGGTGCCCCGGGCCCTCTTCCTCCCTCCCTTTCCTTCGGTGCTGAACCCCAGCCCTGGCCTCCCTCCTCTGCCTCCCCTGAGGCTGTTGAAGGGGTGCTGCCCACAGCAGGGCTGAGGCTGTGCCTGACCAGCAATGCCATCGTGGGTGGAGAGTCACAGAGCCCCTGCCCCTCAGGTAGAAGGAGCCGGGCCAGCTGAGGCCCTCAGGGGACGTGGAAGGGGGCTTGATGCTGCCGTCCTTCTGACCCCGGGCACGTGCGCGCGTGTGCACAGGTGCCATGTTTTCAAGCAGACCCCAAGGGGTGGAAGAGGCTCTGACACCGCCCCCGCACCCCAGGCAGGCACCCTCAGAGCCAGCAGAGCCCGCTTTCGTGTTCCTGCAAACTCCAGGTGCCCACAGCTTTGGGGCGTGTCTCCTCTCTGGCCCCGCCCACCAGGATGGCTCCGCAGCTTGAGCTCGCTGCATCCGGAGCCCGGGGCATGGGAGCCGCTCCCCATCCTAGGGCCTCTTTGTGGCGCCTCTCCTGATGCCCTGGAATGGAAAACCCCGTGTGCGCGCACGAATACAGGCACGGGCGCCACTCACAGGGTCCACAGGCGCCGGCTCACCTCGCATACTCACGAGCGTGGCTTGCACACGGGTGTGAGGACGTGTGTGGCTTGCACACTGTGAGAGTGTGCGCCTGTGTACGCGCTCCAGTGGGCACGGGTGTCCCTTGCCCAGGTGGCTGAGGCGGCACACGCGTCTGGCTGGCAGTGGCACGTGTGTGTGACTCCGCCCGCGTGGGCCGGGCAGGTGTGGGCAGGCGACGTGCCGCCGCTGCTCCTGCTCCTTCCACACGTGAGTAACGACAAGGCGGCCCCTGGTTACCGTGTGGCCTTATTAAACGCGCGGCATGTTAATAGCACTGACGAAGTTGGTTATAAAAAGCTCTTTATTAAAAATCACCAGGAACGGCCCTCTTGTTCCGCAACTTGTGAGCCACGTCTGGCCGCGGGCCGGCGCCTTATTAAAGCAGGATCAAGCAAATGCCCGACGCCTTCTGGGGGGCTGTTTGGAGGATCTGCTCATTACCAGCTGGCCGGCTCCAGGGGAGGCAGGGGCGGGGAACACCCCACCCTACACTGGAGGCCCCAGGGAGCGTCTCCAGCCTCCCCACCTGCGTGGTGTCGCTGCCCCTGACCTAGGAGAGGGAGTCCCAGGGCAGCCCTGAGCAGAGGGCGGTTGGTCCCTCACAGAGTCACCTGGGGATCTCGTCCACCTGCAGGTGCTGTTCAGGGTGGGCCTGAGACCAGCTTCCTCACCAGGCCCCACGGGTGGTGGCAGCTGCTTCTGCTGCTGGTCAAGGGTCACACTGAGCGGGGACCGTGTGGGCTCTTGGGGAAAGTCGACAGGCAGCACCTGTGACAGCCACGGGGTTTTAGCTCACCCAGGGGAGGGCCCACTGTGCCTTTGGGCTGGAGCTCCCTACTGATTCCCACAGGGTCCAGCCCAGGCTCTGCACACAGGGCTGCCCGACTGTAAGCGGGAAGGGAAGAGAGCTGACAGGGAGTGAGCTTCTGGTAGGCGCTCTTACCTGGTCTCCATCGCTACAGCCTGGCAAAGCAACTGCTATTCCCATCTGAGAGATGAAGAGACTGAGGGTCAGAGAGCACAGCTGTTTGCCCAAGGACACTGGCTATTAGGTACCAGAGGCAGCCTTCACCCCTGGTCTGGGGGTTGCCCAAACCCTGCTTTCCCCACCAAAGTAGAGCCAGGACATCATCCATCAGTGTCCTCATACCACTCCCCCAGCTCTGCCTCCCCGGGCTGCCTGGGCACTGGGACAAGAAAGGTGTGCCTGTCTCATCTTGTTTCTGGACCATCCTCTCTGTGGACCCCACACCCTTTGCTAGCATGACTTGAAGCTACGAATGTCTCGGCTCTCTCCGAGATGGCTGGGGCACGAAACTTTGGAAATTCTGCTTGCAGTTGGATTTCAAGGCACAAGGTGCCTGAAGGGACACCCTGTTTACAAATCAGCCAGGCAGCTGGAGTCCAGGAAGAAGCCAGCAGCCTCCTTCCTCTGGGCACCAACAGAAAGAAGAAAACAGCGGTGGCATCGGCAGCAGCCGCATCTAGCGCTTGCTATGGGTGAAGTGCAGAGCATGTCAACCGCCTTAATTCCCAGAACAGCCCTGGCATGTAACCATTTTTATTCCTACCATCAGATGAAGAACCTGCAGGCCAGAGAGGTGGGGTGACTTGCTTAAGGGCCCACAGCTCATGACAGGAGCTGGGGTTTGGACCCTGGCAGTCTGGCTCTGGAGCCCATGCATGGCCTGTTTCCCTAGGCTGCATAGAAATCCCTGTCTGTGTTGAAAACCACAGAGTCGCAGGACAGCTGGGCTGGAAAGGGGCACCCAGCACCTGGTGCCACCCTGATTTTACGGAGGGGAAACCCAGACCCCAGAGGAGCGGCTCTTAACCAAGATCACCCCGCAGGTTGTGGGGAGGCCTCCTCTGAGCAACCTCACTGTGACCTCGGGAGGTCTCACCATCCTCCTCCTGTCTCCCCCACCGGGTATCGGCCGGTCACCTGCACACCTTCATTCAGGAGCTGCGTCATTACATGGCCGAGGTTTCATACCATCTCTGTACCATCCTGGATTTGGGAAGATGCCCACCCCAGTTCCGGAACCAGGCTCCGATCTCCCTAAGGAGCTTCCCAAAGTGGCCAGGGTGTTGCTGATGCTCTTTCAAGGAGAGCCGCGGCCCTCCCCAGCGCTCCTGAAATGTTCCTGGGCGCACTTCAAAGACTCTGGCCAACCCTCTCATCCATTAACGGTGGGAGTGCAAATCGATGCTACTGCTTTGGAGGACAATTTGGCGATAATATCAAATTTTGAAATGCGCAAAACCTTTAGCCCGTCTATTCATAGCTGGGAATTTCCTCCATAGGCTCACATCCTTGTGTTTAGACAAAAGACACACACACACACACACACACACACACACACATTTTGCAGCATTATTTATAACAGGAAAATAAATAAATAAAGGCAGCTTCCCTGCCCACAAATTGGCTAAAGTATAGCTTATTTGTACCCCAAACACCTGGGTTCAGTGGCAAACCAGGAGCTCAGTTCTGGACCCCATTTCCCGGGTTTAAAAACCTGCTCTAACCCTTGCCGGTCACAGGAACCCAGGCCGGTGACTTAACCTCGGGCGGGGGCTGATTCTTTCTGAATAAGATGGGGATGATAATAGGGCCTGCCTGGGAGGTCGCCAGAGAGATTAAGTGAATTATCACATATGAGTCTCGTGCCCAGAATACAGGCTCCAAACAAAGACCCTTCTCAGAATTGTGGGACTGCTGAGAAGAGCCAGCAGCAAGAAAGATCTAGAAGGTATACTAAGCCCCAAGACAGGGCCCAGAACAGTGCAGGAACAAGCCTTTCTGTGTACCCTTTTTAAAGTGAATCTAAATTATGCTTTTCTATCATCTTATACCTTTCTAACCATTTATGTGTATTACTTTTACATTTATAGATGCCAAATAAGAGTATCCAGGGTTGGCATGTGGCTCAGTAGAGCCATTTCCTGACGGGCATTAGGCCCTGGGATCGATCCCTTGCACCCACCCCAACCCCGGGAAAAAGACCGCATGGTGAGCACGGAGAGCCTCTGTTTTTCTTCTTTATAATTTCCTGCATCACAAATGTCAACACGTGTTAAAATAGCATCTACTTTTAAAATTTGTTTCTGGGGTTAGAAAGACAACACAAAATTGACTGTCGTCGACACTTGTAAGGGGACAGTCAGTAGCTTGCAATGTTCTCCTATTGCCGGGCAACCGAGCTCCAGGATTCTTTCATCTTCCCAACTGGAGCCCTGTCCCCATCAACCAGCCACCTGCCTCCCCGCCCAGCTCGGCGCCCACCTCACTCTGCCTCTGTCGCCGTGAATCTCACAACTGCAGACGCCTCTCACACGCGGAGTCACACGGCGCTGTCTCGCGAAGATTGGCTCATCTCACTTAGCATGTCCTCAGGACCCGTCGCCTGGGCCAGAATCTCCCTCCTTCTGAGTCTGGGTGATAGTCCACTATGAGGGGTGGACCTCCATCTGAGGGACCCCTGGGCCATCGTGCAAAACACGGCTACGAACATGGGTGTGCCCATCTCGGTTGAGTCCCGGCTTTCGATTCTTTGGGGGTGAATACCCCAGAGTGGAGCTTCTGGCTCCTGGGGGTGCACACGGTTTTGAAGCCCCGTTTGCCTCAGGCAGACAAGCCCCGCTTCCCCACAGGGGAGCAGCCATCAGCTGCATCCCGCAAGGGAGCACGCAGCTCTTACCACGTCCCTGGGGATGGAACAGATGTCCAAGAAATTTAAAACACTCGGGATCACTTGAGAGCCGCTTTTCCCTGGTTGGTGAAGGCCCCGGGGGCTAGGAGCGGGCTGGGGCTGCCGAGTGCTTGGGGAGCCTCGAGCTGGGGCCGACTCACCGCCTGCAAATGAAGCTATGTCACAGTTTCAAAGTGACAGCAGTGGCTTCTTCCTCCCCGCTGTGATGCTGGGGGTGGACAGAGTTCTCCAGCCCGGGCTCAGACAGGTGTAAAAACAGCCGATGGGAAATTGGCACTTTCACCATTTCTCCCCTTCAGAGGAGCCGAGGGGGAGGATGCGGACCTGAGCGCTGATTTCCCCAGAGCCTTTGCTTCCGTTTCCCGCTGGACGGTGGCCGAGCAGGTGGCACCCACGTGGGCACCAGCTAGGCAGAGGGGCAGCTAGGAGACGAGACATTCGGGCCCCGGGTAGGTTCCTGGTCCCTGCTACTCGCCATGAGAGAGGAGGGTCATTGCGCAGTCCCCGGAGACACAGGGATCCATGGGGACCTTCTCTAGGAAGCTGGGGAGCCTTGAACCAGGGCAGGCCGGTGGGGCGAGCCAGCTGCGGGGATTTGGGGACCCAAGGGTGACGGCCTGGGCTCCTGCAGGGGTTCCGCCCGGCTCTCTGCCATGCTGCTCCACTGGGAAGTTTGGAGGCAGGACCTGAGACAGCGGGTGGGAGCTTCTGGGCTGGCTGCTCTGCAGAGTGGGCGGCAGGGAAGGTGAAGGTCAAGGTCAGCTTATTGCTAGTGTGCAGTGGCACCCTGCAAAGCCCAAGGCTTCGGGATTGTCTCCAGGCTCTCAGTTTGCCCCTTCCCTGGGCGGCTCTGCCTCGGTCATCTATGGCCACAGGAAAGCCGGGCAGGGAGTACCCAGGAACCTCAGTGACACGTGGCAGTTCAGCTCCCGAGCCTCTGGGCAGGGCCTGCTCTAATGTCTGTCATCATCTGCAGGTCACCAGGTGACCCTGCAGCTACTGGTTCCCTTGCAACAGTCTTAGCAGGGAGGCCTGAGGACCTCAGTCCTCCTGTGTCTCCTCCTTCTGCGGGGTGACCCCGGCACGTCCCGCGGTCGGAGGGGAACGGGGACACGTAGGACTCACTGAGGTCTGAACTCAGGGGCAGCATCTGCTGCATCTGTCACCTTCTGTCAAAGCCAGTCCAGACCATAAAGTGGGACTAGACTGTGTCTCTCTAAAGGGGTGAGATGCAAGTCACAGGCACAGGATGCCGTGCGGCGAAGGTGACATGGGGCGTGAATGCCATCTGAACAAGGGACTCTCCAGCTTCTAGAGCAGCAAGCAGGAGGGGGCAGGAGCTGGGCAGACGTCTGAGGTGCTAACGACAGCACCTACTGTCACCTACTGTCCTCGTGTTTGCAGAGCCGACCAGAGAGCTTGAGAATACTGTGTGTTTAATACCGGGCTGTCCCAGGGGACTCGTGGAGTGGCTGCAGGGCACAGAACCTGGGAACTGCCCAGAGTCGGGCACCTCCTGAGCCAGCGATGTTGCCTACAGCTTTGAGGATGAGTGGGAGGAAGTCAGAGGAGGATGGAAGTCAGACACCCAAGGAGTGCAGATTAGTGGAAGGACTGTGAGGTGACATGCCAAAGTGACATGCCAAGGTGACATGCCGGAGACAGAGAATGAGAGCTGGAAGCCCAGATGGAGGCCTGGACAGCCAGGGCCAGGCCAGACAGAGGGTTAAAGGCACAGTAAGGAACTTGACTGTGTCCCGGGGCAGTGGGGGGTCCCTGGGATTTTAGCATCAGAAGAGTGTGGTCCCTTTGGTTTTCAGAGGTCACCCAGCTGCTCCTGGGGAATCGGAGAGGCCAGGGAGGAGGCAGATGTCGTTATCCTGGGTCAACGGTGACCTGCACAAGGGGTGGCCATGGTGATTCAGGGAGAAAGCCGGGTGGACTGGATATTTAGGAGTCAGGAGAGACTAAGCGATGATCAGACGCTCAGAGGGAGGATTCCAAGATGCTCCAGGGAGCCCCGGCTGAGTCACCCGGCCAGGGCTGCTCTGAGCACTTAGCGTACACCCTGCCTCCGCGTCCTGACCACGGCCCAGGGACGCAGGTGCACTGTTGGCCCAACTTACAGGTCAGCAAACAGCCTCTGGGCAGGGCTTGCTCTAGTGCCTGTCGTCACAGAGCCCCTGAGTGCAAGAAGCGGGTTCTAACCCCAGGGGACTGGTTGGCTCAGGTGCCTTCTCTTCCTGGTTTTTGGACAGATGGAGGTTCCATTGATTGAGACGGAAAACTCAAGAAGGGGAGTTGGTTTAGGGGCCAAGTGGGACTCCCTGCGGGATATGTCTGACATACAGAGCTGGTCAAGGGAGACGGGTGACTTGAGAGCTGGAGTCCTGGGCCAGGAAGGCCTGAGTTCAAGTCCCTGCTCTGTTGCCTGGAGGTGTGTGAACGCAGGCAACTATGACTCCATTTCCTGACCTGTAAAATGGGTCCAATGGTGGACCCTCCCTCGGGAGCACAGGAAGATTGAACTTCACACAGGGGGGTGTGCCATGCTGGGTCCTCAGGGAGCCTGGTTCTTAGAGAGAGCTTGCTGGTGATGCTACTGCCACTGAATGCAGTAATAATTCTCACCCGTGGTGTGGGAGCTAAGGTCTCGGAACTGGAAATTGGAACGTCCCCGATTTCAATTGCAGTTGCACCTGCCTTAACCTGGGTTCTCTAGAAAGCAGAACCCACGGTCACAATCTGCTCCCTGCCTCACATGGGACATATCTGTATCTCTTGGACACCGCAACCTGGTCCTACTCAGGGTCTTCCCCCTTGCCTTTCCTCCACCCCCCTGTGCTTGCTCTACTTCTGACTTCTAGGAGTTAGACAGTGGCCAGGTCAGACAGGGTCTCCCAGGTCAAAGGAGTTTGGAGATTTTCCTGGTTCCAGCTGGAAGCTGTATCCGTCAGCTGCTGCCTGGTAATGCTGCATAACAAACTGTCCTGCAGCTGAAGGCCACGTTGTCCGTCTCCATACATGTGAGGCTTGGAAGGCAGAGCCTAGTCTCAAAGGCTTTGTTGGGCTTGGCCCCATCTGAGGTCCAGGTTTGCTCCGTCTGCACACGTCCTCTTTCTAGGGCCAGTCAGATGCTCCCAGCATGCTCTTCGTGAGGCAGTGGCAGAAGCACAAGATGCTAACAGGTGACACCTCTGAAGTCTGGTCTTGGAACTGACATGTTGTCACTTCCACTGGCCAAGGCAAGTCTCTGCCTGAGCCCAGCATCAGTGAGATGAGCAAATGTTCCCTGTCCCTGTGGCGTCACATGGCGCAGGGTGTGGAGGGGGATGGCGAGCAATAACAGGATCGGCCAGAGAAGCCGCTGGAGCTGAGCCCGGTTCAGCAGGGGTTCTCGGCTGGGGACAGTCCCCGCCCCCGACGACAGGGTGGTGCTCCCGGCTCCTGGTGGGTACAGGCCAAGGAGGCGCTAAGCATGCCACACTGCGCAGAAGCTCCCCGCGCCAAGACCGAGCCAGTCTAAAATGTCAGGGAGAAGCCGCCATCCAGAGACGGCGCCGTGTGGGCGGCCTCCTCGGTTGCTGGGCTGAGAGCCTGTGAGCGGTGGCAGAGAAGCAGCCCTGGCTTCCTTCCCCTCCTCCAGCCCTTCCCCACGTGTGACAGTGGCACCTCTAGGATGGGCTGCCCCTGCTGCCACACTCAGGAGGCGGTGGCCCAACACGGACTGTCAGCAGGTCAGCCGGGGGACTGTGGCAAGTCCTCGGGGAAGAGGCCGAGGCATGGGGGCAGGAGCCATTCAGTGCCCAACCCAGAGGGCTGGGGCCCTGAGGAGCGCAGCTGTGACCTGCACCCGAGGGCACTGCAGGAGCCCGTGGAGGGGCAGAGACGATGCCCGGGGCAGGGCGGGGCCATGCTAGAGACAGGTGGCCCTGGCCTTGGGGGTGGGGGGCAGGCTCTGGGGACTTCCCAGGGTGGCCCGACTGGGACAGAAAGAATTCCCACCCCTGGAGAGCCACTGAAGCCTGAGAGAAGCCAGGGTGAGAACCGGGAGCTGCTGCTGGTGGTGACTCTGCCGTGGGGCGTGGTCCCCTCTCCCAGGGACAAGGCACAGTGATCCCGACTGCTCCTTGCCATCGGCTTAGCACGAGCCCTCTGGGGCCACCCCCTTGGCACAGTGACCACAAATGTGGACCGTATGCAGCCACCAACTCCAAGCCACTGTCTGGGTGACCTTGAGCAAGTCACGTACCTCCTCGGGCCTCGTGGTTCTCAGCTGGACAACCGAGCTGCCCTCCTGCGGCTCCAGGAGCAGAACGGGTCTGGGGAGCCCCCTGCTCCGCGGCGTCCGTGTCCTCCCTGGCCTTCCCCTTTGTCATTCCCGTCATCTCCCTCTCTGTCCACCTCTTACTTCTCCTGTCCCCTCTCTCTCCTGCCCAAGCCCCGGGTCCTCGTGGGCAAGGCACACTGGGGTCCTGACCCCACTCCTACACGTGCCTACTCCAGAGCACCGAGCGGAATCGGGGCTGGGTCTCTGCAGGGCGCCCTGGAGTGCTCCCCAGGAGGCCCTGCCGTCACTCACCCCGGTGGCAGCCTCTGGGAGCCACCACGTTCTAGAAGGATCTAGGCGGGCGACACCCCTTCTCCCCTCCAGCATCTCCCCCTGCGGCAGTCCCAGCCCCCGCCTCCTCCTTCCTCACACCCCCTCTCCTCCCCCCACAGTCCCCACGCGGCAGGCGAGGAGCCCCCAGGGGACCTGGCAGCCCACATAGAAGAGGCAAAGGAGAGGGAAACTGTCACCGCTGCTTGCCGCCAGGCTGCGTCACCGGGCCGTCCTGTCCTGGAGAGGAGCCCTCGCGAGTCTGGGCCTCTGCATCAGTCCCCAGGGAGCAGGGTGCCTGGCCTCCCACGGCTCTCCCTCTGGGTGGCTGGGCCCACGGGCCCCGCCATAGGGCACTCCTCCCTGAGGTCCAGGACTGACCCTGATCCAGCCACGGGCTGTAAAGACCCCTGGACCAGGTCAGTGTCTCTGCATCCGGGAAGCCTGGCTTCTGACCTTTAACCTGGACAAGGGCCCTCCTGTCCATCTTCCACTTCACTCTCAGGCTCCCCAAACCTTGCTTCTTCCACTGCGTACCCCACCCCACCCCGGCTTCTGGCCAGGGCCCAGTGTTGATGGACAGACAGGTTCCATGACTCAGCCTGCTAATGGCTCAGGCGACCCACACCGGAGCCGCATGCCCAGGACCCCTGAGGGCTTGGCTGCCCTCGGGAACCACGTGGTGCCCCAGTCCCACCTGGTCGGGGCTGGTAATGCCAGGGGGGCACGAGGAAGGCGTGCTCTGGTCGGGTCTCCTCCTTCCAAGAAGGTGGAGGGGGCTCCCTGCACCACCGGAGGAGCCCTGGGGGGCAGCCGGGAGGGCACCGTGGCCTCGGACCTGCTCCTCACACACGGGCCAGGACCTACTCAGAGCCCGAGTCAACGCACCGTCCTCCTGCCAACCCACAGGGCTGGAGCCACCGTGTGTCAGGGCTGGTCCTCTGGAGGCCCACGAGTCTGCTCCCGTCCCCTCCAGCTCCTGGGGTCACCTGCGTCCTTGGCTGTGTCCCTTCTCCATCTTCGGAGTCCTTAGTGCCACTCCTTGTCTCTTCCCCCGGCTTCCCTCGGCTCCCTCGCCACATGGCCGGCTTCTCACTCAGGCCCCTCTGTCCCCATTACAGGGACCCCCTGTGAGCAGGACAATCTGGATCAATCTGCCCTTCTCAAGAGCCTGAATTTCTCACAACTGCAAAGTCCCCTTAACCATGAAGGGAACACTCACAGGTTCTGAGGGTTGGGGACCATTCTCAGTCTACAGCAAGTACTGTCTGTTAAGTACTCACCACACACCAGCCGCGTGCTCAGTACTCCTCCACAGACTGACTGTGTCCCCCTACAGAGCCCTGGGAGCAGGTGATGCCGTTCCCCCCATCTCACACATGAAGAGATGGATTCCCAGCCAGGCACAGAGGTGCACGCCTCTGATCCCAGCAGCTCCGGAGGCTGAGGCAGGAGGATCGTGAGTTCAAAGCCAGCCTCAGAAACTTGGTCAGGCCCTAAGCAACTTAGCAAAATTCTGTCTCAAAATTTAAAAAACTTAAAAAGAGCTGGAGATGTGGCTGAGTGGTTAAGCGTCCCTGGGTTCCACCCCAACACCAGGAAAAAAGTAAAACAAAGAAATGGATTGCCACCAATTCAAGTGGAGAAGCTGGGATGTGAACCCAGCACCTCTTGGCCCCAAAGCTGTGCTCCTGAAGCTGGTTGCACCCCACCAGCTCAAGGCGGTGGGCCTCAGGTGACAGGATTCCGTGACTCCTCATCTCCATCCTCCCTTCCCAACATGCAGGGCACGAAGCCACCAAAGACAGTCTCCTCCTGAGCCCTGTGAGGCCAAGTGCCCGCCCGGCCTCCACACCGCCGCTAGCTCTGCGGCCAGAGCGCTCCACCGGAGGCGAGACAACCATCTGCTGCCCTAGAGCTTCCTGCACGGAGGGGACGGGGGTGCGTCAGGAGAGGCGAGACCCAGGCTCTGGGGCAGCCAGTGCGGAGGGGCGGCCTGGCCAGCCTCGTCTCATCCTGGGCTGCCCCACCCGTCCCCCCTGCGGCCTGGCTGGCAGCTCTTTCCTGGGCTGGATCAGATGCAGGATCGTGATTTATCGATTGTCATAAACATTGCTTAACAGGCTCTTCAGCCGCGGCTCGCGCACCATTTAAGTAAATCCCTGCCCGGGGCTGGGGGCCTGCGCTCTGCCAGGTTAGAGAAAAACAGGAGCCATGGGGCACTTGACGGGCTCCTCTGCAGCCAGGAGTCGAGCCCCGCCCCCCCCCCCTGCTCCACAGGCTTTGGGAGGGCACCTTGGGGGGACCGGAGGTGTGTCCTGCGGTGAGGAGGGGTTTCCCCAGGGCCCGTCACAAGGTAGAAGGGGGGACCTCTTCACACGCTGCCTGCTCCCAGGGGCCTGTACTCACTAGGTGCTCAGTAAGTGCTGGTTTGGATGCTGATCCCAGACGCAATGACCAAGTGCGTGACCACGCGCTGCAAGCTCGGCACCCCGTGTAGTGGGACCACCTGAGCCAGGCAGGGCAGGCGCTGTGTGGAGGTGACAGCCAGTGGGCGGAGGGCACGGGACGACGCGGTTCTGAGGCTCGCTGGCAGCAGGAGCAGGGCTCTTGGCCAGGACTCCCAGCAGCTCCTCCAGAGCTCGAGCTCCGGCTTCCAGGCCCTCCTCCCTCAGAAGCCCTGCACTGCAAGATGAGGACGTGGGTGGCCACCTTGGGGGTGGAGGGAGAGGGACCGTGACTATGGGCACACCTGCGTGGGCTAGAGGCCCCATGGGTGACCCCGCTGCTCTGCTCAAGGTGCTGCAAGACAGTCCCACCTCGAACCTCAGTGCAGCAGGGGAGACTGAGGCACAGAGAGGCAACAGGACGTCCCCGAGGCCACGAGCAAGTCTCTGGCCCGCCCTGCGCCTACCTAAGATGTGTTTCTAACGCCATTAAATTCAGCAAATCTGCTTTCCCTCCGCTGTGTCCAGAACCACCCCAGACATGTTGAGGGAGACCAAGGAACTCTAGTCAAGCCACACGAGCCTGATGAGACCGGCAGAAGCCGGCGGGGGGGGGGGGGCTTGAGTGTGACTCGGGGGAGGAGCAGGTGGGGTGGGGCTTTGCAAAGGAGGCAGCCGAGGGGTCTCAGAGGCCCCAGGCTGGCCCCATGCCTGCCCCTCGGCCTTGCTGCTGCTGCTGACCAAGGAGAGGCCCTGGGCAGGACCAGAGCTGAGGGCCATCAGGCCCCCTTGGGGACACACCGTGGGGGAGAATCTGGAGACAAGTGGGGCTGAGGGAGGGCCAGAGGGGACCTGGGCAGGTCCCCAAGGTGGAAGGGCAGACAGCGGAAGTACAGGAGTCCGCGGAGGTGAGAGCAGCTGGGAGAGGTGGAGGGCCAGGAGGTGGCGCGATTAGCAACTCAGGGCCCAGGGCTTGGCGCTGTTCAGGGTGCTGAGGCCCCGCAGCAGCTGCACTGGGCGCCCCGGCTGCCGGAGCCCATCTAGGTGAGGTGGGGCCAGTCCACGGGAAGGAGCATCTGTAAATCAGCTAGTAGCAGAATCTCTGTGGTGCAGATGGTGACAGGGGCTTGGGGACACACTGAAGCCTGATACAGGGCCAGAGAAAGAGAGCCGAGGTGACCCTAGTGGGTCACGTCGTGCCTCTGAGGGGCAGGTGCTGAGACTGCCCAGCAAGTGACAGACAGGAAACCCAGGCGTGGAAAGACTGAATAGCTTCTTGGTGCCTCTTAAAGCGGGATTCAAAGATGGTGGGGGACCCTAGAGCCCAGGTCTTAACCCCAACCATGCCACCTGGTCTTAGGCTGCATTTCCAAGGATCAAATCCCGAGATGGAGAGTTAAGTACGTAGAGTTTATCTTGAAGACGATCCCAGACACTCCTGCAGGGCCTTGGAAGGGGGAGACAGGAAAGAGCATCTGGAGTGGACTTCTGGAGGGACTGACCAGGCTGTGGACCCTGGGGACAGGGTGAGAGGACAGAACAGGCCGCAGGGCGAGGGGGCTGGGCATTTATGCTCAGATCCCTCTGTCTTAGGCTGGGGCTGTCGTACCTCTAGCAGGCCAGGGGTCTGGCTGCCAGAGAAGGCCCTCCTGCCAGTCCCAGGCGCTCAGGGCCACACACACAGGTGAGGGGAGCACCCAGGAGCCACTGAGAGGGCACCAGCACCCTGGCCTCCAGGCACAGCGAGCGTGGTTTCCAGAGGAGGGAGAGCAGCAAGGCCAGAGGAGAGGACGCTGCAGCCGAGCCAGGGCACCCCTGGGCACCACCTGGAGGGAGGCAGGAGAAGGCCACCAAGTCACCACCACAGCAGACAAGGCTTCGCATTTGTTAAGTCCACGCAGAGTTGCTTCAGCTTCGTGGGAAAAGACCGTCTCAGCTGCAGCCGGGGGCTCTCTGGACGCCTCCCACGTTGCCCGGCTCCACCTTGAACCCACAGCTCCTGCGCTTTCCACCACCCAGGGCCCCGGGTTCAAGAGTCCTGGGAGCCCGGCCAGGGCCCCACCGACTCTGCCCCTGCACTCCCTGCCCAGCGTGAATGTCAGCTACGTAAATAGCTTCAGTTATTTGGGCTAAATTAATCCTCCGAGGAACTGCATAAATATAACCGGGAAGGCGCACACACGCACCGCGACGCATATATATTTAACATGTATGAGGGATGCGGAGCCGCGTGCCAATAGCCTGATGACAAGGGAAAGGAAGATATAAATACAAAAAAATCATCACCAGAGGCTGCGTGCCGGGTGCAGTGCCGGGCTACCAGCGCCGGCGCCAACAGCAGGGGCGAGCGTGAGGTCCCCTCCGGCGCTGGGCTGCGGGGGGCCGGGGCTCTGGTTGAAGCTCAGTGAAGCCTGCTCAGGAGAGGAAAGGCAAAGCCGCTCCTGGCACCTGTCCCGGTGGCTTGACTCTGGGAAAAGCCATTTCTGCTCTTGGACCCCGACTCCCTCATCTGTAAATTGACAGAGCATCTTAGTGACAAAGGAATGGGACGGAATGCACGCAGCACTTGTTGTGGACACTGATGTGGCCGATGAGTGACAGGCAGATGCACAGCCCTGTTGGGGTTGCCACCTGGAAGATCACAATGACAATCCCCCAGAAACATGCCCCTGATATTTCACTGCCGGTGCTGATGGTACAAGGATCAATGGGCTCCGTCCCCAAGGTAGAGGCTCCTCCAGCGATCCGCTGAGCTCACGGCCACTCTGCAGGCCAGCCCTGGGCCAGCCGGCTTCCAACGCCACCCTCCTAACCCTCCATCAGCCCCTGGAGGACGCTGTCATTTATACCCCATTTTCGAGATGACTCTTTCTGAGGCCCGGAGGTCACCCAGCCAGTGATGCCGGCTGACTTCTATCCCCCCAAATGCACGTGTCGGAGTCCTAACCTCAGTGACTTAGAATGTGACCCTATTTGGAAATAGGGTCTTGATGGAGATAATTGAGTTAAAATGAGGTCACTAGGGTGAGCTGTAACCCAGCGTGACAGCTGTCCCTCTCAAAGGGAAAGGTAGACACCGGGAAGACGGGCACCCAGGGCCAGCACCAGGCGAAGGAGGAGGCGGAAGAATCAGGGTGGAGCCGCCACAGGCGAGGGCTTCAGAGACTGGATCAGACGCGTGGCCTCCAGATCCGAGACCCTTCGCCTCTGCTGCTTCACCCGTTGATGGAGTTTGTTAGGCAGAGGAGCCCGGCTGGCTACGCGCGGGGCCAGTGTCTGAACCTAGATGTCCCTGGGTTTAGCCCTCACCACGTCCCAACACTATGGTGTCGCTGGAGGAGGCCGGGCAGAGACAGGGCTGTGCCCACAGCAGCCCAGCCCTCCAGCCTTCCTAATGGGGGAGCAAGGCAGACCAGGCCAGCGCCGGGGCACCGCAGGGCTGGTGCCCGTTGAGAAGAGCCTCTAATGCCAACTGAGTCCTAAACCCTTCCTCCCTCCAAGCGGTGGGGTCGGTTCTAGGAGGAAGGGCCAGCTGTTCCTGACACAGGCCACTGCCTTGGCTGCGGCCAGAGCTGGACAAGGCTGAGCTGGGCGCAGGACAAGGAGGGATGGGGTCGGTTAAGCAGGCACGGAGAGCTGAGCGGGCGCGTGTTGCCATGGCAACTGTGATCTTCCAAGCGCGAGCCAGCGGAGGCTGGGGTCTGAGGGGACTTGGCGAGGACCAGGGTGCGCGTGCGGGGGTTGGGCTGGGGGGCAGCGCTCGCAGAGAGCCCACCCTGTGCTGGACAGCAGGCCACACGCTGTCCCTCACGGCTCTTCTTACAAACCTGGCAACGGCTCTGGGATGGGATGTCTTTATCTCTTTTTTGCAGATGAGGAAACTGAGACAGAGGAGAGGGGAGGAGAGTGTTGGTTTGAGCCAATGGAGCTGGAAGAGGACCAGGCGGAGGTGGACCCGAGTTCTCGGCCTCCATCTGTTTTCTCTCTGTCCCACCAGCTGCCTCGGGGACCTGAGGAGTGTCTCCTTTGAGAGCCTTGGAGGGGACGTTTGCTCTCCGGCCTGGCTTCAGCAGGAGGGTGGGGACTGCAGGGTGAGCGAGCCCCACTCTTCAGATAAGCCCCGACGTTGGCATCAAGGGGGGACTTCTGGCCCCCAAGGCTGCCAGCGGATGTCCTGGGCTGCCTCCATCGGCCAGTTAGTCACCGGGTGAGGACAAAGCTGCAGTGAAACATAGTACGCAGCTTGTCACAAGCTGGGGCTCTCTTACTGAGCCCGGGAAAGACGGGGTCTGGGGAGGGGGCATGGCTGCGGTCAGCCGGACCTGGCCAGCTCCTCTGCCTGCCAACTGGAGGGTCCAAGTAGCAGCAGGGGCTGCAGCGGGTGCAGTCCTGGCGCTGGGTCCAGGCCCAGGCAGACATCGGGTGGGGACCCTGCTGCCCCCAGGCTCTGCCAGCTGTCCTGGGGCTGCGACGCCCACCGCCTGTTGTATGGCAGGGGCAGGGGCGGATCCTGAAGCCCCTTGCCTGCTCTCACCGAGTGGCTGAGGTGGATGGGGAGGTTAGACTTGCCCTGGAGGGCCTCCGGAGCTGAGCTGGGACCTCTGGGCAGAAGTTACAGCTGTCACCTTGAGTCCCATCAAGAGAAAGCTCCGTGAGAGTCGGTGCTGGTCCTACAGGTAGCGAGCTCCCCGTCCAGGAGGCGTCCAAGTAAACCAGGAAGAGGTGTGTCTTGCTGGTCACTCTCCCTCTGTGCCCAACCCATAGGATGTCCGCCGTTCTGTGGCGATGGTGGATTTCATCCCCTAGTGGGATCAGGTCTGGGGCCAGAGCAGGGGAGTTGGTGGAGTAGCAGAGTGCCCCTGCTCCCCGTGTCATCTGCAATCCCTGCCCCAACCCCTGGTGCCCCCTGTACTCAACCAGATGGGAGAGAGCAGCCTGTTCTCCCACCCAGAGAAGCTTTGACCTTGTCAGGTTGACCTTCAGCTGCAAGCTCCAGAGAGCAGATGGAGGGTCTCTGTGTGGTGCCAACTTGGAGCAAAGTCCTTTGCAAAAAACGTCACATCTTAAAACAATCCGGTCTTAGTGACACTTCTATCCACACCCTGTTAAGGTCATGCTCAGATGATTCCAGGCTTTTGAAGCGCCCTAAGAGTGGGGGAGAGGCAGTCCTGTTGACAGGGATGTTCCCAATGAGGATCTGACCGTGGCCATGGGGCGAGGGCAGGGTTCCTCCTGGGGGTGGGCAGGGGCGTGGCAGGTCTGAGCTGGTCAGGGTACTTCTAGGGAAGCAGAAGGCGTTGGCCGACGTGCAGGTGCACCGGGGTGGGCAGCGGGAGATGCTGACGGGGATGAGAAAGTTCAGATGGCTGGAACTTCCCCAGGGCCTGCCTACACACCGTGATGCTGTGATGTCCCTGGGCACTGACACCTGGCCCAGGAGGCCTGACCCCCTCCCTCCTGCTCACTGCTGTGTGTCCACGTGCCCTTGGACTGCACCAGGGGAATCACCTCTCGCTGGTGGCCCTGTACTCTGTGAGGCTGTGAGTCCTGGGGACAGAAGCCTCCTGCTAATCCTGGATTCGGGGCCAGCCCCATCCCTGGTTACTAAAATGCACAGAGGTGGCTTGGGAGGTGACAGGAAGATGGCCAGAAGTGGAGCTGCCTCCAGGTCTCACCACTGTCCCTTGCTGTCTCTGTTGTGAGCAAGTCACAGGGCTCTGGGCTTCGCCGTCCTGGACTGTCCACCTGGCTATAAAGGGCACTCACTCAGCAGCTGTCGGTACAGGTGCTCATTGTTTTTAGATGGGATGAGCAAGTCCAGGGGCTAACGCCTCAGCATAGGCTCAAGGTAGGCATCCGGATTCTCCCCATTTCATTCACGGAGAAAGGAGCAGCCGGGTGCGGTGGCCCCCACCTGCGAGCCCAGCAACCTGGGAGGCTGAGGTAGGCGGAGGGCAAGTTCAAGGCCAGCCTCAGCCACTCAGCGAGATCTTGTCCTGAACTAAAAATAAGAAGGGCTGGGGGTGAGCTTAGTGGTAGAGCACCCCGCGTTCAATCCCCAATACAAAATAATTAATAATGACAATAAATAATGATGATAAAACAAACCCAAGAAACATAAAACAAAACAAAAAAACTCAAGCAGCCGTGAGTGTGTCTGTGACCTGCCCAAACTCATGGAGCTGGTGCGGAGGGGCCAGTTCACACTCAGACACTGCGACTGCTCCGAAGGCCCCCACGTGGGAGGTTAGAGTGACAGGTTGTGGTGACGGCACAAGATCACGCCCTGGGGCCTCCTCCAGGCCCTGGCCTGGCTCTCCCTCCTCTCCCCAGCGGCTCAGGTCCCTCCTCCGCCCCCTCATTATCGTGAGCACCTCTCTCACCCGATGGAAAAGATCATGTCCACCTCCTTGTCCCTCTGGGCTGAGTCACTGCAGGGTCCAGGCGCCAGGCCAGCAAAGCCCAGCGTGTCCGTGTGGAGTGGCTGCTTTAGGGGATGGGCTAAGGGGCCCAGGTGGAGCTGCAGGGGAGCAGGGCACCAGGCCACCCTCAGCGCCTCCTGCCCGCTGCCTTGGGCCTGGGGGTGGCCCTGAGAGACGCCCAGGTCTCTCTGCTTTGGGGGACAGGGAGTTCCATGCTCTCTGAGCTAGTCCTTCCCCACCTGGAAATGGGGTCATAATGAGACCTGCCTCTCATGGTCACCCTGATGGCATCCCCTGGGTGCCCTGGACACACTGTGTGCCATCTCCATCCCTGGACAGACCGAGACACCAGGAAGTCCCTGCTGTGACATCTCCCTGGGAGGCCACCAAAACCCAGGCCCCCGGGCGAGGCCGCCACTGCCAACTGTCTGGAAGGAGAAATGCTACTCGGGTCCAGACGCTCTCGTCCTCAGAGCGGAACAAATCCCGCGGGGGCACTGATGGGAGCCATCAGGCCGCGGCCCCGCGGCCCCGCCTGTTTCCATGAGGTAATAATAACTACCCCGCGCGCCGCTCCGCTTTATGAAGGAGAATTTGTTACAGCCGATGAGCCGTAGAAAATTGCCGAGTGGGGAGAAAAAAAAAGAAAGAAAAAACTATAAATAAATTTGTAATTTTAACAGGGATTACCATGTAATTGAGAGGGGAAGACAGTTAATGGCAGGAGGCGAGGGCAGCTCAGCCCCCGTGGTCCGGGCTCCAAGGCCGAGCGAGGACGCCGCAGCAGACTGTTCATGGAAGGCTCCGGAAGGAGAAGTCAGCAGGCGCAAAGCCCTGGGAGCAGACCCAAGGAGAAGGGGACAGGCCTCATGTGACAACTGATTATTGAACAGCCACTACGGGGCCTGACCGAAGGGGAGGACACGGGGAGATGTACCCGTTCATCACCCGGGGGCGCGTGAGGGATTCTAAACAGCAGAAAGACCTGTTTTCTGCTTGAGGAAGCTGCCTGTGGCTGTCATAGACCAAACAGACTGCAAGGGGCCAGAGTGGGCCCCGGGAGGTCAGTTGGGAGGCCACTGCTGTGACACAGGTCTGAGTTAGTGGAGGTCTGAACCAATACAGAATCCGAGGACACAGGACCTGTTGAGAAACCAAAGGGATAACATGGAAGGAGCCAAGGATCCACGGCTAAGGTTTCTGATATACTTTAACCACCTCGTGGGGGTGATGGTACTTGACTGTGACACAATACCCCAGACCGGCGAACTTTATAAGGAAAGAGGTTGACTGAACACTCAGTTTGGGGGACTGAACATTCAAACAGTATGGCAAAGGCCCCGTGCACCTGTACAATAGGAGGAAGCCACATCACCAAACAGGAAGCCAGAGCAGGGCCACACAGGGGGCTGGACCCAGGCTTTTGTGACAGTACTCATTCAAGAATTAACCAGAGTTCCACCTGAACTACCTCCATTCCCAGGGGTCTCCCAGTAGATTCCACCTCCCCAGATCACCATGGGACCCAAGTTTCCAACACACGAAACTCTGGGGACAGGCAGCAACCACACCATAGCAGCACCCTCGCCAAGACGGAGAAGCTGGTGACACATCGCAGTGGAGACGGCCCTGGACGGCTGGTCGAGAGAGAGCCGTGAGCTGGGGGCAGCTTGGAGAGGTCCCAGGAGAAGAGAGTCATGGAAGCTGGCGGGGGATGGCGAGGACACTTGGCCAGGCCAGGGGTACTGTCCGTGCCCAGCCATGGGCCTGTCCTGGGTTGGAAAATCGCCTCATTACTTTAAAAGCAGACGTCAAACCTTGGCTGGCTCAGCTCAGAGGACTTTCAGAGGGAGCCGGGGTCTTTGGAAGTTTGAAGAGACTCTTCCACTTTGTGCCTCAAGATCCTGGGGGGCCGTGTCCGCGGCAGGGTAGCCGGGACGTTCCGAGCCCTGGTTCCTATTCTGTGAAATGGGGCGATAAAGCGCTGACCTTCAGGACTGTCGAGGAGACGCGCTGAGACGGGATGGCGGGACCTGCCTGGCCTCTGGGAGATGGTCACGTTGATTCCCTCCGACAGACGAGCTACCTGGCCCAGGACAGACGCTGCCTGAAACGGAGCCCAGAGGGACATCCTTTTTAAGAGGGTACCACGGAGAGCATGGGAGGCTGGGATGCGGCTCTGGGCAGTCATGGTGTCTTCCTGGAGGAGGTGGGTTTCTAGCAGTTTCCACAGATGCCGAGGAGGCGACTCTTTCCAAGTGAGCCTGGGGTCCCCAGGAGGCAGACAAATGAGTAGAGAGGCGGATCCTGGTCTAGCCTCGGGGGACACAGTCCCTGGAGAATGTGGCAATGGGCTGAAAGGACCCCAGCTGCTGTGGGCAGCGTGTCCAGTGAGACCGAAGCCCCCCTGGGAGTGATTGGAAGTAAGAAGCTCCGCGGAATTCACTGGACGGGAGGGCTGTCAATCCTTCTTTGGAGTTACAGACTGGTCCTGCCTCCCCCCCCAAGCCCAAGGTGACTAGGAACAGGCCCCCCCGATAAACAAACGTCAATGGAAACCCTAAGTCCCCAGCGTCAGAATCCAAAGCAGAGGAGGGCGGGCGCGGCTCAGGAGGAGGCCGATTCCACCAGATCTAAGCCAGGCCAGCTCCGGTCCCCGGTCATGATCAATATGTTCTCCAAAGTGCCTTTTAAATTACTGTCGGAGGCAATGTGCCACCGTTATGTACGTACATGCTCAGAGGTGACGCGAGGGAGAAATGCAATTTCTATTATGAAATCATAATGTGCATTTATCTTCAGAAATAACACATTGAGACGCTGGAGTGGGAGACGTCGAGAGGCAATCTGTCTATGAATAAGGATGGCAGACGCCCTGACATTTTAGGGTGCAGGGGATCTCGGCGAGAACTTCTGTGGACAGATCACCCCAGGGATCGTGTCCTGACTCCCAAGACAGCGCTTGGGAGCCCAGATGTCTCCTTGCTGGTGGCCAAAGCAAAGGAAGCAGAGGTTGGTTGTCAGAGAAGAGGACGGGCCCAGGCCGGGCGGGCAGGACGCGCCAATGGAGGATGGATCCAGGTCCTAGCTGGTGAGAGCCGGTGGGGTGCTCAGAATCTGGAGAAACACAGGTGCGTGGCCAGGCTTCTGAGGCACAGCAAACTCAGAGGAAGTCTCAGGAGTCCCCGCCCCCTGACAGCTCGCGCCACACCAGCCCATGACATCAAGATCTCGTCCCCGACCAGGGGCTGGGGAGTCCGGAGGTCTCAGACAAGGACACCCAGCGGCTTTTGATGCTGAGAAGGGATCATGGTGGCGGAGGGGGTTAGGCAGCGTGGGGACCAGGGAGGGATGCCGTCATCGTGTCTCTGACCCAGAACACGGCAGGAGGGAGGCTGTTCGCGATCTCCTGTCACCTGGTGCTGATTCATTCCTTCTCTTGCTGACTGGCTCCTCTGCTTTGGAGTCGTCCGGGCACCTGGCGAGCGCCACTCGGAGCCGGATGTGAGACAGATCTGACACCCCCCTGCCCTGGGGGACCCCACGGCTCTCCAGACAGACTTGTAATTGGCAGTTACCAGGAAGAGAGAGATGTCTAAGGTGCTGTGGGGCCCGAGGGGAGGGGCCGTCCCAGACTTCCCAGAGGAACCATCTGGAAGAGTAAGCAGAATAAAGACCCGTGGGAAGATAACAAGATCCCAGACAGCGGGAAGGGAGAGGCCAGGCAGGCGGGACGGTCCAGTGTGCACACAGGCCGTGGCTAACCGCGCGGGATCCCCAGGCCTGGAGACACGGGCTGACGGTGACCCTCTGTCGAGACGGGGGAGGGGCGTCACCAACTTCTTAATCAATTAACCACCCTGCACACGAGACGCCTGCCATGCTCCTGGTCCCCCTGTGTGCGGCACCCTGTCATCCGCATGGGGTGGGGAGTCCTGTCTGCCTCCAGATCGTCTGCCCGGGGACTGTCCCCACGGCAGTGCGTCCAGTATGAGAGAAGACGAAGAATTATTGGAAAATAAGAAATCGCAGATCCATGCGAGGTGGTCTGACGACTGCAGAGAAGCGCAGGCCTCAGAGGCAGACCCTAGTTCACACCCAGCCCCGCCGCGGAGGCTCGCCCAGCCCGGAGCTGGCCACCCTGGCCCTGCTCACGCAGCTGCTGACCCTTGGCCTGCGGACCTTGCTCCCTGTGCCACGTGCCCTGCCCAGGCTGCCTGAGCTGCCCTTTAGGGGCCCCTGGGCACGGCCTGGAGCTCCTGCCCTGTGCGTCCATCTCACTCATCCTCCGCGGTGCGGTGAGGAGGATCGTCCCCAACCACAGGTGACAGGGAGGCTGGAGGATTTGCAGGTGCTCCCTGGGGTCCCCTGTGGTGGCCCCGCCAGGCCTCTGCAGTGAGTCCCCACCCTGTCACCCCCACACCCTCCCAGCTGAGTGGCAGGCCTTGGTCACCTGGAGCGTGGTGTCCCCCTCCTGCCGGTCGCGGGTGCTCAGCCCCTTTCTCTGGCCTCCTGGAGGCCGTCACTGCTTTGCAGCTCAGATTTCCTGGCCTTTCTCCTTCTCTTTATGAGGTTCCTTTATGACCAGGGATTCTGCTTTTTTGCGGCTCCAGAGCCGCCACCGGTTACGAGGGCTTTCAGGAAGGTTTATGAGGCTCCCGCCGGGGCCTGCCTCCCGGCTCCGCGGGCCCAGGGCAGAGGCCGCCGGGCAGGGCACTGGGGAGCTGTCCCTGGGTTTCCTCCTCCTCTTCCTGGGGCCTCAGGCTGTCCCCAGAGAGTCCTTGTGACTCGTCTGAAGAAGAGACCAAGAAAGACGGGGTCCCCACTCACGTGGGGTCTCAGCAGCTCTTTCCTGCCCCAGGACCCGGTTTCCTACTCTGTAAGGGGGGGCGTGAGCGACCTGCCCGCGGGGTCCTGTGGCCGAGCTCTGCCCAGACGAGGCCCACGGACCCTGGAGACCCCTCGTCCATGTGCAGTGGTTTTCCCTGTGAGCCCTGCAGGTCACCGTGTGGCACAGGGCCAACCCGTCCTGCGGTGGCCCGTGCCCTGGTGTCCCCTTTGCCACACTGCCCCGACTCTTGGGCCACTATTAGGTAAAATTAGTGTCAATCAAACACGAGATCTAGGTACACCTGCAGCTAAACGCTGCTAAGCGACTACAGGGTGGGGGTGTACGCGGCTTGGGTACGCTGGACGGAGGGACGATGGCAGGACTGGGCGGGAGGGCATGTGATTTAAAACTTAGCAGTTGCTGAATTCTAGAATTTTCCATTGACTCTGTTCAGACCACATTGGATCCCAGGGAACTAAACTTTCAGAGACTAAAAGTGTAACTTAGGGATGACAGTGAACAGCAGCCCCCGCACCCTTCCTCTCCCCTGGGAAAGAGGCGGCTGCCAGCCTGGCTTGGCACTTCCCGTGTCTGGTTCAATCATGGTGACCAGGTGACAACCACTGGCCAGAGCCAAGCCCTGCGCTAAGCCCTAGAGAGGCCTCATTGTAGATTCCTCACAACAACCTTGAGAGGAGGGTGCTATGGTAAAGATGAGGAAACCAAGGCTCAGAGAGGTTCTGTCACTTACCCAAGGTCACCCAGCAAGAAACAGGTGTGGCGGGGATCAGCCCCTGTGCAGGTTGACGCCAGAAACCACGTGCCTGGACTTGAACCCTGATCTAGGTGACAGGAGACAGGAAGGAGAGTCGGGGCTCACAGTCGGCAGGGGCAGGTTCACCCCAGTCTCTAGTAGAGAGCTCCTGGCCCCCAGCAGGACACCCAGTCCCTATCTGGGACACCTTTCCAGAGAGAAGAGGGACTGGAAATTTAGGTCCCAGTCTGGACCTCACAGGACGACTCTGCTTTGGGGAAGGCCGCCCAGCCCGTGGTGGATGGTGGCCCTCCATTTAGATCTAAAACAACACACCAGAAATGGGCTTATGCAAAAGCAAGAGCACTTCTGTTCAGACATTAGGAAGGACTTCCAGATAATCAAAGGTAGAAGAAACATAAAACGTAAAGCAAAGATGTCTCCAAATATCTTCTTCTGGGCATCTTGTGGGGGGCTGGTTTCCGGGGTGCCCCCGTGGAGGTTGGGACGAGAACCTGCCTCAGAGCCCTTCCTATTGGGCCAGGAACAGAAGTCTCCCACCCCACCACTGCCAAAGCAAGTGTGAGGCAACAGCACGCCCGGCCTGGGGGCCTCGTGCCCGGCCTGGTCCCTGCCCGCTGCCCCCCACCCCCGGCCTCCCGGCCCCTGAACAGCTATTTAATGGGGTGATGCAGTGCTGATGGGGTCTCGTCGGGCTGCAGGGGCAGGCCGTGGCAGGGCGGCTTGTGTATCCCGCTAAGAGATATTTAATAAATATGCAAATCGCTCTCTTCCTCCTCCGGCAGGTAGGGGCGGGGACAGGCTGCAGAAAGGCTTAATCTGTGCCCCGTGGGCACTGGGCACAGAGGCAGGGACCAGGGCCCACCCCTGGGAAGTCTTCCATCCAGCACCGAGAGCCCAGCTTTGAGGGCGAAGGAGAGCAGCAGAGGGAGGGGACGCACTGGTGGCCTTTGTTAAAAGGGGCACAGAGCAGCTGTTTTGCTCAGGAAGTCTGGA